>NW_027099016.1:2711250-3022500 GCF_037042795.1 Molothrus aeneus
GATGCTGAGAAAAGATACACTACCTGGGAAAAAGGATTGTTTGTGGTTAGCTTAGCTCTCATAGAAGTGGAAAAAAATGCACGACAACAACCAGTTGCCTTGAGAGGCCCTTTCAAAGTTATTAAGACAGTCACTACTGGGACCTCCCTCCCCGCCCCCAACACGGTGGCCCAAAGGGCCTCAGTTGCAAACTGGTATGCTCAGATTGAACATTACTGTAACATTTTCTCAATAACAGAAGGAGCTGTAAAAAATTTAGTGATCCAAGAAACTGAGAATTTGGGCAGCAGCCATGACAAACCTGCCTCTGTAATTAAAACATCCCCTCCTTTCTCCCCCAAACGATCAGCAAATTCTTGGTTCCCTGATGCCTCTGCTAAACAGGAGGGGAAGGTGTGGAGATACAGGGCAGCAGCCCTCCACATTTCCTCTGGTGAACGAATCATTACCGAGGGAGAAGGCAGTGCTCAGGTTGGGGAGCTGAGAGCTGTTTGGAGTGCTTTCCAACAGGAGGTACAGAATACCTCTCCTGTCTGCATCTACACGGACTCCTATGCTGTGTATAAAGGATGTACTGAGTGGCTTCCTTTTTGCAGCAAAATTATTGGGAAGTTAACAGAATTCCAGTATGGCAAAAGGAAAAGTGGCAAGAAATTTTGAACATCGCAAGCCAAGGGAACTTTGTTGGGGTGGGCAGCCTTTCATCAGACAGATGGAAATCCAGCAGGAGAGTGGAACAATAAAGCTGATGATTTAGCAAGACTAAGTCCCCTGAAAAGGAACAAATTACAGAGGACTGGGATCAACTATAGAATAGCTGCATGTAAAAAGACAGCACACAGGTGCGAAAGATTTGTACAAGGAAGCTCTGGCCCAGCGTTGGCCTGTCACCAAGGAAAGGTGTAAAACATGCGTATCAGCCTGTGAGCAATCGCAGACTGGAGACTGGAGAGACATCCTTTGGAAGATGACCCTCTGCATTTCAGAAAGGGTAAAGGCTTATGGGACGCGTGGCAGGTAGACTATATTGGACCCTTTAAGAAGTCAGGAGTTAAACACTTTGTGCTGGTAGGAGTAGAAATTGTATCTGGGATGGTCCAGGCCAATGCTTTTAAAAGAGCTACAGGTGATAATACTGTTAAAGCACTGCAGGGATGGTTTGGAATTTTCCCAAAACCACAGGAAATTCAATCTGATAATGGGTCCCACTTCACTGCTAGAATTGTACAGGATTTGGCAAAAAATGAAGGAATTAAATGGACTTTTCACACTCCTTACTACCCTCAAGCTAACGGGATCGTGGAAAGGACCAATGGTCTTTTGGAATGACTTTTGAAACCAGAGGAGGGAAATTGGGATGTTCGGTTATGGGAAGCTGTGAAAAGTGTGAATGACAGATGGGGGGGTAAATGGGTGTCCCAAAATCACTGCCTTTTGCCCAATAGCTCCAAGCATAATTGCCTCTCTAGGGAGACCAGATGATTTCAAGATTCCAGCACATTACCCTGGGCAACCTGTTCTGGTGGACCTCCCTACTGTAGGGGAAGTACCACTAGTGCTAAAAACCCCTCTGAATAAACATGCATGGGTAGCCTCTGATGCTCTAGGGAGAGAGCATCGGATAAATACACACTGGATAATTCCATCATTCTAACTTTTTCTGTCCCTTAGTGGCAGGATTCTGTCGTGTTTATTTTACAGAAGAACCCTGAGGGACATGAGGATCATCTGAACCATGATAACACTGGTGATACTTTTCTGCATCCTACCACAATTCCGTGGACAGAATCCTGCTGAGTGGTTGTGGTCTGAAGCTACCATCCATCACACTAATGTTCTAGGATCATATCCCAAGGGTCGCCACCTGAACCTAGAGCCTATAGTGCTGCATGACTCTGAGATATATCGCCCAAGTGAGTGGGGATGGGATCAGAAGGACTGGACTAGAACCCTAACTGGAACAATTGGTGAGTCGATTGTGGTAGCGTGCAGAAAAGTGGAAGGATCTCTCTATGAGAAAGCCACCTCCATTGCAGGTGCCGGAAATTTTTTAGAACCAGATGGAAAAAACTATTTGCACATCCCTACAACAGAACTGTGTCCTACGACAAAGTGGGAGTGTACCAAACAAATTCCCCTCACTCTGTGCTGCCGGCAGGAGTACGTTGGTAACTACACTTTAGGCCCCAGAACCAACAATGCAATTACAAAGGATTGTAGAAATGAATCTACTGCTTGCTGGCATAATTTTACTTTAGCCAAACCAACTTATGTGACACGCCGTTGGCAAAATAACTTGACAAATCCATAAAGTTTAAAAGGCCTGGTTTACAAACTTAAGATAAATGTTATAACAAAGCCCACACTGAGTACAGTAGTCACACCCCAGTGGGTAGAAAGGACTGAGAGCACCCTTAGTCAACTTGATACTGAATGGCCTTGGTCCCAGGCTTTTGTTCATTTTTCCGGATCCATGGAAAATGTGAAGGATTTAAAACTATCAACTGTCATTATGCATGAAAATCAGATATACACTGGGCAGGAATGGGAAAACCAAAAAAACTGGCAGCTTCAAGGGATAGTGGGGAAAAAAATTAGTATAGGATCCGAATGATTAACGGAACTACCCATAGTAACACAACCTCAATCGGTGTTTTGACAGATCAAACAAATAAGCATGAAAAGGTTTGTACGCACCCAAGCTTACAGGATTGTTGGCACAATTTTACATTGGCACAAACCATAGAAGTGGTTTGTCTTTGGTCCAAAAAATGTAGGCCTGTAGGGCCTACATTTTAAGTTTATAGTAAATGCTATAGCCCAACTCCACTACCACCACTCCAGCCCAACCACCGCTTATGCTTAGCCCAAGAATTTTTGAAAATGGACCAGATATAATTAGGAAAACAGGACAACAACAAATACTGTTCAATCCGGCATGGTCTCTTAAACAAGTCAAATTGCTGATGCAAAGTAATGTCTCAGAAATTCAGCCGGCCTGTTCGCCTTTTTTGCAAACTTCCTTTGAGGGTTGGATGACCTGGTTGCAAAAGCGGAACTCTTTTACAAGACGGACGCTAAGAGACATAACCGGTGTTGTGGGAACAGGATTGGGAATTCTAAAGAGTATTGATTCAGAAGTATTAATGAATAAAATTGGCTGCTACAACTACAGATTTGACCAAATTACAACAATCACTGCAGTCATTGGCTTTAGGAACACACCAGTGGCTCCTATCAAACATTTTGCCAAATTGGGAAAAGGTAAATGTAAATGACCACAAATTGATAATTGATGCATTTGGTGCTACACAGAACAACATTTCTTTGGCTCTCAGCTGTATCCAGGCACAATTGTGGATGCAGTCAGTTGCTGCCTCAATTATAAGAGAAGGTGAAGAAGGCACTTTTCCTACTGAAATTTGGAAAATAATTTGGGACAGTGCCACTGATTTTGAAAGAGAATTCCAATCCTGGTGGAACTTAGGGAATTTTACTTACAATCCCATTACAAACATAGCCATGGCTTTTGTGTTAACCATACGTAATGCCTCAGTGCGTTTGATATTTCCTATGATTGCATTAGGGCTGGATGATGATGGAGCTGTTCTCTATCCTTATGAGCATTGGGAATGGGCCCGTCAAATTGGTGAGAAATGGCAAACTGTTAATTTGGAACCTTGTATTGCCTGAGAACAACAAGGGCTCATCTGTGAAAGCAATGCAATCACAGCTCAAGACATTTGTTTAGACACAGAGCAAAACATCTGTCATTTTGAAATTCATCCTAATGAGACTTCTGAAACAGTCCTTGTATATATAGGCAACAGGTGTGCATGCTTCAGAACTGCTTGTGATTTGGTATTCATAGAAAATGTTGTAGGACATACCAAAAATCATAAAAATGTTTGTGCTTGTAACTTTACCCAGATTACAGGATGTGATTTCTCTTATGAAGCTCCAGTTACCTCTCACTACCCATTGCAATCCAACTACACACTGATTCACAAACTGATGCCTACTCCTATTGGGATGGATCTCACTTTGGTAAGACAACTGCTGCTCCATCGAGACTTAGTGGAAATCCTTGAGAAGATTGAGAAAAACGCACAGAAAGCCCTGGTGACTGTTCATCACAATGTGAGACAGATACCCCGTGTCATGGAAAGAGCGGAGAAAGATGCCGAGCACAGGGGGTGGGATACTCTTTTAGGTGGTCTCCTACTGCCACGGGTGTCCTGAGCAGTCTGTGTCATCCCATTGTTATCCTTTTGATACCAATCCTGCTTGGTTTTATTTTATCAGCAGTCCCATTCGTTATGAATTGGAGCATGAAAGAGCTGACAAGATTGACGTCTATAGTTAATGCACACAACTTGGCTGATGTCCCATGCACTGTGGGCATCCCCAAGCCTTTGACACAAGGCAATTATGAATGAAGCATATGTGTTTTGGAATAATCCTAATTTCCATTTATGATTTTGTGGGAATTACTTTCCATTTTTAGTAAATTGTTTTAGAAAATCATTTTTTAAAGTTAATGCTTGTATTATGATTTGTTTATTGCATTTGCTTTTGATTATTTGTAACTTGTTTTAACCATTTGAAAATTGTTATAAAAGTAATATTGTTTAATTAATCAACCATTTGTGAAAATTGTTATGATAAGCAATATTAATTATGCTTGTTTATTGTTTCCCTTTTCCACTTCCATTTCCTAGCCTTTCTTTTCCTTCTCTCTCTCTCTTTTTCCTCTCTTTCTGTTGTCCCTATTTTTCCGGGTTATACTACCAACGTACGGCGAGTTCTGCAGACCCATCAGCGACACTCCAGAGTTCTGCTGATGAAGATCCCTCAAGACAATCGTGAGTCATGGGGCCGTGTGAGAGTCTGTCCGAATTTTCCCTCATCTGCCTCACAATCGTCATTGGGGACCACTGAAGAGAAGACCCCCCCTGTCTTAAATCTCTGGCTCCAAGGGAGAAAGTCATGTGCCTGAGACCTGAGAGCGTTGCCAAGCCATTGTTTTCACAGGTGTTGTTTGCTGTGTGCTACACTGAGCCCAATGAGAAGAAGAAGGAAGCACCGTGCCCTTTGTGCAACAACAGCCTTGGGAGCTGTCCCACCTCTCGGCCTGGCTGGACTTCTCCTGAGTTCTGGGTGGTCCCCCCACAGAAGATCCTCACCTGTTTTACAACCACCGTGACAGACAGACTGAGATGTAAGGAGCCTCTCCATCAAGGAGTGAGACACGAAACCCCCATGTGAAAAGGCCCCTCTGCTCCTTCCAAGGACTGGGACTGAAACCCCCAGCCCGGGGCAGGTGTGTGGGGGAGGCAAGCTGACCAAAGCGAGATGTTTGCCTGCAGGTTGTGACCGCTGGACCAAGAACACAATGGCTCTCGTTTACTGCTGAGAACATGGACTACCTGTTACATCTATTCCTTATTGTATCTGTTTCCCCCTCCTCGCAATTTCCAATAGAGTTATCATCATAAAAACCTCTGAGTTAGCCAGAGACTTGGAGATCTCCCTGACATAACAGGCGGATCCTTGACTGGACTGGACCAAAGGACTTCGTCTCTACGTTTGGTAGCTCTATCCCCCTCTTTCTCTCTCTCTCTCGTTTGTCTCTCTCTTCCTCTATCTTTTTCTCTCCCTTAATCCCTCTATCGCATTTTGCTGGGGACATTCAATAAAGGTGCATTTCTTTCGACTATCATTGCAAACCCCCTTGTACCGTGTCGGTTCTTTTTGCACCCTGAGATCAAATCCACGAACCATCACGAAACCCGTCCGTGAGGACAGATCGTGACAGCCCCCGAGGACCCCTCCCCAAATTCCCCCCCAAAGCCCCCACAGCACCCCCAGACCCCGCTAAAACCCCCTCAAGTTGCCCCAACACCCTCCCCAAATCTCCCCCAAATGTCCTCAAGACCCCTCCCCAAATTCCCCTTACGACCCCTCCAGGACCCCTCACCTGTTCCTGCGCCTCCTCAGCGGCTCCCGGAGCCCCCCGTCCTCTCCCAGAGCCTCCCCCGCTCTCTCCAGCGCCTCCCGCAGGACCCGCCCGAGCCCGGGGCGGCTCCCGGGGGTCCCTGAGGGGGTCCCGGGGGGCGGTGGGGGGGGAGGAGGCGCCCGCTCCATGCCCGGCCCCGGGGTCAGGGGGCGCCGGTTCGGGCTCGGCTCTGATTGGCTGGAGCGGCGCGGGGAGGGCAGAAGTGGATGAGGGGAGACGCCCGGTGATTGGTTGGTTTCGTAGAGGGCACGGTGATTGACAGGAGAGGGGCGGGGAGGCGGGCTTTGACGAAGGGAGGCGCGCGGTGATTGGTTGGTTCGGCTCGAGAGAGGCGGCAGTAGCTGAGGGGATACCTGCCGTGATTGGTTGGTTCGGCGCGTGTGGAGGCGGGCTTGTCTGAGGGGAGGCGTGCAGTGATTGGTTGGATCGGCGCACGGGGAGGCCGGTGTTCCTGAGGGGAGACCCGCGGTGATTGGATGGTTTGGGGCGGAGCGCGCCGCTATTGGCTGGGAAAAGTCCGGGATTATTAAGGGAACATTCCCAGTTTCTTGGAGATAAACTCTCAGATTTTTATGGAAAAATTCCCATATTTTTGCAGGAGAAACATTCCCGGAATTTTTGACTCCACATGACCCCAAATAACCCAAATAACCCCAAAACACTCGAAATAAACCCCAAATAACCCCAAAAAACCCAAACAATACCCAAAAGTCCCCCAGATAACCCCAAACAAATCCAAATAACCACAAAAAACCAAAAAAAACCCCTAAATTAAACCCATAAAACCCCAAATTATTTCAATTACACCTAAAAATGCCATATACACCTAAAAAAATGCCACGATAAACCCAAAGAACATCAAACAATTCCAAATAAACCCAAATACGCCCAAACTAACCCAAATACTTCCAAATAACCCCAAATAAACAGAAATGAACCAAGTAAAACCGAAGATAAACCCCAAATAATCCATAAATAACCCCAAATAAACCCCAAACAATCCCTAAATAAACGCAAAGAAACCCCAAGTAACCCCAGTTCCTCCTGTTCCCACCCCGAAACAGATCCCGACCAATCAGAACGCGCGGCACCGATGACGATCCACTTGCTGGGCAGAAACTCAGAGCACTGGCCCCGCTCAGCCATTTTCAGCCAATCAGCGCCCGGCTCGACTCTGACTCATCAGGTGCCAGGCACAGACCAAGGCCTCTCACTGCCTTAAATAATCGCAGACCGCGTGGGGTAATTTCCAGCCAATCAGAGCGTGTCTCGCTGATGACTCATCAGTTGCCAGGAGCGCAATTTGGGGAGGGGGGGAAGGTGACCCTGGGGATGGGCTGGGGACCCCAAATTAATCCAAAACGGGGTTGCGACCCCAAAACCGAGCAGGAGGGGCCTGGAGCCCCCAAAACCATACACGGGGGAGGGGACTGGGGGAACAATCGGAAAGGGGAGGGAGAGTGGGGAAAAGAGGGGGGTGGGACCCCAAAATTGAGCTGGGAGGGGAATGGGACACCCAAATTAAGCTGGGAGGGGTATGGGATCCCAAAACTGAGCTGGGAGGGGGGTGGGACCCCCAAACCGGATGAAGCCAATTTTGTTCCTGGAATATGAAAAGTAGTTTATGGATATGCATGAGGGTCTATGAATATGCAACAGGCTGATGTCATGGGAGACAAGGACCATCGAGCAAAGGTTGTTATGTCCACCAAGACCCCCCAATTATTTTCAGGTACACCCCTTATATTAATCTGGTTTTAATTCCATCAGCCTGTTGCATATTCATAGACCCTCATGCGTATCCATAAACTCATTTACATATTTCAGGAACTATTTTTCATGGCCCGTCCTTCGGGGTGTCTCCTCATTTCAGGAGCCTCCACTGAAATGGTAAATGTAATCTTCCTCCCTTTGAAAAAATTATTATTATTATTATTATTATTATTATTATTATTATTATTATTATTATCATCATCATCATCATCATCATCATCATCATCAATAAGAATAAACAACTATAAAAATTATAATTAATTATGAAATTAAGAGGCTCTCAGGCAAAGATATGGGAGTAAAAATAACAGTTCTTTATTAGGAAAAATTAAAAATACAAATGCAGGAGTACAAACAAAAAAAAAAGATGTGACAGAGTCAGAATCCTCTGGGAATCCAGTAGAGAATGAGGCTGATCCTTTGGAATCCAGTGAGAAAAGGGCTGATCCTTTGGGAATCCATTTCTTACCCCCCAAAGACAGGGCAAAGGCAGGGCCATGGAGTTTTTATAGGGTATCCCAAGGGTGGAGTTGGGGTTTGGGTCAGGGGAGGAGTTCTCAGCAACACAAGAAGGGTGAGATCAAATTCCTGCCTCTTAGCAACAGCAGCACTCCACACAGAATGAGTCCCCAAATCCTAAATTCCCTCTAAAACAACTGAGAAATTGTGGAACTGCAGATATATTCGATCAATTTCCTTCATTTAACCCAGTTTGGGGTGTTTTTAAAGGATGAAGGTGAAGCAGAGGAAAATTAAGGCCAAACCAAAAGGAGAAGCAGCCAGGTGTGCTCCCAACATGGATCACAGGGAATGTGATGACACCAGGCAGGGGGAGCCAGCTATCTCTAGGGGGATCTCAGGCAGCCTGGGGGCATCCTCAGGTGACCCAAGAGACCCAAATTTGGGAGAAAACCCCAGCATTTGGAGGTTCCAGGTGTTCTGGAAGGTTCCAGGTGCTCCAGGTGAGCTCCCAGGCCCCATTCCAGCCCCCCCAGGTGTGTTTGCTACCTATCCCCAGATGTGTGAGTTACCTGTAACTGAAACACCAGATAGGCCATGGCCCTGTGACACTCCCAAGTGTTACCTGTCCCAGGTGTGTTTGCTCCCTGTCCCAGCTGTGTTCCCTGTCCAGGTGTGGCCTCACCTGCAGCTGGAAGGCCAGCTCAGCCGTGGCTCTGCGGGCGCTGACGGCTCCATCACACTCAGCCTGGGCCACCTGGAAGTCGCGCTGGGCTCGCGCCGTGGCCTCCTCGCTCAGCAGCTGTGCCGACACCTGCTCCTGCCGCGCCCGCGCCTCCTGTGGGGACAGCGGCACTGGGAGGGACTGGCAGGGACTGGGAAGGACTGGGAGGGACTGGGGAATGGGGTGCTGGGAGCACTGGGTGTACGGGGGGTGTTGGGGCACTTGGGGAATGGGGGTACTGGGGGTACTGGGAGAGACTGGGAGGAACTGGAACAGGACTAGAAAGGCATTGGGAGCACTTGGGAGGGACTGGGGTACTGAGGGTACTGGGAGGAGCTGGACAAGAACTGGGAGGTGCTGGAGTGGGATTAGTGGGGTATTGGGAGAGTACTGGGGGTACTGGGGCAGTTTGGGGAATGGGGTACTGGGGACACTGGGAGGGACTGGGACAGACTGGAATGGGAAATGAACGGCACTGGGAGGGCACTGGGGAACGGGGTACTGGGAGCACTGGGATGAACTGGGACCCACAGGGAGAGCACTGGAGGGCACTGGGAATAGTGGGGGGTGACTGACAGGAAGGTGACCCAGCTGCCCCCAGGTGTGTCTCCAGGGGTGTCCCCAATGTCCCCAATGTCCCCGGTGTCACTCACACGGATCCCGGCGTCGCGTTTGGCCTCGGCCTCTCCCACGCGGGCGTCGCGCTGCACCTGCGCCGTGCGGCCCTTCCCGAGGGAGTGCAGGTAATCCTGCACGGGGACACACCTGTCACACCTGTGCCACCTCCCTGTCACACCTGAGTCCCCATCTGTGTCACCCCTGCACCTGCGCTGTGTAGCCCTTCTCAAGGGAGTGCAGGTAACCCTGCACAGAGACACACCTGTCACACCTGTGCCACCTCCCTGTCACACCTGTGTCACACCTGTGTCACCCCATCCCCCCAGATGTATCCCAGGTGTGTATTAGCCTCCCCCAGCTGTCCCAGCTGTGCCCAGGTGAATCCCAGGTGTCCCCATCTTGTCCCTGGGCATCTCCAAGTGCGTCCCAGGTGTGTCCTGAGTGTCTCAGTTATGTCCTAGGTGTGCCCCAGGTGTGCCCAGGTATCTCCAGCTGCCCCCTCGGGTGTGTCCCAGCTCTCCCCAGCTGCTCCCAGGTGTATCCAAGGTGTATCCTGGCTGTCCCCAGGTATGCCAGGTGTCCCCACATGTGTCCCCAGCTGTCCCCAGCCATGCCCAGGTGCATCACCTGCTCGTCGTGCACGTCCTTGAGGGTGTAGCTGACCACGGAGATGCCCATGTTCACCAGGTCAGAGGAGGCCACGCAGAAAACCTGATCCGAGAACTTCTGCCGGTCCTTGTAGATCTCCTGGGCGGGGCCAGGGTGGGGCTTAGCAGGGCGGGGCTCAAATGGGGGTGGGGCTTGGCTGGGCAGGGCCCAAGAGTGGGGTTAAGTTGGGCAGGGCTCAGTGCTAAAAGGGGCAAGGCTTAGTAGGGTGGGGCTCAAATTAGGCAGGGCTCAACAGAGCAGGGCTCAAAGGGGTGGAGCTTAGAGGTGTGGGGTTCAAGTAGGTGGGGCTTAGCAGGGTGGGGCTCAAGTAGGGTGGGACATTGCAGGGCAGGGGTGAAGCTTAGTGGGCCCGGGCTTAGCGGGGGGGGGGGGGGGGGGGGGGCAAGGGGGTGGAGTTTAAATTGGGCCAGGCTTATTGGGGTGCGGCTTAGCAGAGAAAAGGCACAGGGATGGTGGGCGGGGCGTGGTTTAGCCAGGGAGCGTGGCTTGAGACAATGAGTGGTGCCAGGTAGGCGAAGTGCTATCTGGGGGTGTGGCTTTGATCTCAGGGGCGTGGTTTGGTTCCGTGGGTGTGGCTTAAGCAGAAAGAGATCAGGTTTAAGGTGGGATGTGGCTTCAGCAAAGTGGGCGTGACCTAAATTGAGGGGTGGGGTCACGATTAAGGCAGGGACATGACTTGATGCAGGGGCATGGCTGGAGTCATGGGGTGGAGTCTGGTGGGTGTGGCTTTGAGACAGGGTGGGGCTTATACTTGGGCAGGGTCAAGAAGGGAGGCGGGGCTCAGGGTGGGGGTGAGGCAGGAGTGGGCATGGCTTCAGAGGGAAGGAGGATCTTGTGCTGGTGGGCAGGGCTTTAGCAAAAGGGTGACATATTGTGGGTGTGGCTTTACAGGGGGTATGGCCTCCTCCAGGGGTGGGGGCTTTCAGGGGGTGGAGCTTATGGGTCAAATGGGGGGAAATCTCTTAAAGAGCCACATCCCAGCCCAAGGGGAGATGGCAACGTCCCCCTGAGGGGGTGAGTCAATCCAGGTTGGCACAATGGGGGCGTGGCTTCTGAGATCTGGGATTTCTTAAAGGGGCCACGGCCCATCCCAAATGGGGGGCATTGGTTGGATCCCAAATGGGTGTGTCTGTCCTGGGAGGGGCGTGGCTTCCCCGAAGAGGGCGTGGCTTCCCCCAGCCCCAACTCCACAGTCACGTGGGCCATGATGGCGCGCTGGTGGCCCTCCAGCGTCTCCAGGGCGATCTGGCCGATCTCGCTCTCCGACTTGCCCAGGAACATCTGGCAGGCAGCTGCCAGCATCTCCTTGTTCTGCCCCTGGATCTTCACCTGTGGGGGAGCTGGGATCACCTGGGGACCCCCCCAGCCACCCCTGGGACCCCCCCAAAATTGGCATGGCCCCTTTCAGGGGTAGGTGTGGCATTGCCTTTTGAAGTTTGATTGATAGGGTGGGGACCACCAGGGTAGCGCCCTTTGTAGAGTATAATCCACTTGGAGAGGATTTAGGGGTCCACACCAATCCCAGCCCATTTCTGGGGAGGTTTTACCCCTCTTAAAGGGGTCCCCAACACCAAAAACTCCTTTTAAGGGAGGTCAAGACCCTCCAGTGGGATTTTGGTGTCCCCACCACTCAGAACCACTTTAAGGATTGGACCTTGACCCCTTTACGAAGGGTTTAGGAAGGCTGCCCCATCACAAACCTTTTTTATTATTCACGGTTTTGATAAAGGCTTTAAAGGGAGTTTAAATGTTTTTTAAAGGATTTTTAAAGGATTTTTAAAGGGTTTTTCCTCCTCTTAAGGAATTTTTGGGTCCCCACCACTCCAAGTCTCTTTTAAGGAGGATTCCCCCTCCAATCCCAGGGGTTTGGGGATCCCCAAAACTT
This sequence comes from Molothrus aeneus, assembly GCF_037042795.1. Lineage (NCBI taxonomy): Eukaryota > Metazoa > Chordata > Aves > Passeriformes > Icteridae > Molothrus > Molothrus aeneus. Next base: position 2,723,398 of record NW_027099016.1, read on the forward strand.
CGAGCTCCTTTCAAGGGATTCCTCACCCCTAAATGCCCTTTCTGGGAGCGTTTTTAACCCCTGCAAGTGTTTCCGGTGGGCCCCACCACTCCAAACCCCCTTTAAAGGGCTCCTTCCTCCCCCGAGTTGTTTTGCGCTTCCTGCTACCATCGCCGCTTTAAGAATACCTTTAGGTGGGCCCCACAACAACCTCACTTAAAAGGGCCATGCCACCCGGGTTGGTTCGGGCAGGGAAGCCCCGGGGGATTTTGGGGGGTCCCGGGGGGTAATTGGGGGTCCCGGAGGATTTTTGCGAGGTTTTAAGGAGATTTCGGGTTTTCAGAGTGTCGGTTAGGGGGTCCCGAGGGGGTTTTGGGGGTACCCGCGTGGGATATTTGGGGGTTCTGGGGGGATTTGGGGGGTCCCAGAGGGGAATTTTGAGGGTTCCCAAAGAGATTTTGGGGGTTCTGAGTTGATTTTTGGGGGCTCTGAATGGGGTTGTTGGGGTCCCAGTGGGGTGCTGGGGTCTGGGGAGGGCTGCAGGTACCGAGGGGCATTTTGGGGATCCCGGGAAGATTTTGGGGGGATCATGAGTGTATTTTTGGGGATTCCGAGGGGAGATTTTGGGGTGTCCAGGAAGGGATTTTTAGGGTTTTGATGGGAGATTTTTTAGGGGGGTTTGGAGGTCAAGGAAGGGACTTTTGGGGGATTCTGAGGGGGGATTTTTGGGGCCCAAGGAGGGGATTTTTGGGGGCACAGAAAGCAATTCTGGGGGGATTTCTGGGGGGGGTGGGGGTTGGGATTTTTGGGGGGCGGGGGGGGTTGTGCTGTTTTGGGGGTCCAGGAAGGGATTTTGGAGGATTTTTGGGGATTTTTGGCAGTTCTGATGGGGGATTTTCTGGGGTCCATGAGGGTATTTTTGGGGTATTTTCGGGGTGGTTTTGGGTCGTTCCAGGGGTACCTGTGCGATGCCGGTGACGGAGATGGGCACCCCGTGGCGGGTGTAAACCTTCTCACTGCGCACGGGCAGCGTCAGCGTGTTCAGGGAGATCCTGGGGAGGCCGGGGAGATCACCCCAAATCTCTGGGGAACCCTCCCCACCCCGAACCCCAAAAACCCCCCCCCGGGCCCCTCCTCACCGCTGGATCTGCTGCAGGCACGGGATCACCAACACCCGGCCCCCGGCCACCATCACCGGGGGGCTGCGGCAGAAACCTGGGGGGCACCGAGAGCTGGGGGGGACCTGAAACCCCGGGGGGACCCCAAAACCTCGGGGGGACACGGGGACACCCTCAGGAATCCCCGGAACGGGTTTCGGGGGGGTCCCAGCAGGGGCTTGGAGGGGGTTGGGTTGGTCAGGGGGGACCTCAGGGGTTTTGAAGGGGGGAAATTGGGGGGAAAATCTGGGGGAAAATTTGGGGGGGAGACCCCAGGAGTCCCGGGGTGGGGCAGAATGGATGGGGGGGACCCTCGGGGAGGGGTCTGGGGGGTCCCAGGAGGGGTTTGGGGGCTTAGGAGGGGTCCGGTCCAATGAGTCCCAGGGTGAGTTTGGGGGTCCGGGGGGGGCGGGGGGTTCCAAGGAGTTTTGGGGATAATTCTGGGGGTTCCTTGGAGGGTTTTAGGGGTTCCCAGGAGATTTTGAGGGGAGAGATTCTGGGGCTTCCCGGGAGTTTTTGGGGAATTCCGGGGATTCCCAGGAGATAGAAGGGCGCTGGCGGGGGTCCTGGAAGGATTTTCGGGGGAATTCTGGGGGTTCCTGGCAGTGTTGGGACATTCTGGGGGTTCCCAGGAAATTCTGAGGGGATTTGGGGGTTCCCAGGAATTCTGAGGGTCACCAGGAGCCCCTGGGCCCCCCGAACTCACCCGACACCACCATGGCCTCGTTGGGGCCGCAGGTGAAGAACATCGCGGCGGGGAATGGCCGCGGATCGATGGGAGCCGACGGGGATCGATGGGGATCAGTCGGGATCGATCGGAGCCACTCGGGATCAATCGCGATCCGCGACCGCCGCCCCGATCCCGGCAGCCCCCGCGCTCGTCACTTCCGCATTAGCGCGGTGACGTCACCAAACACGCGGTTTCCCATTGGCTGCCGCGCCAAGGGCGGGTAAGGGAAATCTGTTCTGCCTGGCAACCTGTGACGTCTCTGATTTCCCTGCGCTCCATTGGCTGCGCCCTGCTCAGATTTCCGTCTTTTCCATTGGAAATGAACAATTTCAGTAAAGGATGAGCCTGGAGGTGAGGGCAGTGACGGGGTCTGGGGAGCTCCAGACCATGGCCGGGTCGTGGTCATCTCATGGTCAGCTCATGGCCATAATTGTATCATGGTCATCTCACGGCCGCAATTGTGTCATGGTCAGAATCATCTCATGGTCATGGTCATGGTGATGGTCATTTGATCACAATCATCTCATGCTCATGGTCATCTCATGGTCAGGATCACGTTATGGTCATGGTCATGTTGTGGTCATTTCTTGGTCACAATTCCTCACAGCCATGGTCATCTCACAGTCATTGTTATGTCATGGTCATAGTCATGGTCATCTCATGGTCATCTCTTGGTCTCAATATCTCATGCTCATGGTCATGTCACAGTTGTAGTCATGTCACCATCACAGTCATGGTGTCACCATGATGGTCATGGTCAATTCTTGATCATCATCATCTCATGCTCATAGTCAACTCACCATAATGCTCATATCATTCCTGATTACCATCATCTCATAGTCATGGTCACAGTCATGGTCATAGCTCTGTCAAATTAATATCATGGTTATGGTCATGGTCATCTCATGGTCATGGTCATCTCGTGGTCATAATCATCTCTTTATCACCATTATCTCATGGTTGTGGTCACCTGTGGCCACAATAATTTCATAGCCGTGGTTATATTGTGTTCATCTCCTAATCTCAAACATCTCATGCTCTCGGTTGTGTCATGATCATTGCATGGTCATCTCATGGTCTTGGTCATCTCCTGATCACCATCATCTCATGCTCACTGTCATCTCACTGTAATGGTCATCTCATGGTCACCGTGTGGTCATCTCAAGGTCATGGTTGTGTCATGGTCATTGCATGATCAAGGTCATCTCATGGTCTTGATCACCCCATGGCCATAATTTAGTCATGATCATCTCATGGTCATCTCATGGTCATCTCATGGTCATTTCATGGTCACAATCACATCATTAAAGCAATGGCTGTGTCACAGTCATGGGTATTCCATGGTCATCTCATTGTAACAATCATCTCACGGTCATAATCATGTCATGGTTGTGGTCATCTCACAATTGTCTCATGGCCTTGATCACCACATGGCCATGATGTGTTGTGGTCATTTCATGGTCTTTGGTCACAGTTATCACATGCTTACAGTCATGGTCATCTCACGGCCATGTCATGGTCATCTCATTGTTACCTCATGGTCAACTCATGGCCACAATCACATCATGGTCATCTTACATCTGTGGTTGTGTCATGGTCATGGTTATCTCTTGGTCAGCTCTTGAATCTTGTCATGATCTTGATCATTTCATGGTTGTGGTTGTATTATGGTGACAGTCATGGTAATCTCATAGCCTTGATCGCCACATGGCCATGGTTGCATTGTGGTGCTGGTCATGTCTTGGTCACTATAATCTCATGGTCACGGTGATCTCATGGTCACAGTTGTATCTCACTGTAGTGGTCATCTTATGATCATGGTTGTGTCATGGTCACGGTCATCTCATGGCCATCTCAGGGTGATGGTCATTTCCTGATGACCATCACCGTATTCTCATGGTTATCTCACTATAATGGTCATCTCACAGTCGTGTCATGACCATGATCACACATGGCCATGGTGTGTTCCGATCATCTCATGGTCATCTCTTGGTCACAATCATCTCATGCTCATGGTCATCTCATTGTAATGGTCATCCCATGGTCCTGGTTGTGTCATGGTCATGGTCATGGTCATTGCATTGTCATGGTCATTTTATGATCATCTCACATTCAACTCATTTGCCACAATCTTATCATGGTCATCTCTCAGCTGTGGTTGGGCCATATGGTGGTGATCATCTCACGGTCACAACCATCTCATGGCCTTCACATGGTCATGATCATTTGCTGATCACCATCATCTCATGCTCAGGGTCATCTCACTGTAATGGTCATCTCATGATCATGTCATTGTCACTTCATGGTCACCTCAAGGCCACAGTTGTGCCATGGCCAATCAATGATCATCTCTTGGTCCAAATCATCTCATGGTCAGGGTTGTGGTTGTGTCATGGTCACAGTCATGGTCATCCCATGGTCAGGGTCATCTCAGGGCTGTGTCACTCATGGTCATTCTCATCTCATGGCCATCTCGTGCTCGTGTCATGGCTGTGGTCATGGCCAGAGAACCTCTCTGAGATCCTGAGCCCTGATTTTGGGACACTCAAGGACCACTGGGGACAATGAGGCCTGGCCTGACCCCTCCCCCCATCCCACTGCCCCTCCAGGAGCCCAATGTGGCCAAACCCTCCTGGGGACACCTTGGACATGGGACATGGAGTGGGAAATGAATCCCGGGGGATGGAGCATGGCTGGCAAGTCCCCATCCTGCTCCTTGTGTCCCCATCCTGCTCCTGGTGTCCCCATCCTGCTCCTGGCATCCTCATCCCAGTCCTGGTGTCCCCATCCTGCTCTTGCTTCCCCTATCCCAGTTCCTGGTGTCCTCATCCCTGCTCCCAGTGTCTCCATCTCTGTCCCAGTGACCCCATTCCCATTCCTGGCTCCCAGAGATGAACTGCCAGACACTGGAGGAGGGAACCCGGATTTATTACCCCAAGCAGGATTTATTGCCCAAAGCAGGATAATTTCACACCAAAAGTGAAGCATTGTGAATATTTGTGGTTCTTGCCTTTAAAACATTGGAAAACAGGAAATGGATCTGTTAGCAAGAGCTGTGGGGTGGGTGGGAACAGCAGGATGAGCTCTGCTGGCAGCTCTCAGCTTTCCCGGGAAGAGGGAAGGGGCAGGATCCAGCTCCATGGATTGCTCAGGCGGTGATTACTGCCAGGATGAGAGAGAGTCACGGTGTCACCCTGTTCCTGTCCCCATTCCAGAGGATGGACCTGGCTGGAGCCCATGGAGAGCAGGAGCTGCTCCAGAATCCCACCTGACCCCACCCCAATCCTGCTGCAATCCTGCTCCATACATCCCACCTGTTCCCAGTCCATCCACTCTGTCCCAACCCTGCTCCATCCATCCCACCCCATTCCATCCAATCCATACTGCCCCAGTCATTCTCTGGAACCCGAACCGGATCCTGCTCCATTCCATCTCACCTGATCCTGCTCCAGAACCCAGCTCCAATCCCACTCTACAATCCCACCCGATTCCACTCTGGACCCTGCCCTGATCCAGAATCCCTCCCTGATCCCAGTCCATCCATCCTGCCCTGATCCCTCTCTGGAATCCCACCCTGATCCTGCTCTGTACCTGTGCTCAAGCCATTGGTTCCCACATCTTTTCCTGCAGAAAGAGAAGATCCATGAGATTCCAGCATGGATCACACACTGGGATTAACCCCAGGATCCATCCTGGGATCCGCACAGAGGGGATCCAGAGCTGGATCCGCCATTGGAACTCACCGGCTGCCGGGTTGTATCCATTCCTGTCCCTCCTCCCTGTGGAAACAAAGTGGGATCAGCATCGGTGTCACAGGATTCCCAGAACGGTGCTGGGTGGATCCGTGTCCCTTCCCGACCCCCATCCCGTGTGTTACCAGATTGGAGCTTCCAGACGCCGAATCCGATGAAGATGAGGATGAGGATGGCAGCGATGACAGACACAGCAACCACCATGGAGAGATTCCCGCCAGATGTCGGCTCTGGGAAACGAGGGATAGTGAGAAGGGGAAGGGGAATCCCCAATTAGGAATTCCAAATTCCCAATCCCCACATTCCCAGCCTCACCCCAAGCGAAGATCCCGGGCTCTGGCATTCCGGGATGCTCCACCCTGCACCGGTACTGCTCCCGCTCCTCCGGCAGCGCCTCGATCCTGGCCCAGGTGTGGAAGGTGCCATCGCTGTTGGGAACGATCCCACCCCACTCCGTCTCCTGATCCAAGGTTTCACCCCCCTTCATCCAGCTGACTGCGATTGTGTTGGGGTAGAATCCGTACGCGTGGCAGGACAGGATCAGCGTCCTGTGTTCCTCTCTTCCGGACACGTGGACATCAGGGGGCACTGGAATGGATAATGGTAATGGACATCCATGGAATTCCATGGGAATGGGACTGGGGCGAGATCTGACCATGGAATTCCCACTGGAGTGGGATGGAGGGGAGATCTGACCACGGAATTCCATGGGAATGGGATGGGGGCAAGATCTGCCCATGAAATTCCATGGGAATGGGATGGGAGTGAAATCTGATCATGGAATTTCATAGGAATGGCATGGGGGTGAGATCTACCCATGGAATTCCCACAGGAATTATTGTGTTCCCAAGCCCTCCATTCCCAAATCCCTAATCCCCACAGGAATTCTGCTCCCACCTTTGCGCTCCAGCTCCTTCTGCCCATACCCGACGTATTTCTGGAGCCATTCTGGGCATTCGTGCTTCAGGTAATTCGTCCACCTCTCAGCCACGGTCCCTTCCTCTTCCCAGCGCCTCCTGGTGACCTCAGCAGCGCTGTCGGCCGCCACCCATCTCCCGGATCCCAGGTCAAAGGAGATGAAATCCCGTCCATCGTAGCTGTACCGCTCAGATCCACGAACACTCCCATCGGACAGGAGATCACAGCCACGAACTATCAAATTTGTGTGGAGACCTGGGGGGATTGTACCCACAGAGACCCATGGAATTGTGTCCCAGCCCCACAGACCCCCAGAGTCTGATGGAGACCCACAGAGCCTCATCCCAGCCCCTTGGAGCCCCATGAATCCACATCCCAGCCCCATGGATCCAAATCCCAGCTCCATGGATCCCATCCCAAATCCACAGATCCCATCCCAGCCCCATGGATCTACAACTCAACCCCATGGATCCCAACCTGTCCCCACAGATCCCATTCCAGCCCCACAGCTCCCCCCACTCACCCCTGCTCTGGTTGTATCGTTCCCGCAGTATCTCCAGGTCCCTGGCACTGATGTGCTGGTTCCCCACACTGATCTGGGTCACACTATCCCAATATTCCTGCTCGACTCCATCCTTTATCCACTGTGTCAGCGGCTCTGCCCGGCCCCGCTCGCTGTCGTAGCGCGTGAAGGGGATCCCATCCAGGTACCCAATGGACATGTACCGGGGGATCCCCGGGCTGGGCTCTGACACTGCCACATTCAGGTAACGCAGGGAGTGGAGAACTGGGGGGACACGGAGATTTGGGGGGGCTGAGGGGATCATGGATCAATGAAAGGGGAACTGGGAGAGCTGGGAAGGGGTTTGGGGATCCTGGGGCCAAGGAAAGGGTGTGCAGGGTGGGAGAGGTGGGATGGACAGGAAAGGGCCTGCAGGGGGTCCTGGTGTCCAGGAATGGGGGCTCAGGGGGTTCCAGGGTTATGGAAAAGGGGATACAGGGACTGGGAGAGGTGGGATGGGGGCTCCAGGGGATCCTTGTGCCCAGGAAAGGGGTCACAAGGTGGGAGGACCTGGGAATAGAAATCTTGAGGGTCCTTGATGGAGAAGAAAGGGGAGGCTGGGGGCTGAGAAAAGAAGGAATGGGGGTCCAGGGGGTCTCAGGGACAAGGAAAAGAGGAGTCTGGGGACGGGGGAAGGCAGGACAGAGGGAAAAGGGGGTGCAGGGGTGGATTGGTGCTGGATAAGGGGGTGCAGGGGGATCCCAGTACCCAGGACTGGAAATTCAGGGCAGTCTTAGAGCCCAGAATCCCCACTGGAACCTCCACAACCACCCAGGGACCCTCCTGGACCCGCTGGGGATGTCCAGGGATCAGGAAGCAGAACCAGGAGAGCCGGGAAGGGTCCAAGGTTCCAGGAAGGGACTGGGAGAGGCGGGATGGGGGATCCAGGGGGTCCCTGTGCCCACCAAAGGGGATCCAGGGGTCCCCGGTGTTGAGGGCAGTGGGGTCTGGGAGCTGGGAAAGGCAGGAATGGGGCTCCAGGGGGTCCCTGGGTCACGGAAAGGGGGCTCTGGGGCTGGGAGAGGCGGGCGGATCCCGGGGACGCAGCTTGGGAGAAGGGAAAGCGAGACAGGGAAAAGGGGAATTCCAGGGAATTCTTCTGGATCCCACTGGATCCTCGCTGAGACCCCCTGGGACCCCCGGGGGACCCTCGGGGAACCCCTGGAACCCCTTCCAGGAAGCGCCGGGAATGAAGAATGGGGGGACGCATAAATGTGGGAGATCTGGGGGTGCAAAAGCCGAGGAAAAGGGCGGGGCTGGGGTCTGGGAAGAGCGGGATCGCCGGGAATGGGGGTGCACGGAGTCCCAGAGCACTGCCGGGGGTGCGGGGGGATCCTAGTGCCGAATTAGGGAGGGCAGGGGCGTCCCGGTGCACAAAAATGGGGGTTCCGGGGCCGCCGGTCACCAGAAATGGGGGTTCAGGGGGTCCTGGTGCCAGATGAGGGTGAACAAGGGGGTCCCGGTGCGGCCAAAGGGGGCACAGGGGGGTCCCGGTGCCCGGAAATGGAGATTCAGGGGTGTCCCAGTGCCCAGGAATGGGGCTTCAGGGGATTCTCTACCCGGAATTCGGGGTTCAAGTGGGTCCCCAGTGCCACGAAATGGCGCTCAAGGGGTCCCCGTGCTCAGGAATGGGGGCTCAGTGCATTCTCATGCCCGGGAATGGCGGTTCAGGGAGGTTTCCCTGCCCAGGAATGGGCTTCTGGGGGGTCCCGGTGCCAGATGAGGGGGTACAGGGGGGTCCCGGTGCTGGGGAAGGGGATGGAGGGGGGTCACAGGACCCAAAATGGGGCTATGAGGGGGTTCCCGTGCCCGGTAATAGAAGTTCAGGGGGGTCCTGGTGCCCGGAAATGGAAGTTCAGGCGGGTCCCGGTTTCGGGGTTCCCACTCACCTTTGGTCGCGCCCCCCGGGTTCCCCAGGAGCCCCAAGAGCAGCCCCAGAGCCAGCGCTGCAGCCATGGCGCTGCTCCGCTGCGGCCCCGCCCACAGCCCTGGCCCCGCCCTCAGAGCCACCTCCGGCCCCGCCATTGGCGCTGCTATTTCCTGCCCGCCAATGGCAGCACAATCTCTCAGTGACGTCACCGGTCGCCGGGCAGATCCCGGTCTCTCAGGTTGGAACGCGGAAGCGAAAGGGACCGAGGAGGGCGGGGAGAAGGAGGAGACGGGAGAATTCCAGAGAATCCCTCTGGATCCCCTCTGGATCCCCTCTGCGACCGCCCTGGAGCCCTCCGAGAACCACCTGGGACCCCCTGGGACCCCTTTAAGAAAGCGCCGGGAGTGGAGAAAGGGGGGGACCCGGAAATTTGGGAGATCTGGGGTGCAAAGGTGAAGGAAAAGGGCGGGTCTGCGGTCTGGGAAGGGCGGGAGGGCCGGGGAGGGGTGCAGGGGGTCCCAGAACACGTGAAGGGGGTCCAGGAGGGGTCCCAGTCCCGGATCAGGGGTGCAGGGGGGTCCCCATGCCCAGGAACGGAGGTTCAGGGGGTCCCAGGTCAAGGAAAGGGGGCTGAGGGCAATGGGAGTTCCAGGGGGTCCCTGTGCCCACCAAAGGGGGTCCAGGGACCCCGGTGTTGAGGGCAGTGGGGTCTGGGAGCTGGGAAAGGCAGGAATGGGGCTCCAGGAGGTCCCTGGGTCACGGAAAGGGGGCTCTGGGGCTGGGAGAGGCGGGCGGATCCCGGGGACGCAGCTTGGGAGACGCGAAAGCGAGACGGGGAAAAGGGGAATTCCAGGGAATTCATCTGGATCCCACTGGATCCTCGCTGAGACCCCCTGGGACCCCCGGGGGACCCTCGGGGAACCCCTGGAACCCCTTCCAGGAAGCGCCGGGAATGGAGAACTGGGGGGACACAGAAATTTGGGAGATCTGGGGGTGCAAAAGCCGAGGAAAAGGGCGGGGCTGGGGTCTGGGATGGGCGGGATGGCCGGGAATGGGGGTGCAGGGGGTCCCAGAGCACTGACGGGGATGCAGGGAATCCCAGTGCCGGATTAGGGGGAGCAGGGGGGTCCCGGTGCCCGAAAATTGGGGTTCAGAGGGTTTCCGTGCCGAGAAATGCGGGTTCAGGGGGAGTTTCCTTCCCGGAATTCCGGGTTCAAGGGGTTCCGGTGCCCCAAAATGGGGGTTCCGGGGGCCCGTGACCAGAAATGGGGGTTCAGGGGGTCCTGGTGCCAGATGAGGGCGAACAAGGGGGTCCCGGTGCTGCCAAAGGGGGCACAGGGGGGTCTGGGTGGCCAGAAATGGGCGCTCAAGGGGATCCGCGTGCTCAGGAACGGGCGTTCAGGGGGGTTTTCCTGCTCAGAAATGGGGGTACAGGGGGGTCTCGGTGCAAGATAAAGGCGTACAGGGGGGTCCCGGTGGTGGAGAAGGTGATTGAGGGGGGTCACAGGACCCAAATGGGGGTTCACGGGGGTTCCCTGCCCGGGAATGGAGGTTTAGAATGTTCCCGGTGCCCGGAAATGGAAGTTCAGAGAGTTACCGGCGCCCGGGAATTGCGGTTTAGGGGGGTCCCGGTTTCGGGGGGTCCCGCTCACCTTTGGTCGCACACCCTGGGTTCCCCAGGAGCCCCAGGAGCCCCCAGAGCACCCCCAGCCCCAGCGCTGGAGCCATGGCAGCCGACCCCGATCGCGGCTGTGGCGCAGCTGGAGAGACGCGAAAGCGAAAGTGCCCGAGGGAGCGCGGGGGAGGGGAAAAGGGGGAGGGGGAAAGGGCGAATTCCAGGGAATTCACCTGGATCCCCTCCTGGCACCCCTCTGGATCCCTCGGGGATCCGTCTGGGACCCTCCAGGGCCGCGCCCTGCGGGACCCCCGGGCCGGGCTGTGCTGAACTCCCGGCCCTGCGCTCAAACTCTGCCCGGAGCCCGCTGGGCTCGGCCCAAAGCCGGGCAAGCATCGGGAGCAGCGGAGCCAATTTTTCCTGCGGGTGCGGGTCCCACCCCCGGCGGAGCAGGGCTGGGCGCTGGGAGCCGATCCCTGATTCCCAATCTCCTTCTCTCTCTCCCTCTGCTGTTCTCTCCCTTTCTTCTGGGGGATCATAAATCCCAGAGCGGCCGCAGAGCCCCGTGCCCAGGCCGGGTTTCCCAGCAAAGGGAGGCTGGGGCTGAGGTGCCCCGGGCTGGCCGGGAATGGGGGCCCGGGGGTCCCCGGGGTCCCGGAAACGGGGGATCCAGGGGCTGGGAGAGGAGGATACCCGGGAAAGGGGGCGCAGGGGGTGTTGGTGCAGGATAAGGGGGTGCAGGGGGGTGTTGGTGCAGGATAAGGGGTGCAGGGGGGTCCCAGTACCCAGGACTGGAAATTCAGGGCAGTCTTAGAGCCCAGAATCCCTCCTGGAACCTCCACAACCACCCACGGACCCTCCTGGACCCGCTGGGGATGTCCAGGGATCAGGAAGCAGAACCAGGAGAGCCGGGAAGGGTCCAAGGTTCCAGGAAGGGACTGGGAGAGGCGGGCTGGGGGATCCAGGGGTTCCCTGTGCCCACCAAAGGGGATCCAGGGGTCCCCGGTGTTGAGGGCAGTGGGGTCTGGGAGCTGGGAGAGGCAGGAATGGGGCTCCAGGGGGTCCCTGGGTCACGGAAAGGGGAGTCTGGGGCTGGGAGAGGCAGGCGGATCCCGGGGACGCAGCTTGGGAGAAGGGAAAGCGAGACGGGGAAAAGGGGAATTCCAGGGAATTCATCTGGATCCCACTGGATCCTCGCTGAGACCCCCCGGGACCCCAGGGAACCTCCGGGACCCCCTGGAACCCCTTCCAGGAAGCGCCGGGAATGGAGAACTGGGGGGACGCAGAAATTTGGGAGATCTGGGGGTGCAAAAGCCGAGGAAAAGGGCGGGGGTGGGGTCTGGGAAGAGCGGGATCGCCGGGAATGGGGGTGCAGGGAGTCCCAGAGCAGTGACGGCGGTACGGGGGGATCCCAGTCCCGAATTAGGGAGGGCAGGGGCGTCCCGGTGCACAAAAATGGGGGTTCCGGGGCCGCCGGTCACCAGAAATGGGGGTTCAGGGGGTCCTGGTGCCAGATGAGGGTGAACAAGGGGGTCCCGGTGCTGCCAAAGGGGGCACAGGGGGGTCCCGGTGCCCGGAAATGGAGATTCAGGGGTGTCCCAGTGCCCAGGAATGGGGCTTCAGGGGATTCTCTACCCGGAATTCGGGGTTCAAGAGGGTCCCCAGTGTCCAGAAATGGGCGCTCAAGGGGTCCCCGTGCTCAGGAATGGGGGCTCAGTGGATTCTCATGCCCGGGAATGGCGGTTCAGGGGGGTTTCCCTGCCCAGGAATGGGGGTACAGGGGGGTCCCGGTACCAGATGAGGGGGTACAGGGGGGTCCCGGTGCTGGGGAAGGGGATGGAGGGGGGTCACAGGACCCAAAATGGGGCTATGGGGGGTTCCCGTGCCCGGGAATAGAAGTTCAGGGGGGTCCCGGTGCCCGGAAATGGAAGTTCAGGCGGTTCCCGGTTTCGGGGTTCCCACTCACCTTTGGTCGCGCCCCCCGGGTCTCCCAGGAGCCCCAAGAGCAGCCCCAGAGCCAGCGCTGGAGCCATGGCGCTGCTCCGCTGCGGCCCCGCCCACAGCCCTGGCCCCGCCCCAACACTGCCCCCGCCCCCAGAGCCGCCTCTGACCCCGCCATTGGCGCTGCTATTTCCTGCCCGCCAATGGCAGCCCGAGCTGTCAGTGACGTCACCGGTCGCCGGGCAGATCCCGGTCTCTCAGGTTGGGACGCGGAAGCGAAAGGGACCGAGGAGGGCGGGGAGGGGGAGGGGACGGGGGAATTCCAGAGAATCCCTCAGGATCCCTCTGGATCCCCGCTGCGACCGCCCTGGAGCTCTCCGAGAAGCACCTGGGACCCCCTGGGACCCCCTTTAAGAAAGTGCCGGGAGTGGAGAACTGAGGGGATCGGGAAATTTGGGAGATCTGGGGTGCAAAGGTGAAGGAAAAGGGCGGATCTGCGGTCTGGGAAGGGCGGGAGGGCCGGGGAGGGGTGCAGGGGGTCCCAGAACACGTGAGGGGGGGTCCAGGAGGGGGTTCCAGTCCCGGATCAGGGGTGCAGGGGGGTCTCCATGCCCAGGAATGGAGATTCAGGAGGTCCCAGGTCAAGGAAAGGGGGCTGAGGGCAATGGGGGGTGCAGGGGGTCCCTGTGCCCAGGAAAGGGGGTGCACGGGACCCCGGTGTTGAGGAAGGTGGTGGGTGGGGGCTGGGGAAGGCAGGAGTGGGGGTCCAAGGGGTGCCGGGGTCAAGGAAAAGCGGGGGCTGGGGTGTCTGAGAGGGGGAGGGCCAGGAAAAGGGGGTGCGGGGGGGGGCATTGGGTTCGGGCTGGATGAGGGGGTGCAGAGGGATCCCCGTGCTGGATAAGGGTGTGCAGGGTGGTCCCTGTGCCTGAGAATGGAGGGTTTAGGGGGGTTTCGGTCCCGGATATTGGGGTGCACGGGGGTCCTGGTGCAGCGGAATGGGGGTTCAGGGAGTCCCGGTGCTGCATAAGGGGATACAGTGGGGTCCTGGTGCCCAGGAAATGGGGTTCAGGGAGAGTCCCTTCAGGGAATCGGGGATCAGGGGGTCCTGGTGCCAGATGATGGCCTGGCTGGGATCTGGTGATGAGGAAGGGTTTGCAGGCGTCCCTCTTCACAGGAATGGGGGGCTCGGGGGGGTCCTGGAGCAGGGAATGGGGGTTCACGGGGTCCCAGTGCCGGATAATGGGATGCAGTGGGGTCCTGGTGCCCAGAAATGGGGTTCAGGGGGTCTCTGTGCCCCGGAATGCCGGTTCAGGGAATTCCAGGCTCCAGATAAGGGATGCAGGGATTATCGGGGCTGGGGAAGGGGGTACAGGGAGGCTCTCAGTGCCCCGAAATTAGCGTTCAAGGCGGTATCTGTGCCCAGGAAGGGGGGCTCGCCCGGAAATGGAAGTTCGGGGGTCCCCGTGCCCAGGAATTGCGGTTCAGGGGGTCCCGGTGCCGGGGCAGTCCCCGGTCCCCGGGCGGGTCCCGGTGCCGCAGCTGGGGAGACGCGAAAGTGACCGGGGCAGCGCGGGGAGGGAGAGGGGACAGAGCAAACCCTGGGAATTCCCCTGAACCCCCCCGGGACCTGCCAGGCCATGCCCGCAGGACGCACAGGGGGTGGAGAACTGGGGGCACGCAGAGATTGGGCGGTCTGGGGGCGTCCAAGGGCTGGGAAGCAGAACCGGGAGAGCCGGGAAGGGTCCAAGGTTCCAGGAAGGGACTGGGAGAGGCGGGATGGGGGATCCAGGGGGTCCCTGTGCCCACCAAAGGGGATCCAGGGGTCCCCGGTGTTGAGGGCAGTGGGGTCTGGGAGCAGGGAAAGGCAGAAAAGGGGGTTCAGGGGGTCCCTGGGTCACGGAAAGGGGGCTCTGGGGCTGGGAGAGGCGGGCGGATCCCGGGGACGCAGCTTGGGAGACGGAAAAGTGAGACGGGGAAAAGGGGAATTCCAGGGAATTCATCTGGATCCCACTGGATCCTCGCTGGGACCCCTGGGGGACCCTCGGGGAACCCCTGGAACCCCTTCCAGGAAGCGCCGGGAATGGAGAACGGGGAGGACGCAGAAATTTGGGAGATCTGGGGGTGCAAAAGCCGAGGAAAGGGGCGGGTCTGGGATCTGGGAAGGGCGGGATGGCCGGGAATGGGGGTGCAGGAGGTCCCAGAGCAGTGACGGGGGTGCGGGGGGTCCCAGTCCCGAATTAGGGGGAGCAGGGGGATCCCGGTGCCCAAAAATTGGGGTTCAGAGGGTTTTCGTGCCGAGGAATGCGGGTTCAGGGGGAGTTTCCTTCCCGGAATTCCGGGTTCAAGGGGTTCCCGGTGCCCCAAATTGGGGGTTCCGGGGGCGCCCGTGACCAGAAATGGGGGTTCAGGGGGTCCTGGTGCCAGATGAGGGCGAACAAGGGGGTCCCGGTGCTGCCAAAGGGGGCACAGGGGGGTCTGGGTGGCCAGAAATGGGCGCTCAAGGGGGTCCGCGTGCTCAGGAACGGGGGTTCAGGGGGGTTTTCCTGCCCAGAAATGGGGTACAGGGGGGTCCCGGTTCCAGATAAAGGCGTACAGGGGGGTCCCGGTGGTGGAGAAGGTGATTGAGGGGGGTCACAGGACCCAAAATGGGGGTTCAGCGGGGTTCCCTGCCCGGGAATGGAGGTTTAGAGGGTGCTCGGTGCCCGGAAATGGAAGTTCAGAGAGTTACCGGTGCCCGGGAATTGCGGTTTAGGGGGGTCCCGGTTTCGGGGGGTCCCGCTCACCTTTGGTCGCACACCCTGGGTTCCCCAAGAGCCCCAGGAGCCCCCAGAGCACCCCCAGCCCCAGCGCTGGAGCCATCGCAGCCGACCCCGATCGCGGCTGTGGCGCAGCTGGAGAGACGCGAAAGCGAAAGTGCCCGAGGGAGCGCGGGGGAGGGGAAAAGGGGGAGGGGGAAAGGGCGAATTCCAGGGAATTCACCTGGATCCCCTCCTGGCACCCCTCTGGATCCCTCGGGGATCCGTCTGGGACCCTCCAGGGCCGCGCCCTGCGGGACCCCCGGGCCGGGCTGTGCTGAACTCCCGGCCCTGCGCTCAAACTCTGCCCGGAGCCCGCTGGGCTCGGCCCAAAGCCGGGCAAGCATCGGGAGCAGCGGAGCCAATTTTTCCTGCGGGTGCGGGTCCCACCCCCGGCGGAGCAGGGCTGGGCGCTGGGAGCCGATCCCTGATTCCCAATCTCCTTCTCTCCCTCCCTCTGCTGTTCTCTCCCTTTCTTCTGGGGGATCATAAATCCCAGAGCGGCCGCAGAGCCCCGTGCCCAGGCCGGGCTTCCCAGCAAAGGGAGGCTGGGGCTGAGGTGCCCGGGCTGGCCGGGAATGGGGGCCCGGGGGTCCCCGGGGTCCCGGAAACGGGGGATCCAGGGGCTGGGAGAGGAGGATACCCGGGAAAGGGGGTGCAGGGGGTGTTGGTGCAGGATAAGGGGGTGCAGGGGGGTCCCAATGCCTGGGAATGGGGTGGGGGGGGGGAAGAATCTGGGAAACGGCAGCAGCTGCTGGGGAAGGACTGGGACAGACTGGGACAGACTGGGAAAAGAACCCACTGGAAGCAGAACTGGGGCACCAGGGATCATACTGGGATATACTGGGACTGATGGGGTCACACTTGGAGTAACTGGCATAGTACTGGGAGTAACTGGGATCATACTGGAGGTGACTGGACTTATACTGGGAGCAACTGGGACCACAGCAGGGGCAAATGGCATCGGGTAAGGTGTGACCGGGCTCATACTGGAAGTGACCTGGGGCCCCACTGGGCTCTTACTGAGAGGGACTGAGAGTGAAAGGAACCATACAGGGCATGACTGGGACCACTGGGACCGTGTTGGGGGCAACTGCGATTCTACCGGGAGTGATTCTGAACATACTGGGAGTGACCGGGATCATCCAGGGGGTGACCGGGACCCACCGGTGAGGCGGCGGCGGAGCTGGGAGGCGGCCGCAGCGCAGGTGGGAGCCGCGCTGGGTTGTGTGGGGGCTCGGGGCTCGCTGCGGGCCTCGGGGGCGGCAGGGGGCTCAGGCGGGTTCGTTGTGCCGTGTCCGGCGCGTGTTGCCGCTGGCGTGAGGGCGCTGCGGGAGCGGCTGCCCGCGGTCTCCTTGCGGCCGCTGCCTCGGCAGGAGCCGCTGCCGGAGCAGCGCTGGCTCGGCCCGGTTCCTGTGGCTGGGACAGAGGCGGCTGCCCCGTGCCCGGGGCTGTGCGGGGAAATTGACGTGGCCGGAGGTTTCTGTGCCCAGAGGAGACAGAGGAGTCCTGTACAAGTGACTTTATTGCTGAGCAGAGGGAGAGGCCGTGGGACATTTGCCCTGCGCTCTCTGCCATTGTTGTAGTTCGCAGCCTCCTTTTTATCCTCATTTTCCCGGCCTCATCTCCCTCTCCCTTTGCCCACTGGCTGAGGTACTTGGAAGGCTCAGACCTCCCGATCCCCCAACTGCATGTCCTCGTTAATGTGCACCCCCACTTTTGTAGAACAGCCGATATTCACGGCTCTGTTAAGTCTTTGTTCTGCTGGAAGTTCAGGAATCTAAGGGGACTTTGAGCAGCAGTCTGTGTCAATTAGTAACATTTTCTGAAACTGATGGGTTCTCCCATTACTTCCTTATCTAGGAATCCCTGACCCTATCTCCAAGCAGATGGACTCATTGACTCTGTTTTTTCTTCCTGGGTCCTCTTTGGTTTTGGGATTGTTCTCAGTGCCCTCATTCCCTGTCCTTCTGTAGCCGTTTCTGGATCAGGAGGCCTGGCTGCCACCTGCATCCCCTCGCTCAGCTGCTGAATGAGCTGCACTCTCAAGGTGTGGAGCAGGGGAAAAAGGTGAGAATTGCTGTAGCACATCAGAGCAGAAACAGCATTCGTTTAACCCATGGTCTGCCAGGGAACCACAAAACCGTGTCCCATTCCCTCCTTTCCACGTTTGCATTGGTGCATGAGCTGCTTTCTTGTTTCCTTTGTTATCTGTTTCACCACTTTTCCTTTGTCATCTTTTTGCAAACAGCAGTTTGAGTTATTGAATTTTCCAGAAACTCCTCTTTTTTCTGCTAACAGATAATCCGATCCCATCCCATGGTTAAGTGTTGTGTTCCTCATTTAAGGGATTGCTCAGCAGGAAGGTCAGGAGCTGGAGCTGTCTGGTTGGTTATTCCCAGGGCAGCTTGTAATCTAATGATGCCATTGAAATGGGAAATGGGTTCTGTGGCTCCTGACATGAATTGGTTTGGGTTCCCAGGGGCTGGTCCATGGTGTTGTAGGATTTGTTCTGGTGGCCATTCATCTTTTCCCCATTTTTGGGCGCTCCCTTCAGCCAAGACTGCATCAATTGATGCTTTTCTCTAATTTAATCATCAAATACTTGGATTCCAAACTGATTTCCCTGAACTTGTGATAGCCAGAACATCTCAGTGCTCTAATACACCCTATATAACGCAGACAGTGACAGCACATGTTGGAGTGGGCAGAGGGATGATTCCCCCCCATTTATTTATAGTGAAGTTTTCCCAACATTCTCCATTTGCTGTTTCCCTTTGCAGCTTCGTCCGTTTCTGTTGCAGGGTCAGATATCCTCACCCGGGCTCTGCCTTGAGCTGTGCAAATTCCATCAGTGCAAGCAGGCAGAGCTTGGGGTGAGGGGCAGAGGGAATCAGCCCAACTCCTGCCCCAGGCAAGAGACCCAGGTACATTGTCCAGGCTTTGCCCAGCAGTGTTCATTTGCATTTCTAAAGCTCCTCTGCAGGCTGCCTGGAATGAAGCTTCTCTTCCAGGGCTTGACTCACATATGCCTCCCCCCCCCCCCCCCCCCCCCGCCCACAAAAGCCAGGGTTTGGGGTATTTTTAATTTTTAGTGGTTTTTTTGAAGAGTGTTCTATTAACTGTTAATCAGTTAAAGGGTCACCTTTAAAGGTCTTCTAGTTTTGCAAAATGCACCCTGAAGGTCAACACCAGAAAACCCAGACCAAAATTTTGCAATTCCAACAACCACACAAACACATGAGAAAAAGAATCCAAAGCAATAAAGATTTTTTCTACTTCTTCTGCAGAGAATAAAAAATGATTCTCACACCCCTGGCCCAAACCTAACTGACAATATCAAAGTAGCATTAATTAGAAACAACATTCTCATGGTGTAATCTTATTCCAGCCAGCCCAGTGTGTGAGTGTAACTGAGCCCCAGAGTGGAATTGTGCCGTGTTGTTCCCCAGCAGCTGTGGCAGTGCAGGCCCAGACAGACATTTGACACAGAGGTACAACAGAACTGGCCTCTGTATCACCTTTTATAAAATTAATTTGTGTTCCCAGTTTAGGAATCAAATCCCTTGCCAGTAAATCATGATAACAATTAGGAGCAAATAAAAATTCATGCATTTCAAATCCATCTCCCAGATCTGCTAACAGTGGTTGAATAAAATCACTCCTCTTTTCCACTTATCCCCTCACTTATCAAACATATTTCTAGCATTTTTTCCCCCTTGGGTCTAACATTCAGAGTGGATTGAGAGGCCCCTGTGTCCATCAGGAGAGGCCTCCTCTCAATGCAGACCGAGCTGAATGTTCTCAAGGGCTCCAGTGTGGAGGGTCCCTGGTGTGATGGGAGCTGTGACAGCCCTGCCAATCCATGTCCATCAAGGGGTGGACTTGCTGGTCCTGCGGGTGCTGCTGTCTGTGCTTGCAGTGTCCTTGTGCCCTGCAGCTGGAGCCCTGATTCCTTGCCAGGGGCTGTTTGGGTGGGCTGTCCCCTGCCGAGGAGGGCAATGCCTCTGCCGGGTGCTTGTGGCCGAGCCCATGCCCTGGGTGCTGGGGCCCCCTTGGGCCCTGGGGTTGATCCCTCAGGGGCTGTAGGAGCTCTGCCCTGGCCTTTGCCTTCAGCTTGGCCTTTTGCTGCTCCCTTCTTGTATTCACCTGCTGGGCCTTTGTGCCCAAGTGCTGCAGGGCCTTCTTCTGCCCCTCCTGCAGCCCCCCTCAGTGCCTGTGGGTGCTCATCCTCTGAGAGCTGCTGAGCTTTCTGCAAAATCATTTGTATCTCCAGTAACCCTAACAAAATCCTTAAAAGACAATCTCCATGCTAAAATGTATAATCCACATTTCCCAGGTGTTCCTTGCTCCTCGTCCCTGTGCTCAGGGTGCCCTCCCCAGCCCGTATCCCAGAGCCGCTCCCTGTCCTGCCGCAGTGTCCAAAGGCGCCCCCCCGGCGGGCAGGGCCGGCAGCTCCACGGGGCCGGGCAGCGGCCGGGGCGTCCCGCAGCCTCCTGGGGGCCGGGGGCCACTGCCGGCCCTGCCCGGGGCTGGTGGGGTCAGGCAGCGCCCGGCGCTGAGCCCCGGCTGCCCCACAGCCCCGGCCCGGCCCCGCAGCTCCCCCCAGGCCCCCAGCCCGTGCTCCCGGTCCCGCACCTCTGCGCCCGGTGCTGCCGCTGCCCCCCATAGAGAAACCCCCTGAAACCCTGACCTCCTTGTTTTCCTCTCCGGGAAACCGGGGATACAAACGATCAGCTGGCAAATGTTGAGGATAAGACTCTGCTGAAAAACATCCAAATTCTGAGTATTTTTCTCTTCCTCCCCTTTTCTTTTTCTCACCACATAGATTCCTCCTGCTGCTTCCTGCCTTAACCATATTGCTGCACACTCCCCTTCACCCAGTCTCTTCCCAACACACCAATGCCATCCATCCCCTGTTGTCCAAATCCCTTCTCCACTTCTCTTATTGCCCCCCTGGGTGTCCAAGTTCTTAATCACCTCTGGGGGAATGTGCAAACTCCGTCAACCTTCTCCCAAGGGAGCCTTCAGAGATATTTTGGGATCATCATCCCTTTGGCACAGGACCCCTTCCTGGCTTTCCCTTTTCTAGCCTCCATGTGTGCCCTGCCATGCTCACTCCCCAAAGATCCCAGTGCACTCACTGATGAGATTTTCAGTGCTCTCTCCCTGCTGACTCTTCACAGCCCCCCTGATGTGTCACTCGTCTGTCTCCTGGTCACTCTCAGGTACCCAATCAGTCCCCGGTGCTGCCGCCCCCAAGGGGGCCGATCACCCAAACTGGGTGAGGCACCTTCAGCTGCACTCACTGCCTGCTGCCCCAGACGGTGGATAGAATTCCGGACGAGTCCCAAGGTGTGTGGAAAAATTGACGTCACCAGAGGATTCTGTCCACAAAGCAGACAGAGGAGTCCTGTAAAAGTAATTTCATTCCTAGAAAAATGGGAATGGCCATGAGACATTTCCCACGGGGTCTGTCCAGTTCTTGGAGGACACAGCTGCCTTTTCATCCTAATTTTCCTGGCCACATCTCCCTTTCCCTTTCTACATTGGCTGTAGTGCTTGAGAAGTACAGACTTCCCAATCCACCTACCACGTACCCCCTTAATATGCTCCCCACTTTTACATAGGGAACGATATTAATTTCTCTGTGAAGTCTTTGTTCTTCTTCTCGAAGTTCATGAATTTGGCAGGACCTTGTCTGAGCAGCAGTCTGTGTCATCAGTTAATAACATTTTCTTAAACTGATGGCTTCTCCCGTTTCTTGTGTCCAAGTCCCTGGCCCTATCTTTAATCAGATTCACAGCATCTGATTGTAAAGACACTTTCCTCTTCTTCCTTTTATGGGGATCCCGCGTTTGTGGGACATCCCCCCTGGAGCTGTGTGTCCCCCCCTTGCTGCAGCCCCAGCCCTCAGGCAGCGCTCAGCCAATCAGAGCACGCGGCTCTGATGACTCATCAGTTGCCAGGCAGACCCGCAGCTCTCAGCGTTCCTCACCTGCGCCCAGCGCCCCCCTCGGCCCCAGCGCCCCCCTCGAGCGGAATTTGGGGAGGTGGGAGTGGGGCAGCGCCAAGGCCGGGCCCCCCCGCGCTGTCCTGGCGGGAGCGGCTGCAGTGGGGACCGAGTGCGGGCGGGAGCGGCCGAGAGCCCAGCGCTGCCCCAGCCCGACCCGCCCCAGCTCCATCCCTGCCCCTGCCGTGGGATGCTGTGGGTTTGGGGGCAAGAGGGAGCCGGCAGCGGGTGCTGGGCCTGGGGCAGGAGGAGAAGCGAAGGAGAAGCAGGGTTGAGGAACAAAAGGGTCAAACGATGCACGTGGGAGGAGAAGGTGGGATTGTGCAGAAGGAGGAATAGCAGGAGGAAGAGGAGGAATAGCAGGAGGAAGAGGAGTGGGAGGAAGAGTAGGGACACAGGAGGAGGAACAGGAAGAGGAAGCAGCACAAGGTTGCACCTCTCCCTGTATCTGCAGCCTCTGACCCCAGCCCCAGGAGTATTGCCCCCCCCCCACATGCAGCAGATGACAGGGGATTGGGATCCACGATTTTCCCGGGGGTGAATCTTGGTGTTTCTGAGCTTTCTTGGGCTAATTGTTGGTGCTTTGTTTTTTTGTGGGGGCTGAATCTTTATATTTGGAGGGGGCTTTTGCTGAATCTTGATGTTTGGTAAGTTTTTGATCTGTGTCCTGATGTTTGGAGGACTTTTGTGCTGAATTGTGGTGTTTTGGAGGTTCTTAGAGACACAAGATGCCCAATGACCTAATGAGATGAACTTGGGTAAGGAGGAACTCCCAGTCCAAGGCACTCTCATCTTGTTTTTTTCTCCAAACCAGGATTTTTCATTCCTAGGACATGTCTGGATGGAGGAGGAGGAAAAGCCCTGGAGATTCCGCACGAGGAGGGGCTGCAAACCCAGCCCAGGGAGCTGTGGGAAGGAAAGAGCCCCCCTGAGCCAGGAAGGTGGCCGGAGATCCAGCCAGAGGTCAGAGCTGGTGGAGAAGCCTCATGGCAGAGAGAAGCCCCACAAGTGCTTGGAATGTGGGAAGGGTTTTAGTCGGAGCTTAGATCTGATCCAGCACCAGGTGATCCAAACTGGGGAGAGGCCCTATGAGTGTGAGGAATGTGGGAAGCATTTCAGCTGGAGCTCCAGCCTGAGGCAGCACCAGAGGATCCACACTGGGGAGAGGCCCTTTGAGTGTGAGGAGTGTGGGAAGAGCTTCAACCAGAAGGGCCACCTGATGCAACACCAGAGGATCCACACTGGGGAAAAACCCTATGAGTGTGGGGAGTGTGGGAAGAGCTTCAGCATCAAGTGCCAGCTGACAGAACACCAGAAGATCCACACCGGGGAAAAGCCCTACAAGTGTGGGGAATGTGGGAGGAGCTTCAGAGGAAGCTCGGCATTGATTCGGCACCAGGTCATCCACACGGGGGAACGGCCCTACACCTGCTTGGAATGTGGGAAGAGCTATGGGTGGCACTCTGACCTGAGAAAACACCAGCGCACCCACACTGGGGAGAAGCCCTACAAGTGTCCCCAATGTGGGAAGAGGTTTCACAGGAGCTCCGATCTCCTCAAACATGAGCGGAGTCACACCGAGGAGAGGCCCTTCCGCTGCCCCGACTGCGGGAAGGGCTTCAAGCAAAACTCCCCCCTCACCCTGCACCGGCGCATCCACACTGGGGAGAGGCCCTATGAGTGTGGGGAGTGTGGGATGAGATTCTCATTGAGCTCAACTTTCACCCGACACCAACGGAGGCACCACTAAGGGAAGCCCTGTGAGTGCCCCGAGTGCGGGAAGAGCTTTGTGCGCTGCTCCAGCTCCATCCCCCATGGGAGGATCCGTGTTCAGGGTGGTCCCCTGTGACCCCCGTTGGGCAGATCGCTGGTGATCCATGGTCCTGGTGATCCAAGTTGGAAGGCATCTGGCTGGGGGGCTCCACATCTTCCTGGTTCCCTGTAGGCACCTCGATAAACCCAGCGGGAGGAACCTCCACCAGGACACAGACCTACAATGGGAATTCCTTGGGGAGAGCAGATTTGTTGACTTTCAACTCCATAAAATCTTTTGTATTTAATCCTTCTTCTGGTGACATCAAGGAGTACTGAATGGTCCCTGAGGTATATTCTGGGTTGACTATTTGGTGCTTGTATCCCCAGTCTGTTCTGTTTATGCTGAATAATAAGTTTTACACCTTCAAGACCTGTCCTGAGAGTGAAGGGGTAGAGAAGCAGCATGCAGTTTGTTTTCAGAAACTGCACTCGCTCCTCCACATTCCTGCTCTGGGACTGTGTTGTCTGTGGATGGACAGACAGCGGGACAGAGCTCTCCATTGCTTTTAGTTAGTTTTAGCTAGCTGAACCAAACAAGTTCCTGAACTGTGGGGTTTTTTTTCCCTTTTCTTTGAACCTGCTCTGGCTTGAACACCAGAAGAGCACGGGCAGCTCACACCTGTGCCCCACCGGGCCGGGCCTGGGCTGCGGCATTTCCAGCGCCAGAGGGACTGATAAGGGACTGAGTGAGCTGAGCTACAGCCCACAGAGGGACTTTGTGAGTTTGTCTCTCTTTTAGAGCAGCAAGAGGTTTTACTGTTTTGTTATCTTTATTGAAAGATAAAAATATCCATTCCAGAATATGCAGTTGATCTTCCCAGTTATCACTTCATTGACACAGTATTCCACATGGTATTTCATGGTCCTTCAAAATAAACACTTGAACACCAACATAGGTATCTAATCTGTTAACAAATGTGTGTGCTAAGGCTAATTCAATTTCTTCTAGGGTCTTTGCTGCTGGGGTCAATTGCCTCTCATCAGTAGAGGAGGTGGTGCCTGACAGAAAATCATGCAATAGTTGCATCTGATGATTAGTTATGCCTAAATATGATCTAATCCAACCTATTAAACCAACCAATTTCTGTACATCAGTAGCAGTTTTAACATCAATGTCTAACTTCACAGTTTGAGGCATAACTTGAGTGTTAGTCACTAACATACCAGTATTTCCAAGGCATGTGTTCCTGCACTTTCTCTGAAGCAATGATCAGACCTTTCAAATTTGTCACAGCACATTGTTTAAGAGCTGATAACTGTTGTTTGTTACCAGATGCCAACAAGATATCATCCATGTAATGATAACAGTAGCAGTTATTAAATTGCTCCTGCACTTTTGACAAGACCTGTGCCACAAACCATTAACAAATAGTTGGCGAATTTTTCATGTCTTCGGGAAGTACCTTCCATTGATATCTTTTATTGTGTTCAGGGTTCAGCATGATTTATGGAAGGCACAGTAAAAGCAAATTTTTCTTTGTCTTGCTCAGCCAATGGAATAGTGAAGAAACAATCTTTCAAACCAATGACAACTATTTGCCATTCCTGTGGAATCATTGTAGGTGTAGGAAGGCCTGGTAGTAAAGCTCCCATTGTTGCCATTACAGCATTTATCTGCCATAAATCATGTAAAAGTCTCCATTTTCCCGATTTCTTTTTTATTACAAAAACAGGGGTATTCCAGGAATATTTCAATATTTCCTGCTTGCAATTGTTCTGTGACTAATTCTTGCAGGGCAGTAAGCTTTTTGGTAGTAAGGGGCCACTGGTCAACCCAGACAGGTTTATCTGTCGACCATAGATCAAGGCTACAACTGGACGTTCATTGCCCTGCATCACAGTGGCCCCCATTAAAAATCTGTAGTAATTTTGACACCCCATTGAGATAAACAATGTCGTCCCCACAAACTTTGAGGAGCATCGGCAACATAGAGTCTGATGTTAGCTTGTTGGCCATCAGGATGTTTCACGTTAATTACAATGGCTGACAGGCCACCTGTTGTAGCACCACCCAACCCCAGAAGTCCAAAACTTGCATGAGTGAGAGGCCACGATTGAGGCTAGCAAAGTCACGAGAGTATTGTGACATCTGCTCCAGTGTCAATCAAACCTGTTACTGATATGGTTCCTGGATGACATCCACTGGTGGTGAGGATTCATGTCTTTTCTGGATGGTTCTCCATAAATTTCTCAGCCCAGAACACTTGAGGTACTCCTGTCAATCCAAAACTTCCTGTGCCGTGACTTTGGTCCACTGTATTTGGAACAGAACTCACAAAAGGTACAAGTTGAGCAATGCAAGTTCCTTTCTGAATAGTGACAGGAGGGTCATAAATGGGTACCATAGCATGAATCTGTCCTAAATAATTAGCATCAATAAGCCCTAGATGCACATGAATACCTCTAAGTGTAGTTCTTGATCTTCCCATCAAAAACACACTCAATCCCTGTCCTATCGGACCATAGGCATCGAGGAGCACTTTGCACATTTCTTTTGTCAGAATGGTTACTGTGTCAGCGGTGGGTATATCAATCCCTGCAGACCCACTTGTTTCCCCTGAGTATTGTTCACAAATGTTTGGCTTTGCAGTGCTGGGGAGGCCCATATTTGCTGCTGTGGTTCTTGGGGTATTTGTTTTCCCACATGCCCATTCGCGCTCTTCTTCCTGTTTCCCTGCAACAGCTGACCATTTGCGTGATATTTACTCCTGCATTGTTGAGCATAGTGCCCAAATTTAGCACAGCAATTGCACACAACATTGCTGTTTGCACTTGGCTTAGATGTTATTTTCTGGGTATTACACTGTGCCCTTATGTGCCCTTGCTGTCCACAATTATAGCATTTCGATGAAGGTCTTAGAACTGCAGCAAGAGCTGCTATTTTATGCTCTACTGAACCAACTTTTGAGCAAGCAGTAATCATTTCAGGCAATGCTGGTTCCCCAGGTAAAGTGCCAATAATCTTTCTGCAGCCTGAGTTTGCATTTTCTTTAGCCAAATGTATACAGAATTTGTGTTGCAAAGATTCATCATCTACCTGTTTTTCAATGGCTGCAGCAAGCTCTTCCACAAATTGCAAAAATGGTTCTCTCATCCCTTGTTGTATAGTACCATATCTCTGTTTTGGAGCTGCCATTTCCATTGATTTAATTAAAGCACTCGTGCCAATTTGCTGAGCTTGTGCCAAAATTGAAGGATCCCACCTTGCCTGTGAATCTGGGTTAGCAAAAGGTCCAATGCCCAGTAGGGCATCAACACCCACAGCATGATGAGGGTCGTGTTGAGGCAACTGCATATTTGTTACAGCTGTCTGCTCAGCCACTCGCCTCCAAGTGTCTTGAAATACACCGTATTGTATTGGCTGGAATGAAATAGTAGCAATATGCATGATGTCATAAGGTGCAAGCATATCTGCGTTAATTACACATATTAATTGCATTACCTCTGAGGAATTAATGCCATACTGAGCCACTTTCGATTGGAGATTTTGCACAACTTTCCAGGCAAAGACGTGATGACTGTCATCCTGCCCTGTTCCAGGAGCTGCTTTAAAACCTGGAAAAGCCATAGATAGGGTTATCACAGGCAACATTTGCATTAGCACTGTTCTCCTGAGGTACTCTTGGAGCACCTAACCTTTCTATCATGTCCCAATTCTTTTCTTCAGCTGCTTTCTTCCTAACAAATTCCCAAAATTCCTGAGGCTGTTGAGGAAGCCCAGTTACTTGACATGGGGGCAAAG
The DNA here is from genome assembly GCF_037042795.1 of Molothrus aeneus. Taxonomy (NCBI): domain Eukaryota; kingdom Metazoa; phylum Chordata; class Aves; order Passeriformes; family Icteridae; genus Molothrus; species Molothrus aeneus. Next base: position 2,750,287 of record NW_027099016.1, read on the forward strand.
TCCATGGGGCAATAAGGCTGGAGCTATTAGAAGGTGAACTGTCAATAGTTCCCGGCCCCAACTCAGGTGTTACTGCGGGAGACTCATCACTTGATTCGCTGTCACTGTCAGGTAACGGAGGACACGACCTTGGAGATTGTTCAGGCAGCTCAGAGGGGAGCGAAGGGGCAGATGGCTGGGCTAGAGCAGAGGGAAGCAGGGGGGCAGAAGACTGGGTTTCTCTCTCTGCTAAAGACATTTCAGCTACCTGGTGCAGTGGTGTGGTGTATACAGGCACCATGGCGAGCTGCTGCGCAGCTGTGACATAAAGAGGTTTAGGAGTCTGAGAAGGAGATACTATGGCAGTTTGCCCAGAAGCTTTGGCAGCTTTCCCAGAAGCTTTGGCATCCAGCCCAGAAGCTCTGGCAGCTTTCCTGGAAGCTTTGGTAGTCTGCCTGGTAACTTGCATGGCACCTGCACCTTCTTCAAGGATAGATTCACCAAGTTCCCCATCAGAGGCCCCCTCTGCCTCATCCCCCTTGTCAATTTCTGTTATCAACACTGATTCTTCATCTGCGTCCTGCTCTGCTTAAGCGTTCTCGCTCTGTTTTCCATTCTTTTAATGCCTCAAAAAGCAATCCCCAGGTAACAGCTAGATCGACAACAGTTTTATCTCCCACTCAGATGACTTCCCACAGTCTGTCCCTGTCTTTTTCCCATGCTTTAACACTAAATGCTGTGTCAGGATCAGTGCCAAAATCCTGTGATTTAGCCCACAGCAATATACTACGAAGGGCATAGTCTGAAGTATTAATTCCCTTATTTCTTAACAAAACTTTCCATGTAGCCAAAACAGTCTCTTCTTCATTAGATAAATTATTTCCCATTATTACTAGTTGGTGGCTCACCTACTTCCAGGTGTCTTGATAGGAGAAAATCAGGTCTGGACTTCCCTGTGGCTTCCACCCGCCATTCTCAGCTGCACCAACTCTGCCTCCCCCACTATGTCCCAGTGAGTCATGGCTGCCAGTCTCTAGGAGCCCGTTTGGGTCCAGACCAAGTATGTTCTTAAGGGTGTTGAATCACGTTGGGGTTACCAGATGTTGCTGTCAAGGCAGTCATGACACAAGGCAGAGACCACAAGCAGTCTCAGATGGCAACTCTTTATTATCGAACATGGCTGACCTTTTATACACTTTCTAATTGTTTATACTTCTTCTACCCTAACTATTTGCCACAATAAATCAACATAACATCATTGGTGATAAGTTACAGTGTCTTCAACTAACTTTCTAAAAATACTTCATCCAGCTGCAAAGTTCTCTTCTTATCTTTCTTCAATTCCTCACTTCTCTTGGTGTCCTCAGTTACAGCCTTGGAGAGAATCCTTATCAACTTCTTGCTTCTTACCTTTCTTCTCACTCCTTTAGCTAACAGGCCCGCTGTTGGCCCCTTCCACACAAAGGCATTTGCTATACCAGCGCCCGCAGTAAGGTTCATTAGTAACGGTTGCCCTATGCTGAAGGCACACAGGTGGTTACATGCCTCTATCATTTACAGTAGGGTGAGTTCCTCCTTAGACAAGGACCTCAGAAGTTTTTTACAATTCTCATTAGCATTTTCAACAGCTAATTTTGAAAGCAACACCTCTCTGGCAATGTCATTCTCAATTTGTCTTTTAAGAGCTTGTTTCAAGCAGCCATTGAATTGCATATAAGGCTCCGCCAGTCCTTGCTTTACATAAGTAAATACTTTTTGGGGGGCTCACAGCATCAGGAACCTTTAAAATGTGCTATGCACAGCTTCAGTAATACCCTCAAGGGCCTCACTAGGAATGTGGGTACGCCCAACAGGGTCTGAGTGGCTTCCTTCTCCAGCCAGGTGGTCAGTCATGAGGGCTGCAATATTCTGGTTTGCATGTCCCACAAATTTCAAAAACAAAGCTTCAAACCCCTTTTTCCACTGAGCATCTGTGGAGGCCGGTAGGCCTACAGAACAAAGGCCATTATAGGCCTTTGGACAGACAGACAGACCCCAAGTTGGAGAAATCTCCCCTGTTCAGGGCAATTGAGCAGACCCTCTTCCAGGATGCTTTGTTGTATATGCAAATGTACCCAGTTCTACTTCCCTGGTTGGACTGTTGGCCTCTCCCTCCCTTTTTCCTTATATTTATATGTCCTTGAATGTTCTCCCTTCCCTGCTTATCCATTGGCCCCATATTGCCTCAGTGTCCCACCCTCTTTACCCTATTGGCTGCCACCCCTTGTCTCCCCTCTGTACTGCCCTGAGCCCTCAGCCCATTGGCCCTGATGCTCTGCTCTGCCCCCTCTTTTCCCCTGTATTTAAACCCAGACCTTCCACTGTTCTTTTTGTCTTTGTCTCTGGCCCCCTTTGTGCGTGGCTGGAATAAACCTCCTTCTCTGGCGTCCATACAAAGACCCTTCCCATTTCTTTGTCGTTGGTGATTCTACGAGAGAAGTGTGTGCTGCAGTGATTGTGTGTGTGTGTGTGTGTGTGTGTGTGCCTGTGCCACCGAGCGGCTTCATTACTGGAGACACTTCTGGAAGGTCACGGCTCCGCTGCCTCTCGCTCCACCACCAATGGGCTTGTGGCTTGTGACAGCTGGCAGCCTGAACAGGGACCTGTTCGGGGCATTCCTGGAGGCGTCTTCAGTAGCTTTTTTGCTACTGAAGTTAAGCCATGTTCGGAGCAGCCAATTCCCAGAGGAGACTCCTAAGTTTTATTGGGGGAATCACACAGGCGACCGGCAACCTTCTTGAGGCGAGAAGATTGGTTGAAGCTGACGGACAACCTGGAGAGGTTTTGTTGACCCACTGTCATGTGAGTACTATATTTGGGGGTCACCCTTTTTTGTCTTTCCTTTGCCTTCTTTTCCTCTTGGATGTTGGGAGGAAGTGTGGGGATGGGAGCCAAACTGATCCACCCACACAGGGAAGTTTATACCCAAGTTAAAGGAATCCTTGTTGGGGAAAATTTTCATTTTTCAAAGGGAGATTTAAAATGTTTTCTTCATTGGTTGTTCAAGCATTTTCCTGATGTTATGAGGGAATTCATTCTAATAAGTTCTGGGACCATATAGGAAAAAGTTTCTACATTCTTCGAGTTAAAGGGATCTTTCAGTGGGGAAATTTTATCCTTTGGCCTTATTGTTAAGTCTGTAGAAAACGTTGGGAAACATTAGGAACCCCAGTTTAACACCCTTTCTCCCTGTTCCTCCCCTCGCATCCCTAAACCCTCTTCCCTGCCTCAGGCAGGATTGGGAGATGGATCCTGCCAGCAGGCACAGGGTTGCTACCATCACCCTGACATCTCCCAGTGTCCTCTGTCCCCTCTCCAGGGCAGCACTGGCCATGCTGCCTTGGGCTCTCTCCTAACCCTCTTACCAATGTCCACGTACGCAGTTCTACCACCCCTAGTTGTTCTCCCAGATGGTACCAGGAATGTGGCCAGCCCCACCATCTTGTCTTCTCCCTCTCCAAGTTTTTCTGCCCTTTCTCCACAAAATGGTGCTGACCCCACAAAGGCAATGGCCATTTTGTCACCTCCCTGTTCTGCCAAAAAGGATGCCTCTGACCCTCCTCCCACTTTCTCTATTCCTGTAATCACACCCTGCCCCTCCCTTCTGTGTCAGGAAGTGTGTCCATGTTGGGACTTCCCCTCTCTGTCGGGAATCCCCTCCCCATTGTGCACACCCCATCCCTACACCCTCTTCTCTTGACTCCTCTCCTGATGGTCCCTCCCATTCCGATTCCCACAACACTGGAGTCAGAAGTGGTGATGACAGTGACCAGAAGGAGCCCATATTGGCTTCCACAGCCGCCCACAAACAGGCAGATTCTGGCTGCCCCAAGAGGCTCCATGCAGTCATCAAGTGCCCTCCATCCTCCTCGGAGGATGAGAGTAGGGATTCCCAGACTTGGATTCCGGTCCTGAGTCTGAGGATCACTGGGCCAAGCTGCAGAGGGAAGCCACTGGGAGGGCTCAGAGCTCACCAAAAAGATTGTGGGCTTGCCAATTATATGTAAACACAGCAGAAGAGTGACTGCAATCAATTCCTGGGAGCCGATCCACTATGGGGAATTGAAGGAGCTCTGCAAAGTGGCTAAGGAATATGGTTGGGGGTTGCATTTCTTAAAAAACTTTCTGGAAGCCACCTTCTCTGACTGTGTCTTGGTCGTGCATGAAAATAAAAATATCATGAATTGCCTACTCTCCCCGTGTCACAATCCATCCTTACAAACGGGTTTCGTGATTGTTCGTGGATTTGATCTCAGGGTGCAAAAATCCGACACGGCACAGGGGGGTTTGCAGTGATAATCAAAACAAATGCACCTTTATTGAATAACCAAATGCATTGGGGAGGAATTGGGGAAAAAAGGGAAAAATAAGGAAAAGAGGGAGGAAGAGAAAGGAAGGTATATAGCTACCAAACATAGAACAGCCAAGTCCTTTGATGTCCAGCCAATGGAGTTCACCATGTCACGTCTGGGGAGATCTTGTAATCTCTCGCTAACTCAGAGGTTTTTATTATGATAACTCTATTGAAAATTGTGAGGGAGGGGAAACAGATACAATAAGGAATAGATGTAACAGGTAGTCCATGTTCTCAGCAGTAAACGAGAGCCATTGTGTTCTTGGTCCAGCGGTCACAACCTGCAGGCAAACATCTCGCTTTGGTCAGCTTGCCTCCCCCACACACCTGCCCCGGGCTGGGGGTTTCAGTCCCAGTCCTTGGAAGGAGCAGAGGGGCCTTTTCACATGGGGGTTTCATGTCTCACTCCTTGATGGAGAGGCTCCTTACATCTCAGTCTGTCTGTCACGGTGGTTGTAAAACAGGTGAGGATCTTCTGTGGGGGGACCACCCAGAACTCAAGAGAAGTCCAGCCAGGCTGAGAGGTGGGACAGCTTCCAAGGCTATTGCTGCAAAAAGGCAAGATGCCCCCTTCTTCTTTCATTGGGCTCAGTGCAGCATACAGCAAACAACACCTGTGAACAATAGCTTAGCACTGTTCTCAGGTCTCGGAGCCGTTGGCACGTAACTTTCTCCAACAGGGCCTGAAACTTCAGACAAGGGTCTTTTCTTCAGTGGTCCCCAATGGCGATCATGAGGCAGATGAGAGAAACTTTGGACAGAGACTCACACCCCGGTCGAGTACATGCTGTGGGAGAGGCAGTAAAAAAGGCATCTCAAATCACTGGCGGACACATATTCAAAAGATGCCAACAAACCAAATTTAACCCTTGAATAAATGGCAGGAGAAGGTGACTTCCAGAAGCCACAAGACCAAGCAAAGGATTTACAAGAAGCTGCACTTGGTGACATCACCACTGCTGCAAAGACATCCCTGCTCCTCACTCTCGACAACACCCTACATACACAGAGCTTCACTAACATTAAACAAGGGCAAGTGAAATTTTCATAAAATTTGTAGAAAGACTTAAAGTTGCACTTGAGTGACAAATAGAAAGCCCAGAGGCCAGGAAGGAAATTCTAAATAAAATGGCCTTGGCAAAGGCAAACGATGAGTGCAAAACAATATTAAGAGCTCTCCCCTTGGATCCAGAACCTACAATCAACCAGATGGACGAGGCCTGCACCAAATTATCTTCCACTGAACACACCGTGGCAAGGGCAATCTCTAAGGGAGAGGGCCTTTTTAACATCCCAAGACGCTGCAAAATGTTTTAATTGTGGGGAACTGGGCCTTTTTTTTGAAGGACTGTCCAGAATACAAAATGCCTAAAGACCAGCAGCCACCAAAGAGGTGCCATTCATCACACTGTATGCATTGCAACAGACATTCTAACAACTGTTCTCAGTTTTGTTATCACCAGTAACCTCACCACCACCAGCACCATTATCAGCCAAAAAACTTCCAACAGACTGCAGAGTGGCCCTGTGTGAAGACAGCAAATGGAAAGCTGTTTCACTGTACCCTCCCCACTATTCTGGAGGTCCAATACGTGGGAAATTCCCGCGGAGCTCTTCATACTCCGAACAACAGACCAGAGTCACCAAGGCTTTCCAGCAAGTTCAGGTCAGGACCTGACACCAACTGGTGAGTGCTTTGTCTATACAATTTGATGACTCTGCTTTCTATCGTATTCCCACCAGAAAATATGGACCCCTAGAGGGCCTGAGGGATGTGCTGGTAATAGGTAATGTATTCATGGACCAAATGAAATACATATTATAGTGGAAGTGCAAACTGTTGGGCCAACTGACGAAATCACAGTCACTTTCTGCTGCACAAAACCACCACACTTCCTGCACAGAGAGACTGTGATCGCCCAAGCCTTTTTATTGCCATTAAGCATAGACAATATCCCAGACACCCAATGGCATTCTGGGTTGAAATCATGGGCCAAGACAAGCCCCTTATAAAGTGCAGTCAGTTGAATAAAGGTAATGACATCCACCTACAAGGGATGGTGGACACAGGGGCCAACGTTACTATCATTACACAACCTCAATGGCCCCTGAACCAGGAGCTGACTCCTGTCACTGGAGTCATCTCAGTGATCGGAGGAGCCGCCATCTCCATGAGGAGCGAGCGTATTATCACAACAGAGGGACTGGAGGGCCAAACTGCCACCATCAGGCCATTTGTAGTCAGGGCACCCACCACCCTGTGGGCCAGGGACCTGTTGTCCCACTGGGGAGCTTGACTTGATATTCCACCTCTGTCCCGGGATTTCTATTTGGGGCCACTGCAGAGTGCACCCCCCCACAATCACCTGGAAGACTGACGCCCCACCGTGGGTGGATCAGTGGCCCCTCTCAACAGAGAAATTACATATCCTTGAGCTTCTTGTGGAGGAGCAGCTCTCCAAGGGCCACATTGTACCTTCCAACAGCCCGTGGAACTCCCCTGTCTTTGTTCTCAAAATCCTGGCAAGGACAGGTGGACACTCCTCCATGACCTTTGTAAAATTAACGAGGTCATTGAGGACATGGGTCCCTTGCAGCCTTCCTTCTCCATCCTTGCTTCCTTGTGACTCGAGAGTGGTGGTTGTTGATATCAAAGACTGCTTTTTCAACATCCCCCTCCATCCTCGAGATGCTCCCAGATTCACCTTTTCCACCCCCTCCCTGAACAGGCACCTCTGAAGCAGTACCACTGGTGAGTCCTCCCCCAAACTGAGAAAAACTCCCCTATATATGCCAGTGGTACATGGCCCTTGTCCTATCTCCCATCCAAAGGACTCTCCCAGATGCCATTATCCTACATTATATGGATGACATTCTGTCTTGGTTTGAAGACAGGTGTCTGCTAAGGAAGGCAGGAGCTTCCTGTGAAATGGAAAATGTAAACCCCCTCCCTCTGAATTATTATAATTTTGAAATTAAAAAGCTCTTGAGCAAAGATATGGGAATAAGAATAACAGTTATTTACTAGGAAAATTAAAAATACAAATGCAATAGTACAAACAAAAAAACCCCACTGGCAGAGTCAGAATATGACCTGACACCCTGTGGGTCACAGTGGTGGTAGCAGTCCTATTAAATGGAGGCTGCAGTGCTCCTGGAGTGACAGGTGGGGTTTTGTTGAAGCAGTGATCCTGTAGAAGGGTGGAGTTTTCCTCTCAAGGTCCAGTGGTGGCGTAGATGGGCCTGGACTTCCCCTGGGAATGCAGTGGAAAAGAAAGCTGCTCCTCTGGGAATCCTGTGGGAAAAGGCTGTCTCTCTTCTTCCAAATGTCAAATTATATCCAGGTAGGAATGCTTGGCTCCTCCCTCTGGCCGGAGCATCTCACAATGGGATGATGAAATTGTTATCAGTCATGCAGTGACACTCAAGGGCCCAATAACAGAAGATATCTCCCAGAGGGGGGATTGTTGAGGAAGAGATAAAGTAAACTGTTGTAAGAGACGGTCCAAAGTTTCCCCCATTTGCCTCACGACCGTCACAAGGACAGAGAGGAAGACCCTGAAGACCCTGGCTGGAGTTCTGGCCTGGTTGGGGTGGATGCTCGCCAAGTGATTGTTTGCAGCTGTGCTTGCTGTGCCCCCACGTTACAACTGCTTCGAGCAGGGGCTGACAGGGAGCGGCTTGCTCTGTACACTTACACCTGCTTCACGATCCCTGCTCATCACAATGGCCCATGAATTTCCCCACCTCTTGGCCAGATGAACTTTCTGGGGTAACTCTGGTGATCCCCCCATAGAAGATCCCTCATCTGCCTCACAAGCGCTGTAAGGGAAGCCTCCTCCCAAGGACTGAGACTGAGACCCTTAAAATTCTAACACAGGGGCACTGGCCTGACTGAAGTGGGATGTTTGCCAAGTGTTGCCTGCAGGTGTGTTTGCTGGGCCAAGACTGGTTTCTCATAGACACCAATCCTGAAAACAATGGGTCTCGCTCACCGCTGAGATTGATTTGTCCTGTTTCGGAACATGGACTGTCTTACTCATTTTCAACAGACTAATTCTCCATTGTCTTTTATCTGTTCTCCCCTTGGTGGATGACTATAAAAGACCCCTGAGTTAACCAAAGATTTTGAGATTCTCCCCCACGTGACAAGATGGATCTATTGGCTGGACCATGAGGATTTTGTCTCTCCATTGGTAGCTATTCCCACCCCTGTCTTCTTCTCTCTCCCTCTATCCTTTATCTCCTTTCTAATCCTTCTATTGCTTCTGCTGTGGGCACTCAATAAAAGGTGCATTTGTTTTGATTAAGACTGAAATCCCCTCTGTGTTGTTTTTGCGCTCTGAGATCAGTTAATGAACCATCACAACCCCACTTGTACGAGTGGATCGTGACATTAAATTGGCGTCATGGACAGGATTCTGACAGACAGAGGGGTTTGCAGGGTGGTGTGTAGTCTGTAACAGGGGAAGGATGTTTCACTCCAGCCGCACCGAGCCCGATACCCTGAAAGGGGTGAGCGGTTGTCTAAAAAGGAAAGGGAGTGACTCAAATTTCCCACAAACTGCACACGCCGAGGTGAAAAGCACCCCCATACTCAATTGAGGGCTCTGCCTTCAGAATTTCACAAAAGATCTCTTAGTGCAAAAAGGGAAACTGTTTTTGTGTATGTGTGAATCTGGACTGTCTGGGAAGTGAAGGGACTACTTGAAGTAACTGAGTAGAACCTCCCAGGCACTTTTAGTCTCTTCACCCACCCAGGGAAGCAAGGGAAACACAGCAGAGGCTGTGTGGTTGTGTACCTTAAGTCTACACCTCCCTGTCATGGGTTTGGTCCCTTCACAAAATGACGGAAAACCTCAGCGCAAAAGTTAAAGCTGAATTTTATTCTCTCCTAACCAAACACAATGCCAAACCTTCTCTGGGAGGAGAAGAACGGGCACAAAGTAACTGATTTAATTTGGAAAATGTTATTGATAGAGTATGTTCTTTACAAAATGAAACAAAAGTCAAACTGGGCAAAAATAAAACTATTCTCTGCTCAGTTTTGGGAGCTTGTCTCACAGCAGCTATAAAAACTCTCTTAAAGTGAAGAAGTGAGGAAAAAGCTATAATGGACTCCCTTCAAACCCTAGTTGAAATTTGGCAAAAACAATTAAATGAAGAAAGAAGTGAGATCCATCTGTTATGAGCTGCCCATAGAGAGGAACACATTAAGAATTCACTGAATGCTGATTCCTCAACACAGGCAGAGGAAAAGAAACTCCTCACATTAAACAGATTTATCCCCATAAGGAACTAGAAGCAGTTAAAAACTGTGGAGAAAACTGCTGCCCTCATTTGAGACCCTTGGTTAAAACAGAATATCATTATATTCATGATGAAGATTTTGAACCACATATCACAACTAAACAAATACCATTCAGCACTACCAAATTGACTAAGCTGAAGAAAGAATTTGGGTGCCTCCCACAAGAATCGGAGGCAGAATATGTCTTCCAAGTGTCCCTCACTGGTGGAGATCAAATTAAATTAACTGAACAAGTGGCCAGTGGGTACTGGGGACATGGAGTTTTCTTAACAACAGGAGATGAGCGTTACACGTGGTCCCTGACACAATGTGTGCCTTTCTGGGCCGGGGGAATTAATCCTTTGGAAAGGGGAGACCCTTTAGCTATAGTCAGTGCCCCCGACCAGCTTTTGGAAGGCGCCCACAAAGCCACCTGCCTGCAAATGATTCATGAAAAAGGTTGATTCCTGGTTTTCAGTCACCAGTGCAATTACCTGTAAAGCCTGAAATTATGACTCCTTTAATTTGAGGGCTTCCTAAACCTACAGCAATTACTTTACAGAAAACCATAATGGCCTTGGGTCCCATAGAGAGACTAGATAGATTCCTTGGTAACCCCACTGACCAAACTGGATCTACTGATCCTGGTTTCACTCCATACTCCATCCCCTCACAGCCCCCAGCTTCTCAATCTGATTCACCTGCCAGTAGCCGTAAAGTTTGGACATGGAGCGAGGTTGCAGTAGATTTGATTAATTACAGTAGATGATATGGACCTGTAAAAACCCTGGAAGAGAAATCAGAAAATACAAACAGTGTTTGGTTTATCGGGGCTCCTCACGGTGAAAATTTAGGGAAGGGAAACCAGATCTCTAACTGCCAACGTTGGTGGTTGTTGGAAGTTAAAAGGGGGGTCCCCAGAGAGGTGATGGATGGTTTGCCCCTTGATAAATTACAGAAAATAATAACTAATTGGCACTATCAGAAACCGAATTTATCAGTTCAACCCAGTGCACCCCTCCCTTCTCAGAATCCAGCCAGTGAGCCAAAACAAACCCTCTCCCAGCCTCTCCCTCAGAATTTAGGATGTGAGCCAAAGCAAACACAGAACCAGAGAAACTAGGCTCTCCATCCCTTATAGGTGAGCGAAGGGCTGGAGCATGGATGTATCTGAGAATGCTCACTAAACATAAATCAGGAGATATACTGATCACAGCTATCACAGGCCTCAAACAGGCACTTGTAACCTTTCTGATTGACACTGGGGCACAAATCTCTGCACTAACAAAAAGGATGCCCAGAAGTGTAGAATTGTTCCAACAAAGAAACAATGATGTGCTTTAAATGCCCTAGGAACTACAGAATCTATGAATGTGGCCTTAGTAAAACTCACGCTCCATGGAGAGGAGAATCAATTAGTTGTCAAAACTGGGGATATTCCAAACAATTTATTAGGGATGGATGTTATTGCTGGGAGGCAGTGGGAATGTTCTGAGGGATTCCTGTGGTCATTTGGTGTGCCACATCTTAACATTAGACTGCTCCAAGCTGCATCCTCCTCACTGTCTAGCAAAATTACTCATGTAAAACAATACCCTCTACATTCTGGTGCCAAAGAGGGCATCAAACCAGTTATACAGGACTTGTGAGACCAAGGAGTGATAGTCAATACCCATTCTCTTTTCAACTTGCCAGTGTGGCCAGTTTGGAAACCCAATGAGAAGTGGAGGCTGACAGTAGACTTCTGCAGGCTTCATGCCAACACAGACCCTCTTACAGCAGCGGTCCCAAATTTGGCTGAATTAATGACATCAATTCAAGAAAAAGCTCACTCAATCATGGCAACTATAGATGTCAAAGACATGTTTTTTATGATACAGCCAGAAGATATGGACCGATTTGCCTTCACATGGGAAGGACAGCAATACACTTTCACTAGGCTTCCCCAAGGCTACAAACACTCCCCCACTTTGGCCCACCCTACTTTAGCCCAGGAATTAGAAAAAATACCCAAACCTGATCCTGTAGCTGTTTATCAATACATTGATGACATTCTGGGGGGGGGGGGTGGGGGTGTGAAATAGAGGTAGTAGGGAAACATCAGCAGAAAATAATCCCTCACTTAGAAAGTCTTGATTTGCAGATGCCCCCAGAGAAAATTCAGAAGTCTTCTCAGGAAGTGAAGTTTTTGGGAATTTGCTGGAAAGGAGGTATGACATGTATTCCACCTGATATCCTAACCTCTTTAGATCAGATCAAAATGCCTGAATCCAGGAAAGATCTCCTGCAAGCTCTAGGATTATTAGTGTTCTGGAGAAAACACATTCCAGATCTTTCAATAATTGCCAGGCCCCTTTATGACTTGCTGAGGAAAGGGGTGAAATGGGATTGGACTCCTTCTCAGGAGGAAGCATTGCAATTGCTGATTTTTGAAGCAACAGCTCACCAAGCACTGGACCCTGTCCATCCCACAGATCCCTTTCAGCTGGAATGGGGATTTGCCTCCTCAGGGCTGTCAGTACACATTTGGCAGCAGGGTCCTGAGGGTCCAACAAGGCCTGTTGGTTTCTATTCCTGTGGTTTCAAAGATGCTGAGAAAAGATACACTACCTGGGAAAAAGGATTGTTTGTGGTTAGCTTAGCTCTCATAGAAGTGGAAAAAAATGCACGACAACAACCAGTTGCCTTGAGAGGCCCTTTCAAAGTTATTAAGACAGTCACTACTGGGACCTCCCTCCCCGCCCCCAACAGGGTGGCCCAAAGGGCCTCAGTTGCAAACTGGTATGCTCAGATTGAACATTACTGTAACATTTTCTCAATAACAGAAGGAGCTGTAAAAAATTTAGCGATCCAAGAAACTGAGGATTTGGGCAGCAGCCATGACAAACCTGCCTCTGTAATTAAAACATCCCCTAGTTTCTCCCCCAAACAATCAGCAAATTCTTGGTTCCCTGATGCCTCTGCTAAACAGGAGGGGAAGGTGTGGAGATACAGGGCAGCAGCCCTCCACATTTCCTCTGGTGAACGAATCATTACCGAGGGAGAAGGCAGTGCTCAGGTTGGGGAGCTGAGAGCTGTTTGGAGTGCTTTCCAACATGAGGTACAGAATACCTCTCCTGTCTGCATCTACACGGACTCCTATGCTGTGTATAAAGGATGTACTGAGTGGCTTCCTTTTTGCAGAAAAATTATTGGGAAGTTAACAGAATTCCAGTATGGCAAAAGGAAAAGTGGCAAGAAATTTTCAACATTGCAAGCCAAGGGAACTTTGTTGGGGTGGGCAGCCTTTCATCAGACAGATGGAAATCCAGCAGGAGAGTGGAACAATAAAGCTGATGATTTAGCAAGACTAAGTCCCCTGAAAAGGAACAAATTACAGAGGACTGGGATCAACTATTAGAATGGCTGCATGTAAAGAGACAGCACACAGGTGTGAAAGATTTGTACAAGGAAGCTCTGGCCCAGCGTTGGCCTGTCACCAAGGAAAGGTGTAAAACATGCGTATCAGCCTGTGAGCAATCGCAGACTGGAGACTGGAGAGACATCCTTTGGAAGATGACCCTCTGCATTTCAGAAAGGGTAAAGGCTTATGGGGCGCGTGGCAGGTAGACTATATTGGACCCTTTAAGAAGTCAGGAGTTAAACACTTTGTGCTGGTAGGAGTAGAAATTGTATCTGGGATGGTCCAGGCCAATGCTTTTAAAAGAGCTACAGGTGATAATACTGATAAAGCACTGCAGGGATGGTTTGGAATTTTCCCAAAACCACAGGAAATTCAATCTGATAATGGGTCCCACTTCACTGCTAGAATTGTACAGGATTAGGCAAAAAATGAAGGAATTAAATGGACTTTTCACACTCCTTACTACCCTCAAGCTAACGGGATCGTGGAAAGGACCAATGGTCTTTTGGAATGACTTTTGAAACCAGAGGAGGGAAATTGGGATATTCGGTTATGGGAAGCTGTGAAAAGTGTGAATGACAGATGGGGGGGTAAATGGGTGTCCCAAAATCACTGCCTTTTGCCCAATAGCTCCAAGCATAATTGCCTCTCTAGGGAGACCAGATGATTTCAAGATTCCAGCACATTACCCTGGATAACCTGTTCTGGTGGACCTCCCTACTGTAGGGGAAGTACCACTAGTGCTAAAAACCCCTCTGAATAAACATGCATGGGTAGCCTCTGATGCTCTAGGGAGAGAGCATCGGATAAATACACACTGGATAATTCCATCATTCTAACTTTTTCTGTCCCTTAGTGGCAGGATTCTGTTGTGTTTACTTTTACAGAAGAACCCTGAGGGTCATGAGGATCATCTGAACCATGATAACACTGGTGATACTTTTCTGCATCCTACCACAATTCCATGGACAGAATCCTGCTGAGTGGTCGTGGTCTGAAGCTACCATCCATCACACTAATGTTCTAGGATCATATCCCAAGGGTCGCCACCTGAACCTAGAGCCTATAGTGCTGCATGACTCTGAGATATATCGCCCAAGTGAGTGGGGATGGGATCAGAAGGACTGGACTAGAACCCTAACTGGAACAATTGGTGAGTCGATTGTGGTAGCGTGCAGAAAAGTGGAAGGATCTCTCTATGAGAAAGCCACCTCCATTGCAGGTGCTGGAAATTTTTTAGAACCAGATGGAAAAAACTATTTGCACATCCCTACAACAGAACTGTGTCCTACAACAAAGTGGGAGTGTACCAAACAAATTCCCCTCACTCTGTGCTGCCGGCAGGAGTACGTTGGTAACTACACTTTAGGCCCCAGAACCAACAATGCAATTACAAAGGATTGTAGAAATTAATCAACTGCTTGTTGGCATAATTTTACTTTAGCCAAACCAACTTATGTGACACGCTGTTGGCAAAATAACTTGACAAATCCATAAAGTTTAAAAGGCCTGGTTTACAAATTTAAGATAAACACTATAACAAAGCCCACACTTAGTACAGTAGTCACACCCCAGTGGGTAGAAGGGACTGAGAGCACCCTTAGTCAACTTGATACTGAATGGCCTTGGTCCCAGGCTTTTGTTCATTTTTCCGGATCCACAGGAAATGTGAAGGATTTAAAACTATCAACTGTCATTATGCATGAAAATCAGATATACACTAGGCAGGAATGGGAAAACCAAAAAACCTGGCAGCTTCAAGGGATAGTGGGGAAAAAAATTAGTATAGGATCCAAATGATTAACGGAACTACCCATAGTAACACAACCTCAATCGGTGTTTTGACAGATCAAACAAATGGAATGGGCCCGTCAAATTGGTGAGAAATAGCAAACAATTAATTTGGAACCTTGTATTGTCCGAGAACAACAAGGGCTCATCTGTGAAAGCAATGCAATCACAGCTCAAGACATTTGTTTAGACACAGAGCAAAACATCTGTCATTTTGAAATTCATCCTAATGAGACTTCTGAAACAGTCCTTGTATATATAGGCAACAGGTGTGCATGCTTCAGAACTGCTTGTGATTTTGTATTCATAGAAAATGTTGTAGGAGATACCAAAAATCATACAAATTTTTGTGCTTGTAACTTTACCAAGATTACAGGATGTGATTTCTCTTATGAAGCTCCAGTTACCTCTCACTACCCATTGCAATCCAACTACACACTGATTCACAAACTGATGCCTACTCCTATTGGGATGGATCTCACTTTGGTAAGACAACTGCTGCTCCATCGAGACTTAGTTGAAATCCTTGAGAAGATTGAGAAAAACGCACAGAAAGCCCTGGTGACTGTTCATCACAATGTGAGACAGATACCCCGTGTCATGGAAAGAGTGGAGAAAGATGCCGAGCACAGGGGGTGGGATACTCTTTTAGGTGGTCTCCTACTGCCACGGGTGTCCTGAGCAGTCTGTGTCATCCCATTGTTATCCTTTTGATACCAATTCTGCTTGGTTTTATTTTATCAGCATTCCCATTCGTTATGAATTGGAGCATGAAACAGCTGACAAGATTGACGTCTATAGTTAATGCACACAACTTGGCTGATGTCCCATGCACTGTGGGCATCCTCAAGCTTTTGACACAAGGCAATTATGAATGAAGCATATGTGTTTTGGAATAATCCTAATTTCCATTTATGATTTTGTGGGAATTACTTTCCATTTTTAGTAAATTGTTTTAGAAAATCATTTTTTAAAGTTAATGCTTGTATTATGATTTGTTTATTGCATTTGCTTTTGATTATTTGTAACTTGTTTTAACCATTTGAAAATTGTTATAAAAGTAATATTGTTTAATTAATCAACCATTTGTGAAAATTGTTATGATAAGCAATATTAATTATGCTTGTTTATTGTTTCCCTTTTCCACTTCCATTTCCTATCCTTTCTTTTCCTTCTCTCTCTCTCTATTTTTCCTCTCTTTCTGTTGTCCCTATTTTTCCAGGTTATACTACCAACGCACGGCGAGTTCTGCAGACCCACCAGCGACACTCCAGAGTTCTGCTGATGAAGATCCCTTCAAGACAATCGTGAGTCACGGGGTCGTGTGAGAGTCTGTCCGAATTTTCCCTCATCTGCCTCACGATCGTCATTGGGGACCGCTGAAGAGAAGACCCCCCCTGTCTTAAATCTCTGGCTCCAAAGGAGAAAGTCATGTGCCTGAGACCTGAGAGCGTTGCCAAGCCATTGTTTGCACAGGTGTTGTTTGCTGTGTGCTGCACTGAGCCCAATGAGAAGAAGAAGGAAGCACCGTGCCCTTTGTGCAACAACAGCCTTGGGAGCTGTCCCACCTCTCGGCCTGGCTGGATTCTCCTGAGTTCTGGGTGGTCCCCCCACAGAAGACCCTCACCTGTTTTACAACCACCGTGACAGACAGACTGAGATGTAAGGAGCCTCTCCATCAAGGAGTGAGACATGAAACCCCCATGTGAAAAGGCCCCTCTGCTCCTTCCAAGGACTGGGACTGAAACCCCCAGCCCGGGGCAGGTGTGTGGGGGAGGCAAGCTGACCAAAGCGAGATGTTTGCCTGCAGGTTGTGACCGCTGGACCAAGAACACAATGGCTCTCGTTTACTGCTGAGAACATGGACTACCTGCTACATCTATTCCTTATTGTATCTGTTTCCCCCTCCTCGCAATTTCCAATAGAGTTATCATAATAAAAACCTCTGAGTTAGCCAGAGACTTGGAGATCTCCCTGACATAACAGGCGGATCCTCGACTGGACTGGACCAAAGGACTTCGTCTCTACGTTTGGTAGCTCTATCCCCCTCTTTCTCTCTCTCTCTCGTTTGTCTCTCTCTTCCTCTATCTTTTTCTCTCCCTTAATCCCTCTATCGCATTTTGCTGGGGACATTCAATAAAGGTGCATTTCTTTCGACTATCATTGCAAACCCCCTTGTACCGTGTCGGTTCTTTTTGCACCCTGAGATCAAATCCACGAACCATCACGAAACCCGTCCGTGAGGACAGATCGTGACAGCCCCCGAGGACCCCTCCCCAAATTCCCCCCCAAAGCCCCCACAGCACCCCCAGACCCCGCTAAAACCCCCTCAAGTTGCCCCAAGACCCTCCCCAAATCTCCCCCAAATGTCCTCAAGACCCCTCCCCAAATTCCCCTTACGACCCCTCCAGGACCCCTCACCTGTTCCTGCGCCTCCTCAGCAGCTCCCGGAGCCCCGCGTCCTCTCCCAGAGCCTCCCCCGCTCTCTCCAGCGCCTCCCGCAGGACCCGCCCGAGCCCGGGGCGGCTCCCGGGGGTCCCTGAGGGGGTCCCGGGGGGCGGCGGGGGGGGAGGAGGCGCCCGCTCCATGCCCGGCCCCGGGGTCAGGGGGCGCCGCTTCGGGCTCGGCTCTGATTGGCTGGAGCGGCGCGGGGAGGGCAGAGGTGGATCAGGGGAGACGCCCGGTGATTGGTTGGTTTCGTAGAGGGCACGGTGATTGACAGGAGAGGGGCGGGGAGGCGGGCTTTGACGAAGGGAGGCGCGCGGTGATTGGTTGGTTCGGCTCGAGAGAGGCGGCAGTAGCTGATGGGATACCTGCCGTGATTGGTTGGTTCGGCGCGTGTGGAGGCGGGCTTGTCTGAGGGGAGGCGTGCAGTGATTGGTTGGATCGGCGCACGGGGAGGCCGCTCTTCCTGAGGGGAGACCCGCGGTGATTGGATGGTTTGGGGCGGAGCGCGCCGCTATTGGCTGGGAAAAGTCCGGGATTATTAAGGGAACATTCCCAGTTTCTTGGAGATAAACTCTCAGATTTTTATGGAAAAATTCCCATATTTTTGCAGGAGAAACATTCCCGGAATTTTTGACTCCACATGACCCCAAATAACCCAAATAACCCCAAAACACTCGAAATAAACCCCAAATAACCCCAAAAAACCCAAACAATACCCAAAAGTCCCCCAGATAACCCCAAACAAATTCAAATAACCACAAAAAACAAAAAAACCCCTAAATTAAACCCATAAAACCCCAAATTATTTCAATTACACCTAAAAAATGCCATATACACCTAAAAAAATGCCAAGATAAACCCAAAGAACATCAAACAATTCCAAATAAACCCAAATACGCCCAAACTAACCCAAATACTTCCAAATAACCCCAAATAAACAGAAATGAACCAAGTAAAACCGAAGATAAACCCCAAATAATCCATAAATAACCCCAAATAAACCCCAAACAATCCCTAAATAAACCCAAAGAAACCCCAAGTAACCCCAGTTCCTCCTGTTCCCACCCCGAAACAGATCCCGACCAATCAGAACGCGCGGCACCGATGACGATCCACTTGCTGGGCAGAAACTCAGAGCACTGGCCCCGCTCAGCCATTTTCAGCCAATCAGCGCCCGGCCCGACTCTGACTCATCAGTTGCCAGGCACAGACCAAGGCCTCTCACTGCGTTAAATAATCGCAGACCGCGTGGGGTAATTTCCAGCCAATCAGAGCGTGTCTCGCTGATGACTCATCAGTTGCCAGGAGCGGAATTTGGGGGGGGGGAAGGTGACCCTGGGGATGGGCTGGGGACCCCAAATTAATCCAAAACGGGGTTGCGACCCCAAAACCGAGCAGGAGGGGCCTGGAGACCCCAAAACCATACACGGGGGAGGGGACTGGGGGAACAATCGGAAAGGGGAGGGAGAGTGGGGAAAAGAGGGGGGTGGGACCCCAAAATTGAGCTGGGAGGGGAATGGGACACCCAAATTAAGCTGGGAGGGGTATGGGATCCCAAAACTGAGCTGGGAGGGGGGTGGGACCCCCAAACCGGATGAAGCCAATTTTGTTCCTGGAATATGAAAAGTAGTTTATGGATATGCATGAGGGTCTATGAATATGCAACAGGCTGATGTCATGGGAGACAAGGACCATCGAGCAAAGGTTGTTATGTCCACCAAGACCCCCCAATTATTTTCAGGTACACCCCTTATATTAATCTGGTTTTAATTCCATCAGCCTGTTGCATATTCATAGACCCTCATGCATATCCATAAACTCATTTACATATTTCAGGAACTATTTTTCATGGCCCGTCCTTGGGGGTGTCTCCTCATTTCAGGAGCCTCCACTGAAATGGTAAATGTAATCTTCCTCCCTTTGAAAAAATTATTATTATTATTATTATTATTATTATTATTATTATTATTATTATTATTATTATCATCATCATCATCATCATCATCATCAATAAGAATAAACAACTATAAAAATTATAATTAACTATGAAATTAAGAGGCTCTCAGGCAAAGATATGGGAGTAAAAATAACAGTTCTTTATTAGGAAAAATTAAAAATACAAATGCAGGAGTACAAACAAAAAAAAAAGATGTGACAGAGTCAGAATCCTCTGGGAATCCAGTAGAGAATGAGGCTGATCCTTTGGAATCCAGTGAGAAAAGGGCTGATCCTTTGGGAATCCATTTCTTACCCCCCAAAGACAGGGCAAAGGCAGGGCCATGGAGTTTTTATAGGGTATCCCAAGGGTGGAGTTGGGGTTTGGGTCAGGGGAGGAGTTCTCAGCAACACAAGAAGGGTGAGATCAAATTCCTGCCTCTTAGCAACAGCAGCATTCCACACAGAATGAGTCCCCAAATCCTAAATTCCCTCTAAAACAACTGAGAAATTGTGGAACTGCAGATATATTTGATCAATTTCCTTCATTTAACCCAGTTTGGGGTGTTTTTAAAGGATGAAGGTGAAGCAGAGGAAAATTAAGGCCAAACCAAAAGGAGAAGCAGCCAGGAGTGTTCCCAACATGGATCACAGGGAATGTGATGACACCAGGCAGGGGGGGCCAGCTATCTCTAGGGGGAGCTCAGGCAGCCTGGGGGCGTCCTCAGGTGACCCAAGAGACCCAAATTTGGGAGAAAACCCCAGCATTTGGAGGTTCCAGGTGTTCTGGAAGGTTCCAGGTGCTCCAGGTGAGCTCCCAGGCCCCATTCCAGCCCCCCCAGGTGTGTTTGCTACCTATCCTCAGATGTGTGAGTTACCTGTAACTGAAACACCAGACAGGCCATGGCCCTGTGACACTCCCAGGTGTTACCTGTCCCAGGTGTGTTTGCTCCCTGTCCCAGCTGTGTTCTCTGTCCAGTGTGGCCTCACCTGCAGCTGGAAGGCCAGCTCAGCCGTGGCCCTGCGGGCGCTGACGGCTCCATCACACTCAGCCTGGGCCACCTGGAAGTCGCGCTGGGCTCGCGCCGTGGCCTCCTCGCTCAGCAGCTGCGCCGACACCTGCTCCTGCCGCGCCCGCGCCTCCTGTGGGGACAGCGGCACTGGGAGGGACTGGGAGGGACTGGGAGGGACTGGGAGGGACTGGGAAGGACTGGGGAATGGGGTGCTGGGAGCACTGGGTGTACAGGGGGTGTTGGGGCACTTGGGGAATGGGGGGAATGGGGGTACTGGGAGAGACTGGGAGGAACTGGAACAGGACTAGAAAGGCACTGGGAGCACTTGGGAGGGACTGGGGTACTGAGGGTACTGGGAGGAGCTGGACAAGAACTGGGAGGTGCTGGAGTGGGATTAGTGGGGTATTGGGAGAGTACTGGGGCTACTGGGGCAGTTTGGGGAATGGGGTACTGGGGACACTGGGAGGGACTGGGACAGACTGGAATGGGAAATGAACGGCACTGGGAGGGCACTGGGGAACGGGGTACTGGGAGCACTGGGATGAACTGGGACCCACAGGGAGAGCACTGGAGGGCACTGGGAATAGTGGGGGGTGACTGACAGGAAGGTGACCCAGCTGCCCCCAGGTGTGTCTCCAGGGGTGTCCCCAATGTCCCCAATGTCCCCGGTGTCACTCACGCGGATCCCGGCGTCGCATTTGGCCTCGGCCTCTCCCACGCGGGCGTCGCGCTGCACCTGCGCCGTGCGGCCCTTCCAGAGGGAGCGCAGGTAATCCTGCACGGGGACACACCTGTCACACCCGTGTCACCTCCCTGTCACACCTGTGTCACACCTGTGTCTCTTCCCTGTCACACTTGAGTCCCCATCTGTGTCACCCCTGCACCTGCGCTGTGCCGCCCTTCTCAAGGGAGTGCAGGTAACCCTGCACGGAGACACACCTGTCACACCTGTGCCACCTCCCTGTCACACCTGTGTCACACCTGTGTCACCCCATCCCCCCAGATGTATCCCAGGTGTGTATTAGCCTCCCCCAGCTGTCCCATATGTGCCCAGGTGTATCCCAGGTGTCCCCATCTTGTCCCTGGGCATCTCCAAGTGTGTCCCAGGTGTGTCCTGAGTGTCTCAGTTATGTCCCAGGTGTGCCCCAGGTGTGCCCAGGTATCTCCAGCTGCCCCCTCGGGTGTGTCCCAGCTCTCCCCAGCTGCTCCCAGGTGTATCCAAGGTGTATCCTGGCTGTCCCCAGGTATGCCAGGTGTCCCCACATGTGTCCCCAGCTGTCCCCGGCCATGCCCAGGTGCATCACCTGCTCGTCGTGCACGTCCTTGAGGGTGTAGCTGACCACGGAGATGCCCATGTTCACCAGGTCAGAGGAGGCCACATGGAAAACCTGATCCGAGAACTTCTGCCGGTCCTTGTAGATCTCCTGGGCGGGGCCGGGGTGGGGCTTAGCAGGGCGGGGCTCAAATGGGGGTGGGGCTTGGCTGGGCAGGGCCCAAGAGTGGGGGTTAAGTTGGGCAGGGCTCAGTGCTAAAAGGGGCAAGGCTTTGTAGGGTGGGGCTCAAATTAGGCAGGGCTCAACAGAGCAGGGCTGAAAGGGGTGGAGCTTAGAGGGGTGGGGCTCAAGTAGGTGGGGCTTAGCAGGGTGGGGCTCAAATAGGGTGGGACATTGCAGGGCAGGGGTGAAGCTTAGTGGGCCCGGGCTTAGCGGGGGGGGGACAAGGGGGTGGAGTTTAAATTGGGCCAGGCTTATTGGGGTGGGGCTTAGCAGAGAAAAGGCACAGGGATGGTGGGCGGGGCATGGTTTACCCAGGGGGCGTGGCTTGAGACAATGGGTGGTGCCAGGCAGGGGAAGTGCTATCTGGGGGTGTGGCTTTGATCTCAGGGGCGTGGTTTGGTTCTGTGGGTGTGGCTTAAGCAGAAAGAGATCAGGTTTAAGGTGGGATGTGGCTTCAGCAAAGTGGGCGTGACCTAAATTGAGGGGTGGGGTCACGATTAAGGCAGGGACATGACTTGATGCAGGGGCATGGCTGGAGTCATGGGGTGGAGTCTGGTGGGTGTGGCTTTGAGACAGGGTGGGGCTTATACTGGGGCAGGATCAAGAAGGGAGGCAGGGCTTAGGGTAGGGGTGGGGCAGGAGTGGGCATGGCTTTAGAGGGAAGGAGGATCTTGTGCTGGTGGGCAGGGCTTTAGCAAAAGGGTGACATATTGTGGGTGTGGCTTTACAGGGGGTATGGCCTCCTCCAGGGGTGGGGGCTTTCAAGGGGTGGAGCTTATGGGTCAAATGGGGGGAAATCTCTTAAAGAGCCACATCCCAGCCCAAGGGGAGATGGCAACTTCCCCCTGAGGGGGTGAGTCAATCCAGGTTGGCACAATGGGGGCGTGGCTTCTGAGATCTGGGATTTCTTAAAGGGGCCACGGCCCATCCCAAATGGGGGGCATTGGTTGGATCCCAAATGGGTGTGTCTGTCCTGGGAGGGGCGTGGCTTCCCCGAAGAGGGCGTGGCTTCCCCCAGCCCCACCTCCACAGTCATGTGGGCCATGATGGCGCGCTGGTGGCCCTCCAGCGTCTCCAGGGCGATCTGGCCGATCTCGCTCTCCGACTTGCCCAGGAACATCTGGCAGGCAGCTGCCAGCATCTCCTTGTTCTGCCCCTGGATCTTCACCTGTGGGGGAGCTGGGATCACCTGGGGACCCCCCCAGCCACCCCTGGGACCCCCCCAAAATTGGCATGGCCCCTTTCAGGGGTAGGTGTGGCATTGCCTTTTGAAGTTTAATTGATAGGGTGGGGACCACCAGGGTAGCGCCCTTTGTAGAGTATAATCCACTTGGAGAGGATTTAGGGGTCCACACCAATCCCAGCCCATTTCTGGGGAGGTCTTACCCCTCTTAAAGGGGTCCCCACCACCAAAAACTCCTTTTAAGGGAGGTCAAGACCCTCCAGTGGGATTTTGGTGTCCCCACCACCCAGAACCACTTTAAGGACTGGACCTTGACCCCTTTAAGAAGGGTTTAGGAAGGCTGCCCCATCACAAACCTTTTCTATTTCTTACGGTTTTGATAAAGGCTTTAAAGGGAGTTTAAATATTTTTTAAGGTTTTTTGAAAGGATTTTTAAAGGGTTTTTCCTCCTCTTAAGGAATTTTTGGGTCCCCACCACTCCAAGCCTCTTTTAAGGAGGATTCCCCCTCCAATCCCAGGGGTTTGGGGATCCCCAAAACTTCGAGCTCCTTTCAAGGGAATCCTCACCCCTAAATGCCCTTTCTGGGAGCCTTTTTAAACCCTGCAAGTGTTTCCGGTGGGCCCCACCACTCCAAACCCCCTTTAAAGGGCTCCTTCCTCCCCCTGATTTGTTTTGCGCTTCCCACTACCATCGCCGCTTTAAGAATGCCCTTAGGGGGGCCCCACAACAACCTCACTTAAAAGGGCCATGCCACCCCGGCTGGTTCGGGCAGGGAAGCCCCGGGGGGGTTTTGGGGGGTCCCGGGGGGTAACTGGGGGTCCCGGAGGATTTTTGGGAGGTTCTAAGGAGATTTCGGAGTTTCAGAGTGTCGGTTAGGGGGTCCCGAGGGGGTTTTGGGGGTACCCGCGTGGGATATTTGGGGGTTCTGGGGGGATTTGGGGGGTCCCAGAGGGGGATTTTGAGGGTTCCCAAAGAGATTTTCGGGGTTCTGAGTTGATTTTTGGGGGCTCTGAATGGGGTTGCTGGGGTCTGGGGAGGGCTGCAGGTACCGAGGGGCATTTTGGGGATCCCGGGAAGGATTTTGGGGGATCATGAGTGTATTTTTGGGGATTCCGAGGGGAGATTTTGGGGTGTCCAGGAGGGGATTTCTGGGGTTTTGATGGGAGATTTTTTAGGTGGTTTGGGGGGTCAAGGAAGGGACTTTTGGGGGATTCTGAGGTAGGATTTTCGGGAGCCAAGGAGGGGATTTTGGGGGGATTTTTAGGGTATTTTTGGCAGTCCAGGAGGGGATTTTTGGGGGCACAGAAAGCAATTCTGGGGGGATTTCTGGGGCGTTTTCTGGGGGGGGGGGTGGGATTTTTGAGGGGGGGGGGGTTGTGCTGTTTTGGGAGTCCAGGAGGGGATTTTGGGGGATTTTTGGCAGTTCTGATGGGGGATTTTTTGGGGTCCATGAGGGCATTTTTGGGGTACTTTCGGGGTGGTTTTGGGTCGTTCCAGGGGTACCTGTGCGATGCCGGTGACGGAGATGGGCACCCCGTGGCGGGTGTAAACCTTCTCACTGCGCACGGGCAGCGTCAGCGTGTTCAGGGAGATCCTGGGGAGGCCGGGGAGATCACCCCAAATCTCTGGGGAACCCCCCCCCACCCCGAACTCCCAAAAACCCCCCCGGGCCCCTCCTCACCGCTGGATCTGCTGCAGGCACGGGATCACCAACACCCGGCCCCCGGCCACCATCACCGGGGGGCTGCGGCAGAAACCTGGGGGACACCGAGAGCTGGGGGGGACCCTAAACCCTGGGGGGACCCCAAAACCTCGGGGGGACACGGGGACACCCTCAGGAATCCCCGGAACGGGTTTCGGGGGGGTCCCAGGAGGGGCTTGGAGGGGGTTGGGTTGGTCAGGGGGGACCTCAGGGGTTTTGAAGGGGGGAAATTGGGGGGAAAATCTGGGGGAAAATTTGGGGGGGAATCCCCAGGAGTCCCGGGGGGGGAGGGGGCAGAATGGATGGGGGGGACCCTCGGGGAGGGGTCTGGGGGGGTCCCAGGAGGGGTCCGGTCGAATGAGTCCCAGGATGAGTTTGGGGGTCCGGGGGGGGTTCCCAGGAGTTTTGGGGATAATTCTGGGGGTTCCTTGGAGGGTTTTGGGGGGGGGTTTTGTGGGTTCCCAGGAGATTTTGAGGGGAGAGATTCTGGGGGTTCCCGGGAGCTTTTGGGGAATTCCGGGGGTTCCCAGGAGATTGAAGGGCGCGGGCGGGGGTCCTGGAAGGGTTTTTGGGGGGAATTCTGGGGGTTCCCGGGAGTTTTTGGGGCATTCTGGGGGTTCACGGGAAATTCTGAGGGGATTTGGGGGTTCCCAGGAATTCTGAGGGTCACCAGGAGCCCCCGGGCCCCCCGAACTCACCCGACACCACCATGGCCTCGTTGGGGCCGCAGGTGAAGAACATCGCGGCGGGGAAGGGCCGCGGATCGATGGGAGCCGATGGGGATCGATGGGGATCAGTCGGGATCGATCGGAGCCACTCGGGATCAATCGCGATCCGCGACCGCCGCCCCGATCCCGGCAACCCCCGCGCTCGCCACTTCCGCATTAGCGCGGTGACGTCACCAAACACGCGGTTTCCCATTGGCTGCCGCGCCAAGGGCGGGCAGGGGAAATCTGTTCTGCCTGGCAACCTGTGACGTCCCTGATTTCCCGGCGCTCCATTGGCTGCGCCCTGCTCAGATTTCCGTATTTTCCATGGGAAATGAACAAATTCAGTAAAGGATGAACCTGGAGGTGAGGGCAGTGACGGCGTCTGGGGAGCTCCAGACCATGGCCGGGTCGTGGTCAGCTCATGGTCAGCTTATGGTCATCTCACGGTCAGCTCAATGTCAGCTCATGGCCATAATTGTATCATAGTCATCTCACAGCTGCGAAAGTGTCATGGTCAGAATCATCTCATGGTCATGGTCATTTGATCACAATCACCTCATGCTCATGGTCATCTCATGGTCAGGATCATGTTATGGTCATGGTCATGTTGTGGTCATTTCTTGGTCACAATTCCTCACGACCATGGTCATCTCACAGTCATTGTTATGTCATGGTCATAGTCATGGACGTTTCTTCATCACCTTATGGCCATGGTTGTGTCATGGTCATAGTCATGGTCATCTCATGGTCATCTCTTGGTCTCAATATCTCATGCTCATGGTCATGTCACAGTTGTAGTCGTGTCACCATCACACTCATGGTGTCACCATGATGGTCATGGTCAATTCCTGATCATAATCATCTCATGCTCATAGTCAACTCACCATAATGCTCATATCATTCCTGATTACCATCATCTCATGGTCATGGTCACAGTCATGGTCATAGTTCTGTCAAATTAATATCATGGTTATGGTCATGGTCATCTCGTGGTCATAATCATCTCTTTATCACCATTATCTCATGGTTGTGGTCACCTGTGGCCACAAAAATTTCATAGCCATGGTTATATTGTGTTCATCTCCTAATCTCAAACATCTCATGCTCTCGGTTGTGTCATGATCATTGCATGGTCATCTCTTGTTCACCATCATCTCATGCTCACTGTCATCTCACTGTAATGGTCATCTCATTGTCACCGTGTGGTCATCTCAAGGTCATGGTTGTGTCATGGTCATTGCATGATCAAGGTCATCTCATGGTCTTGATCACCCCATGGCCATAATTTAGTCATGATCATCTCATGGTCATTTCATGGTCATCTCATGGTCACAATCACATCATCAAAGCAATGGTTGTGTCACAGTCATGGGTATTCCATGGTCATGGTCATCTCATTGTAACGATCATCTCATGGTCATAATCCTGTCATGGTTGTGGTCATCTCACAATTGTCTCATGGCCTTGATCACCACATGGCCATGATGTGTTGTGGTCATTTCATGGTCTTTGGTCACAGTTATCACATGCTTACAGTCATGGTCATCTCACGGCCATGTCATGGTTATCTCATTGTTACCTCATGGTCAACTCATGGCCACAATCACATCATGGTCATCTTACATCTGTGGTTGTGTCATGGTCATGGTTATCTCTTGGTCAGCTCTTGAATCTTGTCATGATCTTGATCATTTCATGGTTGTGGTTGTATTATGGTCACAGTCATGGTGATCTCATAGCCTTGATCGCCACATGGCCATGGTTGCATTGTGGTGCTGGTCATGTCTTGGTCACTATAATCTCATGGTCACGGTGATCTCATGGTCACAGTTGTATCTCACTGTAGTGGTCATCTTATGATCATGGTTGTGTCATGGTCACGGTCATCTCATGGCCATCTCAGGGTGATGGTCATTTCCTGATGACCATCACCGTATTCTCATGGTTATCTCACTGTAATGGTCATCTCACAGTCATGTCATGACCATGATCACACATGGCCATGGTGTGTTCCGATCATCTCATGGTCATCTCTTGGTCACAATCATCTCATGCTCATGGTCATCTCATTGTAATGGTGATCCCATGGCCCTGGTTGTGTCATGGTCACGGTCATGGTCATTGCATTGTCATGGTCATTTTATGATCATCTCACATTCAACTCATTTGCCACAATCTTGTCATGGCCATCTCTCAGCTGTGGTTGGGCCATATGGTGGTGATCATCTCATGGTCACAGTCATCTCATGGCCTTCACATGGTCATGGTCATTTCCTGATCACCATCATCTCATGCTCAGGGTCATCTCACTGTAATGGTCATCTCATGATCATGTCATTGTCACTTCATGGTCACCTCAAGGCCACAGTTTTGCCATGGCCAATCAATGATCATCTCTTGGTCCAAATCATCTCACGGTCAGGGTTGTGGTTGTGTCATGGTCATGGTCACAGTCATGGCCATCCCATGGTCAGGGTCATCTCAGGGCTGTGTCACTCATGGTCATTCTCATCTCATGGCCATCTCATGCTTGTGTCATGGCCATGGTCATGGCCAGAGAACCTCTCTGAGATCCTGAGCCCTGATTTTGGGACACTCAAGGACCACTGGGGACAACAAGGCCTGGCCTGACCCCTCCCCCCATCCCACTGCCCCTCCAGGAGCCCAACGTGGCCAAACCCTCCTGGGGACACCTTGGACATGGGACATGGAGTGGGAAATGAATCCCAGGAGATGGAGTTGGGTGTGGCTGACAAGTCCCCATCCTGCTCCTGGTGTCCCCATCCCACTCCTGGTGTCCCCATCCTGCTCTTGCTTCCCCTATCCCAGTTCCTGGTGTCCCCATCCCTGCTCCCAGTGTCTCCATCTCTGTCCCAGTGATGCCATGCCCATTCCTGGCTCCCAGAGATGAACTGCCAGACACTGGAGGAGGGAACCCGGATTTATTGCCCCAAGCAGGATTTATTGCCCAAAGCAGGATAATTTCACACCAGAAGCAAAGCATTGTGAATATTTGTGGTTCTTGCCTTTAAAACACTGGAAAACGGGAAATGGATCCATTAGCAAGAGCTGTGGGGTGGGTGGGAACAGCAGGATGAGCTCTGCTGGCAGCTCTCAGCTTTCCTGGGAAGAGGGAAGGGGCAGGATCCAGCTCCATGGATTGCTCAGGCAGTGATTCCTGCCAGGATGAGAGAGGGTCATGGTGTCACCCTGTTCCTGTCCCCATTCCACAGGATGGACCTGGCTGGAGCCCATGGAGAGCAGGAGCTGCTCCAGAATCCCACCTGACCCCACCCCAATCCTGCTGCAATCCTGCTCCATACATCCCACCTGTTCCCACTCCATCCATTCTGTCCCAACCCTGCTCCATCCATCCCACCCCATTCCATCCAATCCATACTGCCCCAGTCATTCTCTGGAACCCGAACCGGATCCTGCTCCATTCCATCTCACCTGATCCTGCTCCAGAACCCAGCTCCAATCCCACTCTACAATTCCACCTGATTCCACTCTGGACCCTGCCCTGATCCAGACTCCCTCCCTGATCCCAGTCCATCCATCCTGCCCTGATCCCTCTCTGGAATCCCACCCTGATCCTGCTCTGTACCTGTGCTCAAGCCATTGGTTCCCACATCTTTTCCTGCAGAAAGAGAAGATCCATGAGATTCCAGCATGGATCACACGCTGGGATTAACCCCAGGATCCATCCTGGGATGCACACAGAGGGGATCCAGAGCTGGATCCACCATTGGAACTCACCGGCTGCCGGGTTGTATCCATTCCTGTCCCTCCTCCCTGTGGAAACAAAGTGGGATCAGCATCGGTGTCACAGGATTCCCAGAACGGTGCTGGGTGGATCCGTGTCCCTTCCCGACCCCCATCCCGTGTGTTACCAGATTGGAGCTTCCAGACGCCGAATCCGATGAGGACGATGAGGATGAGGATGGCAGCGATGACAGACACAGCGACCACCACGGAGAGATTCCCGCCAGATGTCGGCTCTGGGAAACGAGGGATAGTGAGGAGGAGAAGGGGAATCCCTGTTTGGGAATTCCAAATTCCCAATCCCCACATTCCCAGCCTCACCCCAAGCGAAGATCCCGGGCTCTGGCATTCCGGGATGCTCCACCCTGCACCGGTACTGCTCCCGCTCCTCCGGCAGCGCCTCGATCCTGGCCCAGGTGTGGAAGGTGCCGTCGCTGTTGGGAACGATCCCGCCCCACTCCGTCTCCTGATCCAAGGTTTCACCCCCCTTCATCCAGCTGACTGCGATTGTGTTGGGGTAGAATCCGTACACGTGGCAGGACAGGATCAGCGTCCCGTGTTCCTCTCTTCCGGACACATGGACATCAGGGGACTCTGGAATGGAATAATGGTAATGGACATCCATAGAATTCCCACTGGAATGGGTCTGGGGTGAGATCTGACCATGGAATTTCCACTGGAATGGGATGGGGGCAAGATCTGCCCATGAAATTCCATGGGAATGGGATGGGAGTGAAATCTGACCATGGAATTTCATAGGAATGGCATGGGGGTGAGATCTACCCATGGAATTCCCACAGGAATTACTGTGTTCCCAAGTCCTCCATTCCCAAATCCCAAACTCCCACAGGAATTCTGCTCCCACCTTTGCGCTCCAGCTCCTTCTGCCCGTACCCGACGTATTTCTGGAGCCATTCTGGGCAGATTTGGTTAAGGTAATTCGTCCACCTCTCAGCCACGGTCCCTTCCTCTTCCCAGCGCCTCCTGGTGATCTCAGCAGCGCTGTCGGCTGCCACAAATCTCCCGGATTCCAGGTCAAAGGAGATGAAATCCCGTCCATCGTAGCTGTGCTGGTAGGATCCACGAACACTCCCATCAGACAGGAGGTCACAGCCATAAACTCGCAAGTTTGTATGGAGACCTGGGGGAATTGCACCCACAGAGACCCATGGAATTGTGTCCCAGCCCCACAGAGCCCCATTCCAGTCCTATGGAGCCCCACAGTCTGATGGAGACCCACAGAACCTCATCCCAGCCCCTTGGAGCCCCATGAATCCACATCCCAGCCCCATGGATCCAAATCCCAGCTCCATGGATCCAATCCCAAATCCACAGATCCCATCCCAGCCCCATGGATCTACAACTCAACCCCATGGATCCCAACCTGTCCACACAGATCCCATTCCAGCCCCACAGCTCCCCCCACTCACCCCTGCTCTGGTTGTATCGCTCCCGCGCTGTCTCCAGGTTCCTGGCATCGATGTGCTGGCTGCTCACACCGATCTGGGTCTGCCCCTCCCAATATTCCTGCTCGACTCCATCCTTCATCCACTGTGTCAGCGGCTCTGCCCGGCCCCGCTCGCTGTCGTAGCGCATGAAGGGGATCCCATCCACGAATCCAAAGATCATGAACTGGGGGATCCCCGGGCTGGGCTCTGACACTGCCACGTACAGGTAACGCAGGGAGTGGAGAACTGGGGGGATAGGGAGATTTGGGGGGGCTGAGGGGATCATGGATCAATGAAAGGAGAACTGGGAGAGCTGGGAAGGGGTTTGGGGATCCTGGGGCCAAGGAAAGGGTGTGCAGGGTGGGAGAGGTGGGATGGACAGGAAAGGGCCTGCAGGGGGTCCTGGTGTCCAGGAATGGGGGCTCAGGGGGTTCCAGGGTTATGGAAAAGGGGATACAGGGACTGGGAGAGGTGGGATGGGGGCTCCAGGGGATCCCTGTGCCCAGAAAAGGGGTCACAAGGTAGGAGGACCTGGGAATAGGAATCTTGAGGGTCCTTGATGGAGAAGAAAGGGGAGGCTGGGGGCTGAGAAAAGCAGGAATGGGGGTCCAGGGGGTCTCAGGGACAAGGAAAAGAGGGGTCTGGGGATGGGGGAAGGCAGGAAAGAGGAGAAAGGGGGTGCAGGGGTGGATTGGTGCTGGATAAGGGGGTGCAGGGGGATCCCAGTACCCAGGACTGGAAATTCAGGGCAGTCTTAGAGCCCAGAATCCCCCCTGGAACCTCCACAACCACCCGGGGAAACTCCAGGACCGCCTGGGGATGTCCAAGGATCAGGAAGCAGAACCAGGAGAGCCAGGAAGGGCCCAAGGCTCAAGGAAGGGACTGGGAGAGGCGGGATGGGGGATCCAGGGGGTCCCTGAGCCCACCAAAGGGGGTCCAGGGGACCCCGGTGTTGAGGGCAGTGGGGTCTGGGAGCTGGGAAAGGCAGGAATGGGGCTCCAGGGGGTCCCTGGGGCACGGAAAGGGGGCTCTGGGGCTGGGAGAGGTGGGTGGATCCCGGGGACGCAGCTTGGGAGAAGGGAAAGCAAGACGGGGAAAAGGGGAATTCCAGGGAATTCATCTGGATCCCTCTGGATCCTCGCTGAGACCCCCTGGGACCCCCGGGGGACCCTCTGGGAACCCCTGGAACCCCTTCCAGGAAGCTCCAGGAATGGAGAACGGGGGGGACGCAGAAATTTGGGTGATCTGGGGGTGCAAAAGCCGAGGAAAAGGGCGGGGCTGGGGTCTGGGATGGGCGGGATGGCCGGGAATGGGGGTGCAGGGGGTCCCAGAGCACTGACGGGGGTGCGGGTGGTCCCAGTCCCGAATTAGGGGGGGCAGGGGATCCCCCCGCCGGGGGGGGTCCCAGTGCCCGAAAATGGGGGTTCCGGGGCCGCCGGTCACCAGAAATGGGGATTCAGGGGGTTCTGGTGCCAGATGAGGGTGAACAAGGGGGTCCCGGTGTGGCCAAAGGGGGCACAGGGGGGTCCCGGTGCCCGGAAATGGAGATTCAGGGGTGTCCCAGTGCCCAGGAATGGGGGTTCAGGGGATTCTCTACCCGGAATTCGGGGTTCAAGAGGGTCCCCAGTGTCCAGAAATGGGCGCTCAAGGGGTCCCCGTGCTCAGGAATGGGGGCTCAGTGCATTCTCATGCCCGGGAATGGCGGTTCAGGGAGGTTTACCTGCCCCGGAATGGGCTTCTGGGGGGTCCCGGTGCCAGATGAGGGGGTACAGGGGGGTCCCGGTGCTGGGGAAGGGGATGGAGGGGGGTCACAGGACCCAAAATGGGGCTATGAGGGGGTTCCCGTGCCCGGTAATAGAAGTTCAGGGGGGTCCCGGTGCCCGGAAATGGAAGTTCAGGCGGGTCCCGGTTTCGGGGTTCCCACTCACCTTTGGTCGCGCCCCCCGGGTCTCCCAGGAGCCCCAAGAGCAGCCCCAGAGCCAGCGCTGGAGCCATGGCGCTGCTCCGCTGCGGCCCCGCCCACAGCCCTGGCCCCGCCCCAACACTGGCCCCGCCCCCAGAGCCGCCTCCGGCCCCGCCATTGGCGCCGCTATTTCCTGCTCGCCAATGGCAGCCCGATCTGTCAGTGACGTCACCGGTCGCCGGGCAGATCCCGGTCTCGCAGGTTGGGACGCGGAAGCGAAAGGGACCGAAGAGGGCGGGGAGGGGGAGGGGACGGGGGAATTCCAGAGGATCCCTCAGGATCCCTCTGGATCCCCGCTGCGACCACCCTGGAGCCCTCGGAGAAGCACCTGGAACCCCCTGGGACCCCCTTAAGAAAGCGCCGGGAGTGGAGAACTGAGGGGATCGGGAAATTTGGGAGATCTGGGGTGCAAATGTGAAGGAAAAGGGCGGGTCTGGGCTCTGGGAAGGGCGGGAGGGCCGGGGAGGGGTGCAGGGGGTCCCAGAACACGTGAGGGGGGTTCAGGAGGGGTCCCAGTTCCGGATCAGGGGTGCAGGGGGGTCCCCATGCCCAGGAACGGAGGTTCAGGGGGTCCCAGGTCAAGGAAAGGGGGCTGAGGGCAATGGAAGTTCCAAGGGGTCCCTGTGCCCAGGAAAGGGGGTGCACGGGCCCCCGGTGTTGAGGAAGGTGGTGGGTGGGGGCTGGGGAAGGCAGGAGTGGGGGTCCAGGGGGTGCCGCGGTCAAGGAAAAGCGGGGGCTGGGGTGTCTGAGAGGGGGAGGGCTGCGACAGGGGGTTTTGGGGGGGGCATTGGGGCTGGATAAGGGGGTGCAGGGGGGTCCCTGTGCCTGAGAATGGAGGGTTTGGGAGGGTTCTCTTCCCGGATATTGGGGTGCACGAGGGTCCTGGTGCAGCGGAATGGGGGTTCAGGGGGGTCCCAGTGCCAGATAATGGCCTGGCTGGGATCCAGAGCTGAGGAAGGGGGGGCAGGGTGACCTCGTTCACAGGAATGGGGGGCTCAGAGAAGTCCTGGTGCCCAGGAATCGGGGTTCAGGGGAGTCCCGGTGCCGGATAAGGGGATGCACTGGGGTCCCGGTGCCAAGGAATGGGGGGTCAGGGGGGTTCCCTTTCCAGGTTCCCGAGTTAAAGGGGTCCTGCTGCCTAAAAAATGAGGCTAGGGGCTGTTCCAGTGCCCAGAAATTGAGGTTCGGGGGATCCTGATGCCACATAAGTGGATGCAGTGGATCCCAGTGCCAAGAAATGGGAATTGAGTGGGGTTTCTGTGTCCGGGAATGGGGGTTCAGGGGGATCCCGGTGCCCATAAATGGGGGTTCAGGAGAGCTTCTGTGCCCAGGAATCCCAGTTCAGGGAGCTCCAGGCTCCAGATAAGGGGTGCAGGGGTTATCGAGGCTGAGGAAGGGGGCACAGGGGGGTCCCGGTGCCCCGAAATTAGCGTTCAAGGCGGTCTCTGTGCCCAGGAAGGGGGATTCGCCCGGAAATGGAAGTTCGGGGGTCCCCGTGCCCAGGAATTGCGGTTCAGGGGGGTCCCGGTGCCGGGGCAGTCCCCGGTCCCCGGGCGGGTCCCGGTGCCGCAGCTTGGGAGACGCGAAAGTGACCGGGACAGCGCGGGGAGGGAGAGGGGACAGAGCAAACCCTGGGAATTCCCCTGAACCCCCCCGGGACCTGCCAGGACATCCCCGCAGGACGCACAGGGGGTGGAGAACTGGGGGCACGCAGAGATTGGGGGGTCTGGGGGCGTCCAAGGGCTGGGAAGCGGAACCGGGAGAACCGGGAAGGGTCCAAGGTTCCAGGAAGGGACTGTGAGAGGCGGGCTGGGGGATCCAGGGGGTCCCTGTGCCCACCAAAGGGGATCCAGGGGTCCCCGGTGTTGAGGGCAGTGGGGTCTGGGAGCTGGGAGAGGCAGGAATGGGGCTCCAGGGGGTCCCTGGGTCACGGAAAGGGGGCTCTGGGGCTGGGAGAGGCGGGCGGATCCCGGGGACGCAGCTTGGGAGAAGGGAAAGCAAGACGGGGAAAAGGGGAATTCCAGGGAATTCATCTGGATCCCACTGGATCCTCGCTGAGACCCCCTGGGACCCCCGGGAGATCCTCCGGGACCCCCTGGAACCCCTTCCAGGAAGCGCCGGGAATGGAGAACGGGGGGGACGCAGAAACTTGGGAGATCTGGGGGTGCAAAAGCCGAGGAAAAGGGCGGGTCTGGGATCTGGGAAGGGCGGGATGGCCGGGAATGGGGGTGCAGGGGGTCCCAGAGCACTGACGGGGGTGCGGGGGGTCCCAGTCCCGAATTAGGGGGGGCAGGGGGATCCCGGTGCCCAAAAATTGGGGTTCAGAGGGTTTCCGTGCCGAGGAATGCGGGTTCAGGGGGAGTTTCCTTCCCGGAATTCCGGGTTCAAGGGGTTCCCGCTGCCCCAAAATGGGGGTTCCGGGGGCTCCCGTGACCAGAAATGGGGGTTCAGGGGGTCCTGGTGCCAGATGAGGGCGAACAAGGGGGTCCCGGTGCTGCCAAAGGGGGCACAGGGGGGTCTGGGTGGCCAGAAATGGGCTCTCAAGGGGGTCCGCGTGCTCAGGAACGGGGGTTCAGGGGGGTTTTCCTGCCCAGAAATGGGGGTACAGGGGGGTCCCGGTGCCAGATAAAGGCGTACAGGGGGGTCCCGGTGGTGGAGAAGGTGATTGAGGGGGGTCACAGGACCCAAAATGGGGGTTCAGCGGGGTTCCCTGCCCGGGAATGGAGGTTTAGAGGGTGCTCGGTGCCCGGAAATGGAAGTTCAGAGGGTTACCGGCGCCCGGGAATTGCGGTTCAGGGGGTTCCCGGTTTCGGGGGGTCCCACTCACCTTTGGTCGCACACCCTGGGTTCCCCAGGAGCCCCAGGAGCCCCCAGAGCACCCCCAGCCCCAGCGCTGGAGCCATCGCAGCCGACTCCGATCGCGGCTGTGGCGCAGCTGGAGAGACGCGAAAGCGAAAGTGCCCGAGGGAGCGCGGGGGAGGGGAAAAGGGGGAGGGGGAAAGGGCGAATTCCAGGGAATTCACCTGGATCCCCTCCTGGCACCCCTCTGGATCCCTCGGGGATCCGTCTGGGACCCTCCAGGGACCCCCGGGCCGGGCTGTGCTGAACTCCCGGCCCTGCGCTCAAACTCTGCCCGGAGCCCGCTGGGCTCGGCCCAAAGCCGGGCAAGCATCGGGAGCAGCGGAGCCAATTTTTCCTGCGGGTGCGGGTCCCACCCCCGGCGGAGCAGGGCTGGGCGCTGGGAGCCGATCCCTGATTCCCAATCTCCTTCTCTCCCTCCCTCTGCTGTTCTCTCCCTTTCTTCTGGGGGATCATAAATCCCAGAGCGGCCGCAGAGCCCCGTGCCCAGGCCGGGTTTCCCAGCAAAGGGAGGCTGGGGCTGAGGTGCCCGGGCTGGCCGGGAATGGGGGCCCGGGGGTCCCCGGGGTCCCGGAAACGGGGGATCCAGGGGCTGGGAGAGGAGGATACCCGGGAAAGGGGGTGCAGGGGGTGTTGGTGCAGGATAAGGGGGTGCAGGGGGGTCCCAATGCCTGGGAATGGGATGGGGGGGGGGAAGAATCTGGGAAACGGCAGCAGCTGCTGGGGAAGGACTGGGACAGACTGGGACAGACTGGGAAAAGAACCCACTGGAAGCAGAACTGGGGCACCAGGGATCATACTGGGATATACTGGGACTGATGGGGTCACACTTGGAGTAACTGGCATAGTACTGGGAGTAACTGGGATCATACTGGAGGTGACTGGACTTATACTGGGAGCAACTGGGACCACAGCAGGGGCAAATGGCATCGGGTAAGGTGTGACCGGGCTCATACTGGAAGTGACCTGGGGCCCCACTGGGCTCTTACTGAGAGGGACTGAGAGTGAAAGGAACCATACAGGGCATGACTGGGACCACTGGGACCGTGTTGGGGGCAACTGCGATTCTACCGGGAGTGATTCTGAACATACTGGGAGTGACCGGGATCATCCAGGGGGTGACCGGGACCCACCGGTGAGGCGGCGGCGGAGCTGGGAGGCGGCCGCAGCGCAGGTGGGAGCCGCGCTGGGTTGTGCGGGGGCTCGGGGCTCGCTGCGGGTCTCGGGGGCGGCAGGGGGCTCAGGCGGGTTCGTTGTGCCGTGTCCGGCGCGTGTTGCCGCTGGCGTGAGGGCGCTGCGGGAGCGGCTGCCCGCGGTCTCCTTGCGGCCGCTGCCTCGGCAGGAGCCGCTGCCGGAGCAGCGCTGGCTCGGCCCGGTTGCTGTGGCCGGGACAGAGGCGGCTGCCCCGTGCCCGGGGCTGTGCGGGGAAATTCACGTGGCCGGAGGTTTCTGTGCCCAGAGGAGACAGAGGAGTCCTGTACAAGTGACTTTATTGCTGAGCAGAGGGAGAGGCCGTGGGGCATTTGCCCTGCGCTCTCTGCCATTGTTGTAGTTCGCAGCCTCCTTTTTATCCTCATTTTCCCGGCCTCATCTCCCTCTCCCTTTGCCCACTGGCTGAGGTACTTGGAAGGCTCAGACCTCCCGATCCCCCAACTGCATGTCCTCGTTAATGTGCATTCCCACTTTTGTAGAACAGCCGATATTCACGGCTCTGTTAAGTCTTTGTTCTGCTGGAAGTTCAGGAATCTAAGGGGACTTTGAGCAGCAGTCTGTGTCAATTAGTAACATTTTCTGAAACTGATGGGTTCTCCCATTACTTCCTTATCTAGGAATCCCTGACCCTATCTCCAAGCAGATGGACTCATTGACTCTGTTTTTTCTTCCTGGGTCCTCTTTGGTTTTGGGATTGTTCTCAGTGCCCTCATTCCCTGTCCTTCTGTAGCCGTTTCTGGATCAGGAGGCCTGGCTGCCACCTGCATCCCCTCGCTCAGCTGCTGAATGAGCTGCACTCTCAAGGTGTGGAGCAGGGGAAAAAGGTGAGAATTGCTGTAGCACATCAGAGCAGAAACAGCATTCGTTTAACCCATGGTCTGCCAGGGAACCACAAAACCGTGTCCCATTCCCTCCTTTCCACGTTTGCATTGGTGCATGAGCTGCTTTCTTGTTTCCTTTGTTATCTGTTTCACCACTTTTCCTTTGTCATCTTTTTGCAAACAGCAGTTTGAGTTATTGAATTTTCCAGAAACTCCTCTTTTTTCTGCTAACAGATAATCCGATCCCATCCCATGGTGAAATGTTGTGTTCCTCATTTCAGTGGATTGCTCAGCAGGAAGGTCAGGAGCTGGAGCTGTCTGGTTGGTTATTCCCAGGGCAGCTTGTAATCTAATGATGCCATTGAAATGGGAAATGGGTTCTGTGGCTCCTGACATGAATTGGTTTGGGTTCCCAGGGGCTGGTCCATGGTGTTGTAGGATTTGTTCTGGTGGCCATTCATCTTTTCCCCATTTTTGGGCGCTCCCTTCAGCCAAGACTGCATCAATTGATGCTTTTCTCTAATTTAATCATCAAATACTTGGATTCCAAACTGATTTCCCTGAACTTGTGATAGCCAGAACATCTCAGTGCTCTAATACACCCTATATAACGCAGACAGTGACAGCACATGTTGGAGTGGGCAGAGGGATGATTCCCCCCCATTTATTTATAGTGAAGTTTTCCCAACATTCTCCATTTGCTGTTTCCCTTTGCAGCTTCACCCGTTTCTGTTGCAGGGTCAGATATCCTCACCCTGGGCTCTGCCTTGAGCTGTGCAAATTCCATCAGTGCAAGCAGGCAGAGCTTGGGGTGAGGGGCAGAGGGAATCAGCCCAACTCCTGCCCCAGGCAAGAGACCCAGGTACATTGTCCAGGCTTTGCCCAGCAGTGTTCATTTGCATTTCTAAAGCTCCTCTGCAGGCTGCCTGGAATGAAGCTTCTCTTCCAGGGCTTGACTCACATATGCCTCCCCCCCCCCCCCACAAAAGCCAGGGTTTGGGGTATTTTTAATTTTTAGTGGTTTTTTTGAAGAGTTAATCAGTTAACTGTTAATCAGTTAAAGGGTCACCTTTAAAGGTCTTCTAGTTTTGCAAAATGCACCCTGAAGGTCAACACCAGAAAACCCAGACCAAAATTTTGCAATTCCAACAACCACACAAACACATGAGAAAAAGAATCCAAAGCAATAAAGATTTTTTCTACTTCTTCTGCAGAGAATAAAAATGATTCTCACACCCCTGGCCCAAACCTAACTGACAATATCAAAGTAGCATTAATTAGAAACAACATTCTCATGGTGTAATCTTATTCCAGCCAGCCCAGTGTGTGAGTGTAACTGAGCCCCAGAGTGGAATTGTGCCGTGTTGTTCCCCAGCAGCTGTGGCAGTGCAGGCCCAGACAGACATTTGACACAGAGGTACAACAGAACTGGCCTCTGTATCACCTTTTATAAAATTAATTTGTGTTCCCAGTTTAGGAATCAAATCCCTTGCCAGTAAATCATGATAACAATTAGGAGCAAATAAAAATTCATGCATTTCAAATCCATCTCCCAGATCTGCTAACAGTGGTTGAATAAAATCACTCCTCTTTTCCACTTATCCCCTCACTTATCAAACATATTTCTAGCATTTTTTCCCCCTTGGGTCTAACATTCAGAGTGGATTGAGAGGCCCCTGTGTCCATCAGGAGAGGCCTCCTCTCAATGCAGACCGAGCTGAATGTTCTCAAGGGCTCCAGTGTGGAGGGTCCCTGGTGTGATGGGAGCTGTGACAGCCCTGCCAATCCATGTCCATCAAGGGGTGGACTTGCTGGTCCTGAGGGTGCTGCTGTCTGTGCTTGCAGTGTCCTTGTGCCCTGCAGCTGGAGCCCTGATTCCTTGCCAGGGGCTGTTTGGGTGGGCTGTCCCCTGCCGAGGAGGGCAATGCCTCTGCCGGGTGCTTGTGGCCGAGCCCGTGCCCTGGGTGCTGGGGCCCCCTTGGGCCCTGGGGTTGATCCCTCAGGGGCTGTAGGAACTCTGCCCTGGCCTTTGCCTTCAGCTTGGCCTTTTGCTGCTCCCTTCTTGTATTCACCTGCTGGGCCTTTGTGCCCAAGTGCTGCAGGGCCTTCTTCTGCCCCTCCTGCAGCCCCCCTCAGTGCCTGTGGGTGCTCATCCTCTGAGAGCTGCTGAGCTTTCTGCAAAATCATTTGTATCTCCAGTAACCCTAACAAAATCCTTAAAAGACAATCTCCATGCTAA
Organism: Molothrus aeneus; assembly: GCF_037042795.1. NCBI lineage: Eukaryota > Metazoa > Chordata > Aves > Passeriformes > Icteridae > Molothrus > Molothrus aeneus. The sequence goes on from NW_027099016.1 coordinate 2,789,938, forward strand.
AATGTATAATCCACATTTCCCAGGTGTTCCTTGCTCCTCGTCCCTGTGCTCAGGGTGCCCTCCCCAGCCCGTATCCCAGAGCCGCTCCCTGTCCTGCCGCAGTGTCCAAAGGCGCCCCCCGGCGGGCAGGACCGGCAGCTCCACGGGGCCGGGCAGCGGCCGGGGCGTCCCGCAGCCTCCTGGGGGCCGGGGGCCACTGCCGGCCCTGCCCGGGGCTGGTGGGGTCAGGCAGCGCCCGGCGCTGAGCCCCGGCTGCCCCACAGCCCCGGCCCGGCCCCGCAGCTCCCCCCAGGCCCCCAGCCCGTGCTCCCGGTCCCGCACCTCTGCGCCCGGTGCTGCCGCTGCCCCCCACAGAGAAACCCCCTGAAACCCTGACCTCCTTGTTTTCCTCTCCGGGAAACCGGGGATACAAACGATCAGCTGGCAAATGTTGAGGATAAGACTCTGCTGAAAAACATCCAAATTCTGAGTATTTTTCTCTTCCTCCCCTTTTCTTTTTCTCACCACATAGATTCCTCCTGCTGCTTCCTGCCTTAACCATATTGCTGCACACTCCCCTTCACCCAGTCTCTTCCCAACACACCAATGCCATCCATCCCCTGTTGTCCAAATCCCTTCTCCACTTCTCTTATTGCCCCCCTGGGTGTCCAAGTTCTTAATCACCTCTGGGGGAATGTGCAAACTCCGTCAACCTTCTCCCAAGGGAGCCTTCAGAGATATTTTGGGATCATCATCCCTTTGGCACAGGACCCCTTCCTGGCTTTCCCTTTTCTAGCCTCCATGTGTGCCCTGCCATGCTCACTCCCCAAAGATCCCAGTGCACTCACTGATGAGATTTTCAGTGCTCTCTCCCTGCTGACTCTTCACAGCCCCCCTGATGTGTCACTCGTCTGTCTCCTGGTCACTCTCAGGTACCCAATCAGTCCCCGGTGCTGCCGCCCCCAAGGGGGCCGATCACCCAAACTGGGTGAGGCACCTTCAGCTGCACTCACTGCCTGCTGCCCCAGACGGTGGATAGAATTCCGGACGAGTCCCAAGGTGTGTGGAAAAATTGACGTCACCAGAGGATTCTGTCCACAAAGCAGACAGAGGAGTCCTGTAAAAGTAATTTCATTCCTAGAAAAATGGGAATGGCCATGAGACATTTCCCACGGGGTCTGTCCAGTTCTTGGAGGACACAGCTGCCTTTTCATCCTAATTTTCCTGGCCACATCTCCCTTTCCCTTTCTACATTGGCTGTAGTGCTTGAGAAGTACAGACTTCCCAATCCACCTACCACGTACCCCCTTAATATGCTCCCCACTTTTACATAGGGAACGATATTAATTTCTCTGTGAAGTCTTTGTTCTTCTTCTCGAAGTTCATGAATTTGGCAGGACCTTGTCTGAGCAGCAGTCTGTGTCATCAGTTAATAACATTTTCTTAAACTGATGGCTTCTCCCGTTTCTTGTGTCCAAGTCCCTGGCCCTATCTTTAATCAGATTCACAGCATCTGATTGTAAAGACACTTTCCTCTTCTTCCTTTTATGGGGATCCCGCGTTTGTGGGACATCCCCCCTGGAGCTGTGTGTCCCCCCCTTGCTGCAGCCCCAGCCCTCAGGCAGCGCTCAGCCAATCAGAGCACGCGGCTCTGATGACTCATCAGTTGCCAGGCAGACCCGCAGCTCTCAGCGTTCCTCACCTGCGCCCAGCGCCCCCCTCGGCCCCAGCGCCCCCCTCGAGCGGAATTTGGGGAGGTGGGAGTGGGGCAGCGCCAAGGCCGGGCCCCCCCGCGCTGTCCTGGCGGGAGCGGCTGCAGTGGGGACCGAGTGCGGGCGGGAGCGGCCGAGAGCCCAGCGCTGCCCCAGCCCGACCCGCCCCAGCTCCATCCCTGCCCCTGCCGTGGGATGCTGTGGGTTTGGGGGCAAGAGGGAGCCGGCAGCGGGTGCTGGGCCTGGGGCAGGAGGAGAAGCGAAGGAGAAGCAGGGTTGAGGAACAAAAGGGTCAAACGATGCACGTGGGAGGAGAAGGTGGGATTGTGCAGAAGGAGGAATAGCAGGAGGAAGAGGAGGAATAGCAGGAGGAAGAGGAGTGGGAGGAAGAGTAGGGACACAGGAGGAGGAACAGGAAGAGGAAGCAGCACAAGGTTGCACCTCTCCCTGTATCTGCAGCCTCTGACCCCAGCCCCAGGAGTATTGCCCCCCCCCCACATGCAGCAGATGACAGGGGATTGGGATCCACGATTTTCCCGGGGGTGAATCTTGGTGTTTCTGAGCTTTCTTGGGCTAATTGTTGGTGCTTTGTTTTTTTGTGGGGGCTGAATCTTTATATTTGGAGGGGGCTTTTGCTGAATCTTGATGTTTGGTAAGTTTTTGATCTGTGTCCTGATGTTTGGAGGACTTTTGTGCTGAATTGTGGTGTTTTGGAGGTTCTTAGAGACACAAGATGCCCAATGACCTAATGAGATGAACTTGGGTAAGGAGGAACTCCCAGTCCAAGGCACTCTCATCTTGTTTTTTTCTCCAAACCAGGATTTTTCATTCCTAGGACATGTCTGGATGGAGGAGGAGGAAAAGCCCTGGAGATTCCGCACGAGGAGGGGCTGCAAACCCAGCCCAGGGAGCTGTGGGAAGGAAAGAGCCCCCCTGAGCCAGGAAGGTGGCCGGAGATCCAGCCAGAGGTCAGAGCTGGTGGAGAAGCCTCATGGCAGAGAGAAGCCCCACAAGTGCTTGGAATGTGGGAAGGGTTTTAGTCGGAGCTTAGATCTGATCCAGCACCAGGTGATCCAAACTGGGGAGAGGCCCTATGAGTGTGAGGAATGTGGGAAGCATTTCAGCTGGAGCTCCAGCCTGAGGCAGCACCAGAGGATCCACACTGGGGAGAGGCCCTTTGAGTGTGAGGAGTGTGGGAAGAGCTTCAACCAGAAGGGCCACCTGATGCAACACCAGAGGATCCACACTGGGGAAAAACCCTATGAGTGTGGGGAGTGTGGGAAGAGCTTCAGCATCAAGTGCCAGCTGACAGAACACCAGAAGATCCACACCGGGGAAAAGCCCTACAAGTGTGGGGAATGTGGGAGGAGCTTCAGAGGAAGCTCGGCATTGATTCGGCACCAGGTCATCCACACGGGGGAACGGCCCTACACCTGCTTGGAATGTGGGAAGAGCTATGGGTGGCACTCTGACCTGAGAAAACACCAGCGCACCCACACTGGGGAGAAGCCCTACAAGTGTCCCCAATGTGGGAAGAGGTTTCACAGGAGCTCCGATCTCCTCAAACATGAGCGGAGTCACACCGAGGAGAGGCCCTTCCGCTGCCCCGACTGCGGGAAGGGCTTCAAGCAAAACTCCCCTCTCACCCTGCACCGGCGCATCCACACTGGGGAGAGGCCCTACGAGTGTGGGGAGTGTGGGATGAGATTCTCATCGAGCTCAGCTTTGACCCGACACCAACGGAGGCACCACTAAGGGAAGCCCTGTGAGTGCCCCGAGTGCGGGAAGAGCTTTGTGCGCTGCTCCAGCTCCATCCCCCATGGGAGGATCCGTGTTCAGGGTGGTCCCCTGTGACCCCCGTTGGGCAGATCGCTGGTGATCCATGGTCCTGGTGATCCAAGTTGGAAGGCATCTGGCTGGGGGGCTCCACATCTTCCTGGTTCCCTGTAGGCACCTCGATAAACCCAGCGGGAGGAACCTCCACCAGGACACAGACCTACAATGGGAATTCCTTGGGGAGAGCAGATTTGTTGACTTTCAACTCCATAAAATCTTTTGTATTTAATCCTTCTTCTGGTGACATCAAGGAGTACTGAATGGTCCCTGAGGTATATTCTGGGTTGACTATTTGGTGCTTGTATCCCCAGTCTGTTCTGTTTATGCTGAATAATAAGTTTTACACCTTCAAGACCTGTCCTGAGAGTGAAGGGGTAGAGAAGCAGCATGCAGTTTGTTTTCAGAAACTGCACTCGCTCCTCCACATTCCTGCTCTGGGACTGTGTTGTCTGTGGATGGACAGACAGCGGGACAGAGCTCTCCTTTGCTTTTAGTTAGTTTTAGCTAGCTGAACCAAACAAGTTCCTGAACTGTGGGGTTTTTTTTCCCTTTTCTTTGAACCTGCTCTGGCCTGAACACCAGAAGAGCACGGGCAGCTCACACCTGTGCCCCACCGGGCCGGGCCTGGGCTGCGGCATTTCCAGCGCCAGAGGGACTGATAAGGGACTGAGTGAGCTGAGCTACAGCCCACAGAGGGACTTTGTGAGTTTGTCTCTCTTTTAGAGCAGCAAGAGGTTTTACTGTTTTGTTATCTTTATTGAAAGATAAAAATATCCATTCCAGAATATGCAGTTGATCTTCCCAGTTATCACTTCATTGACACAGTATTCCACATGGTATTTCATGGTCCTTCAAAATAAACACTTGAACACCAACATAGGTATCTAATCTGTTAACAAATGTGTGTGCTAAGGCTAATTCAATTTCTTCTAGGGTCTTTGCTGCTGGGGTCAATTGCCTCTCATCAGTAGAGGAGGTGGTGCCTGACAGAAAATCATGCAATAGTTGCATCTGATGATTAGTTATGCCTAAATATGATCTAATCCAACCTATTAAACCAACCAATTTCTGTACATCAGTAGCAGTTTTAACATCAATGTCTAACTTCACAGTTTGAGGCATAACTTGAGTGTTAGTCACTAACATACCAGTATTTCCAAGGCATGTGTTCCTGCACTTTCTCTGAAGCAATGATCAGACCTTTCAAATTTGTCACAGCACATTGTTTAAGAGCTGATAACTGTTGTTTGTTACCAGATGCCAACAAGATATCATCCATGTAATGATAACAGTAGCAGTTATTAAATTGCTCCTGCACTTTTGACAAGACCTGTGCCACAAACCATTAACAAATAGTTGGCGAATTTTTCATGTCTTGGGGAAGTACCCTCCATTGATATCTTTTATTGGGTTCAGGGTTCAGCATAATTTATGGAAGGCAGAGTAAAAGCAAATTTTTCTTTGTCTTGCTCAGCCAATGGAATAGTGAAGAAACAATCTTTCAAACCAATGACAACTATTTGCCATTCCTGTGGAATCATTGTAGGTGTAGGAAGGCCTGGTAGTAAAGCTCCCATTGTTGCCATTACAGCATTTATCTGCCATAAATCATGTAAAAGTCTCCATTTTCCCGATTTCTTTTTTATTACAAAAACAGGGGTATTCCAGGAATATTTCAATATTTCCTGCTTGCAATTGTTCTGTGACTAATTCTTGCAGGGCAGTAAGCTTTTTGGTAGTAAGGGGCCACTGGTCAACCCAGACAGGTTTATCTGTCGACCATAGATCAAGGCTACAACTGGACGTTCATTGCCCTGCATCACAGTGGCCCCCATTAAAAATCTGTAGTAATTTTGACACCCCATTGAGATAAACAATGTCGTCCCCACAAACTTTGAGGAGCATCGGCAACATAGAGTCTGATGTTAGCTTGTTGGCCATCAGGATGTTTCACGTTAATTACAATGGCTGACAGGCCACCTGTTGTAGCACCACCCAACCCCAGAAGTCCAAAACTTGCATGAGTGAGAGGCCACGATTGAGGCTAGCAAAGTCACGAGAGTATTGTGACATCTGCTCCAGTGTCAATCAAACCTGTTACTGATATGGTTCCTGGATGACATCCACTGGTGGTGAGGATTCATGTCTTTTCTGGATGGTTCTCCATAAATTTCTCAGCCCAGAACACTTGAGGTACTCCTGTCAATCCAAAACTTCCTGTGCCGTGACTTTGGTCCACTGTATTTGGAACAGAACTCACAAAAGGTACAAGTTGAGCAATGCAAGTTCCTTTCTGAATAGTGACAGGAGGGTCATAAATGGGTACCATAGCATGAATCTGTCCTAAATAATTAGCATCAATAAGCCCTAGATGCACATGAATACCTCTAAGTGTAGTTCTTGATCTTCCCATCAAAAACACACTCAATCCCTGTCCTATCGGACCATAGGCATCGAGGAGCACTTTGCACATTTCTTTTGTCAGAATGGTTACTGTGTCAGCGGTGGGTATATCAATCCCTGCAGACCCACTTGTTTCCCCTGAGTATTGTTCACAAATGTTTGGCTTTGCAGTGCTGGGGAGGCCCATATTTGCTGCTGTGGTTCTTGGGGTATTTGTTTTCCCACATGCCCATTCGCGCTCTTCTTCCTGTTTCCCTGCAACAGCTGACCATTTGCGTGATATTTACTCCTGCATTGTTGAGCATAGTGCCCAAATTTAGCACAGCAATTGCACACAACATTGCTGTTTGCACTTGGCTTAGATGTTATTTTCTGGGTATTACACTGTGCCCTTATGTGCCCTTGCTGTCCACAATTATAGCATTTCGATGAAGGTCTTAGAACTGCAGCAAGAGCTGCTATTTTATGCTCTACTGAACCAACTTTTGAGCAAGCAGTAATCATTTCAGGCAATGCTGGTTCCCCAGGTAAAGTGCCAATAATCTTTCTGCAGCCTGAGTTTGCATTTTCTTTAGCCAAATGTATACAGAATTTGTGTTGCAAAGATTCATCATCTACCTGTTTTTCAATGGCTGCAGCAAGCTCTTCCACAAATTGCAAAAATGGTTCTCTCATCCCTTGTTGTATAGTACCATATCTCTGTTTTGGAGCTGCCATTTCCATTGATTTAATTAAAGCACTCGTGCCAATTTGCTGAGCTTGTGCCAAAATTGAAGGATCCCACCTTGCCTGTGAATCTGGGTTAGCAAAAGGTCCAGTGCCCAGTAGGGCATCAACACCCACAGCATGATGAGGGTCGTGTTGAGGCAACTGCATATTTGTTAGAGCTGTCTGCTCAGCCACTCGCCTCCAAGTGTCTTGAAATACACCGTATTGTATTGGCTGGAATGAAATAGTAGCAATATGCATGATGTCATAACGTGCAAGCATAACTGCATTAATTACACATATTAATTGCATTACCTCTGAGGAATTAATGCCATACTGAGCCACTTTCGATTGGAGATTTTGCACAACTTTCCAGGCAAAGACGTGATGACTGTCATCCTGCCCTGTTCCAGGAGCTGCTTTAAAACCTGGAAAAGCCATAGATAGGGTTATCACAGGCAACATTTGCATTAGCACTGTTCTCCTGAGGTACTCTTGGAGCACCTAACCTTTCTATCATGTCCCAATTCTTTTCTTCAGCTGCTTTCTTCCTAACAAATTCCCAAAATTCCTGAGGCTGTTGAGGAAGCCCAGTTACTTGACATGGGGGCAAAGTCCATGGGGCAATAAGGCTGGAGCTATTAGAAGGTGAACTGTCAATAGTTCCCGGCCCCAACTCAGGTGTTACTGCGGGAGACTCATCACTTGATTCGCTGTCACTGTCAGGTAACGGAGGACACGACCTTGGAGATTGTTCAGGCAGCTCAGAGGGGAGCGAAGGGGCAGATGGCTGGGCTAGAGCAGAGGGAAGCAGGGGGGCAGAAGACTGGGTTTCTCTCTCTGCTAAAGACATTTCAGCTACCTGGTGCAGTGGTGTGGTGTATACAGGCACCATTGCGAGCTGCTGCGCAGCTGTGACATAAAGAGGTTTAGGAGTCTGAGAAGGAGATACTATGGCAGTTTGCCCAGAAGCTTTGGCAGCTTTCCCAGAAGCTTTGGCATCCAGCCCAGAAGCTCTGGCAGCTTTCCTGGAAGCTTTGGTAGCCTGCCTGGTAACTTGCATGGCACCTGCACCTTCTTCAAGGATAGATTCACCAAGTTCCCCATCAGAGGCCCCCTCTGCCTCATCCCCCTTGTCAATTTCTGTTATCAACACTGATTCTTCATCTGCGTCCTGCTCTGCTTAAGCGTTCTCGCTCTGTTTTCCATTCTTTTAATGCCTCAAAAAGCAATCCCCAGGTAACAGCTAGATCGACAACAGTTTTATCTCCCACTCAGATGACTTCCCACAGTCTGTCCCTGTCTTTTTCCCATGCTTTAACACTAAATGCTGTGTCAGGATCAGTGCCAAAATCCTGTGATTTAGCCCACAGCAATATACTACGAAGGGCATAGTCTGAAGTATTAATTCCCTTATTTCTTAACAAAACTTTCCATGTAGCCAAAACAGTCTCTTCTTCATTAGATAAATTATTTCCCATTATTACTAGTTGGTGGCTCACCTACTTCCAGGTGTCTTGATAGGAGAAAATCAGGTCTGGACTTCCCTGTGGCTTCCACCCGCCATTCTCAGCTGCACCAACTCTGCCTCCCCCACTATGTCCCAGTGAGTCATGGCTGCCAGTCTCTAGGAGCCCGTTTGGGTCCAGACCAAGTATGTTCTTAAGGGTGTTGAATCACGTTGGGGTTACCAGATGTTGCTGTCAAGGCAGTCATGACACAAGGCAGAGACCACAAGCAGTCTCAGATGGCAACTCTTTATTATCGAACATGGCTGACCTTTTATACACTTTCTAATTGTTTATACTTCTTCTACCCTAACTATTTGCCACAATAAATCAACATAACATCATTGGTGATAAGTTACAGTGTCTTCAACTAACTTTCTAAAAATACTTCATCCAGCTGCAAAGTTCTCTTCTTATCTTTCTTCAATTCCTCACTTCTCTTGGTGTCCTCAGTTACAGCCTTGGAGAGAATCCTTATCAACTTCTTGCTTCTTACCTTTCTTCTCACTCCTTTAGCTAACAGGCCCGCTGTTGGCCCCTTCCACACAAAGGCATTTGCTATACCAGCGCCCGCAGTAAGGTTCATTAGTAACGGTTGCCCTATGCTGAAGGCACACAGGTGGTTACATGCCTCTATCATTTACAGTAGGGTGAGTTCCTCCTTAGACAAGGACCTCAGAAGTTTTTTACAATTCTCATTAGCATTTTCAACAGCTAATTTTGAAAGCAACACCTCTCTGGCAATGTCATTCTCAATTTGTCTTTTAAGAGCTTGTTTCAAGCAGCCATTGAATTGCATATAAGGCTCCGCCAGTCCTTGCTTTACATAAGTAAATACTTTTTGGGGGGCTCACAGCATCAGGAACCTTTAAAATGTGCTATGCACAGCTTCAGTAATACCCTCAAGGGCCTCACTAGGAATGTGGGTACGCCCAACAGGGTCTGAGTGGCTTCCTTCTCCAGCCAGGTGGTCAGTCATGAGGGCTGCAATATTCTGGTTTGCATGTCCCACAAATTTCAAAAACAAAGCTTCAAACCCCTTTTTCCACTGAGCATCTGTGGAGGCCGGTAGGCCTACAGAACAAAGGCCATTATAGGCCTTTGGACAGACAGACAGACCCCAAGTTGGAGAAATCTCCCCTGTTCAGGGCAATTGAGCAGACCCTCTTCCAGGATGCTTTGTTGTATATGCAAATGTACCCAGTTCTACTTCCCTGGTTGGACTGTTGGCCTCTCCCTCCCTTTTTCCTTATATTTATATGTCCTTGAATGTTCTCCCTTCCCTGCTTATCCATTGGCCCCATATTGCCTCAGTGTCCCACCCTCTTTACCCTATTGGCTGCCACCCCTTGTCTCCCCTCTGTACTGCCCTGAGCCCTCAGCCCATTGGCCCTGATGCTCTGCTCTGCCCCCTCTTTTCCCCTGTATTTAAACCCAGACCTTCCACTGTTCTTTTTGTCTTTGTCTCTGGCCCCCTTTGTGCGTGGCTGGAATAAACCTCCTTCTCTGGCGTCCATACAAAGACCCTTCCCATTTCTTTGTCGTTGGTGATTCTACGAGAGAAGTGTGTGCTGCAGTGATTGTGTGTGTGTGTGTGTGTGTGCCTGTGCCACCGAGCGGCTTCATTACTGGAGACACTTCTGGAAGGTCACGGCTCCGCTGCCTCTCGCTCCACCACCAATGGGCTTGTGGCTTGTGACAGCTGGCAGCCTGAACAGGGACCTGTTCGGGGCATTCCTGGAGGCGTCTTCAGTAGCTTTTTTGCTACTGAAGTTAAGCCATGTTCGGAGCAGCCAATTCCCAGAGGAGATTCCTAAGTTTTATTGGGGGAATCACACAGGCGACCGGCAACCTTCTTGAGGCGAGAAGATTGGTTGAAGCTGACGGACAACCTGGAGAGGTTTTGTTGACCCACTGTCATGTGAGTACTATATTTGGGGGTCACCCTTTTTTGTCTTTCCTTTGCCTTCTTTTCCTCTTGGATGTTGGGAGGAAGTGTGGGGATGGGAGCCAAACTGATCCACCCACACAGGGAAGTTTATACCCAAGTTAAAGGAATCCTTGTTGGGGAAAATTTTCATTTTTCAAAGGGAGATTTAAAATGTTTTCTTCATTGGTTGTTCAAGCATTTTCCTGATGTTATGAGGGAATTCATTCTAATGAGTTCTGGGACCATATAGGAAAAAGTTTCTACATTCTTCGAGTTAAAGGGATCTTTCAGTGGGGAAATTTTATCCTTTGGCCTTATTGTTAAGTCTGTAGAAAACGTTGGGAAACATTAGGAACCCCAGTTTAACACCCTTTCTCCCTGTTCCTCCCCTCGCATCCCTAAACCCTCTTCCCTGCCTCAGGCAGGATTGGGAGATGGATCCTGCCAGCAGGCGCAGGGTTGCTACCATCACCCTGACATCTCCCAGTGTCCTCTGTCCCCTCTCCAGGGCAGCACTGGCCATGCTGCCTTGGGCTCTCTCCTAACCCTCTTACCAATGTCCACGTACGCAGTTCTACCACCCCTAGTTGTTCTCCCAGATGGTTCCAGGAATGTGGCCAGCCCCACCATCTTGTCTTCTCCCTCTCCAAGTTTTTCTGCCCTTTCTCCACAAAATGGTGCTGACCCCACAAAGGCAATGGCCATTTTGTCACCTCCCTGTTCTGCCAAAAAGGATGCCTCTGACCCTCCTCCCACTTTCTCTATTCCTGTAATCACACCCTGCCCCTCCCTTCTGTGTCAGGAAGTGTGTCCATGTTGGGACTTCCCCTCTCTGTCGGGAATCCCCTCCCCATTGTGCACACCCCATCCCTACACCCTCTTCTCTTGACTCCTCTCCTGATGGTCCCTCCCATTCCGATTCCCACAACACTGGAGTCAGAAGTGGTGATGACAGTGACCAGAAGGAGCCCATATTGGCTTCCACAGCCGCCCACAAACAGGCAGATTCTGGCTGCCCCAAGAGGCTCCATGCAGTCATCAAGTGCCCTCCATCCTCCTCGGAGGATGAGAGTAGGGATTCCCAGACTTGGATTCCGGTCCTGAGTCTGAGGATCACTGGGCCAAGCTGCAGAGGGAAGCCACTGGGAGGGCTCAGAGCTCACCAAAAAGATTGTGGGCTTGCCAATTATATGTAAACACAGCAGAAGGGTGACTGCAATCAATTCCTGGGAGCCGATCCACTATGGGGAATTGAAGGAGCTCTGCAAAGTGGCTAAGGAATATGGTTGGGGGTTGCATTTCTTAAAAAACTTTCTGGAAGCCACCTTCTCTGACTGTGTCTTGGTCGTGCATGAAAATAAAAATATCATGAATTGCTTACTCTCCCCGTGTCACAATCCGTCCTTACGAACGGGTTTCGTGATTGTTCGTGGATTTGATCTCAGGGTGCAAAAATCCGACACGGCACAGGGGGGTTTGCAGTGATAATCAAAACAAATACACCTTTATTGAATAACCAAATGCATTGGGGAGGAATTGGGGAAAAAAGGGAAAAATAAGGAAAAGAGGGAGGAAGAGAAAGGAAGGTATATAGCTACCAAACATAGAACAGCCAAGTCCTTTGATGTCCAGCCAATGGAGTTCACCATGTCACGTCTGGGGAGATCTTGTAATCTCTCGCTAACTCAGAGGTTTTTATTATGATAACTCTATTGAAAATTGTGAGGGAGGGGAAACAGATACAATAAGGAATAGATGTAACAGGTAGTCCATGTTCTCAGCAGTAAACGAGAGCCATTGTGTTCTTGGTCCAGCGGTCACAACCTGCAGGCAAACATCTCGCTTTGGTCAGCTTGCCTCCCCCACACACCTGCCCCGGGCTGGGGGTTTCAGTCCCAGTCCTTGGAAGGAGCAGAGGGGCCTTTTCACATGGGGGTTTCATGTCTCACTCCTTGATGGAGAGGCTCCTTACATCTCAGTCTGTCTGTCACGGTGGTTGTAAAACAGGTGAGGATCTTCTGTGGGGGGACCACCCAGAACTCAAGAGAAGTCCAGCCAGGCTGAGAGGTGGGACAGCTTCCAAGGCTATTGCTGCAAAAAGGCAAGATGCCCCCTTCTTCTTTCATTGGGCTCAGTGCAGCATACAGCAAACAACACCTGTGAACAATAGCTTAGCACTGTTCTCAGGTCTCGGAGCCGTTGGCACGTAACTTTCTCCAGCAGGGCCAGAAACTTCAGACAAGGGTCTTTTCTTCAGTGGTCCCCAATGGCGATCGTGAGGCAGATGAGAGAAACTTTGGACAGAGACTCACACCCCGGTCGAGTACATGCTGTGGGAGAGGCAGTAAAAAAGGCATCTCAAATCACTGGCGGACACATATTCAAAAGATGCCAACAAACCAAATTTAACCCTTGAATAAATGGCAGGAGAAGGTGACTTCCAGAAGCCACAAGACCAAGCAAAGGATTTACAAGAAGCTGCACTTGGTGACATCACCACTGCTGCAAAGACATCCCTGCTCCTCACTCTCGACAACACCCTACATACACAGAGCTTCACTAACATTAAACAAGGGCAAGTGAAATTTTCATAAAATTTGTAGAAAGACTTAAAGTTGCACTTGAGTGACAAATAGAAAGCCCAGAGGCCAGGAAGGAAATTCTAAATAAAATGGCCTTGGCAAAGGCAAACGATGAGTGCAAAACAATATTAAGAGCTCTCCCCTTGGATCCAGAACCTACAATCAACCAGATGGACGAGGCCTGCACCAAATTATCTTCCACTGAACACACCGTGGCAAGGGCAATCTCTAAGGGAGAGGGCCTTTTTAACATCCCAAGACGCTGCAAAATGTTTTAATTGTGGGGAACTGGGCCTTTTTTTTGAAGGACTGTCCAGAATACAAAATGCCTAAAGACCAGCAGCCACCAAAGAGGTGCCATTCATCACACTGTATGCATTGCAACAGACATTCTAACAACTGTTCTCAGTTTTGTTATCACCAGTAACCTCACCACCACCAGCACCATTATCAGCCAAAAAACTTCCAACAGACTGCAGAGTGGCCCTGTGTGAAGACAGCAAATGGAAAGCTGTTTCACTGTACCCTCCCCACTATTCTGGAGGTCCAATACGTGGGAAATTCCCGCGGAGCTCTTCATACTCCGAACAACAGACCAGAGTCACCAAGGCTTTCCAGCAAGTTCAGGTCAGGACCTGACACCAACTGGTGAGTGCTTTGTCTATACAATTTGATGACTCTGCTTTCTATCGTATTCCCACCAGAAAATATGGACCCCTAGAGGGCCTGAGGGATGTGCTGGTAATAGGTAATGTATTCATGGACCAAATGAAATACATATTATAGTGGAAGTGCAAACTGTTGGGCCAACTGACGAAATCACAGTCACTTTCTGCTGCACAAAACCACCACACTTCCTGCACAGAGAGACTGTGATCGCCCAAGCCTTTTTATTGCCATTAAGCATAGACAATATCCCAGACACCCAATGGCATTCTGGGTTGAAATCATGGGCCAAGACAAGCCCCTTATAAAGTGCAGTCAGTTGAATAAAGGTAATGACATCCACCTACAAGGGATGGTGGACACAGGGGCCAACGTTACTATCATTACACAACCTCAATGGCCCCTGAACCAGGAGCTGACTCCTGTCACTGGAGTCATCTCAGTGATCGGAGGAGCCGCCATCTCCATGAGGAGCGAGCGTATTATCACAACAGAGGGACTGGAGGGCCAAACTGCCACCATCAGGCCATTTGTAGTCGGGGCACCCACCACCCTGTGGGCCAGGGACCTGTTGTCCCACTGGGGAGCTTGACTTGATATTCCACCTCTGTCCCGGGATTTCTATTTGGGGCCACTGCAGAGTGCACCCCCCCACAATCACCTGGAAGACTGACGCCCCACCGTGGGTGGATCAGTGGCCCCTCTCAACAGAGAAATTACATATCCTTGAGCTTCTTGTGGAGGAGCAGCTCTCCAAGGGCCACATTGTACCTTCCAACAGCCCGTGGAACTCCCCTGTCTTTGTTCTCAAAATCCTGGCAAGGACAGGTGGACACTCCTCCATGACCTTTGTAAAATTAACGAGGTCATTGAGGACATGGGTCCCTTGCAGCCTTCCTTCTCCATCCTTGCTTCCTTGTGACTCGAGAGTGGTGGTCGTTGATATCAAAGACTGCTTTTTCAACATCCCCCTCCATCCTCGAGATGCTCCCAGATTCACCTTTTCCACCCCCTCCCTGAACAGGCACCTCTGAAGCGGTACCACTGGTGAGTCCTCCCCCAAACTGAGAAAAACTCCCCTATATATGCCAGTGGTACATGGCCCTTGTCCTATCTCCCATCCAAAGGACTCTCCCAGATGCCATTATCCTACATTATATGGATGACATTCTGTCTTGGTTTGAAGACAGGTGTCTGCTAAGGAAGGCAGGAGCTTCCTGTGAAATGGAAAATGTAAACCCCCTCCCTCTGAATTATTATAATTTTGAAATTAAAAAGCTCTTGAGCAAAGATATGGGAATAAGAATAACAGTTCTTTACTAGGAAAATTAAAAATACAAATGCAATAGTACAAACAAAAAAACCCCACTGGCAGAGTCAGAATATGACCTGACACCCTGTGGGTCACAGTGGTGGTAGCAGTCCTATTAAATGGAGGCTGCAGTGCTCCTGGAGTGACAGGTGGGGTTTTGTTGAAGCAGTGATCCTGTAGAAGGGTGGAGTTTTCCTCTCAAGGTCCAGTGGTGGCGTAGATGGGCCTGGACATCCTCTGGGAATGCAGTGGAAAAGAAAGCTGCTCCTCTGGGAATCCTGTGGGAAAAGGCTGTCTCTCTTCTTCCAAATGTCAAATTATATCCAGGTAGGAATGCTTGGCTCCTCCCTCTGGCCGGAGCATCTCACAATGGGATGATGAAATTGTTATCAGTCATGCAGTGACACTCAAGGGCCCAATAACAGAAGATATCTCCCAGAGGGGGGATTGTTGAGGAAGAGATAAAGTAAACTGTTGTAAGAGACGGTCCAAAGTTTCCCCCATTTGCCTCACGACCGTCACAAGGACAGAGAGGAAGACCCTGAAGACCCTGGCTGGAGTTCTGGCCTGGTTGGGGTGGATGCTCGCCAAGTGATTGTTTGCAGCTGTGCTTGCTGTGCCCCCACGTTACAACTGCTTCGAGCAGGGGCTGACAGGGAGCGGCTTGCTCTGTACACTTACACCTGCTTCACGATCCCTGCTCATCACAATGGCCCATGAATTTCCCCACCTCTTGGCCAGATGAACTTTCTGGGGTAACTCTGGTGATCCCCCCATAGAAGATCCCTCATCTGCCTCACAAGCGCTGTAAGGGAAGCCTCCTCCCAAGGACTGAGACTGAGACCCTTAAAATTCTAACACAGGGGCACTGGCCTGACTGAAGTGGGATGTTTGCCAAGTGTTGCCTGCAGGTGTGTTTGCTGGACCAAGACTGGTTTCTCATAGACACCAATCCTGAAAACAATGGGTCTCGCTCACTGCTGAGATTGATTTGTCCTGTTTTGAAACATGGACTGTCTTACTCATTTTCAATAGACTAATTCTCCATTGTCTTTTATCTGTTCTCCCCTTGGTGGATGACTATAAAAGACCCCTGAGTTAACCAAAGATTTTGAGATTCTCCCCCACGTGACAAGATGGATCTATTGGCTGGACCATGAGGATTTTGTCTCTCCATTGGTAGCTATTCCCACCCCGGTCTTCTTCTCTCTCCCTCTATCCTTTATCTCCTTTCTAATCCTTCTATTGCTTCTGCTGTGGGCACTCAATAAAAGGTGCATTTGTTTTGATTAAGACTGAAATCCCCTCTGTGTTGTTTTTGCGCTCTGAGATCAGTTAATGAACCATCACAACCCCACTTGTACGAGTGGATCGTGACATTAAATTGCCATCATGAACAGGATTCTGACAGACAGAGGGGTTTGCAGGGTTGTGTGTAGTCTGTAACAGGGGAAGGATGTTTCACTCCAGCCGCACCGAGCCCGATACCCTGAAAGGGGTGAGCGGTTGTCTAAAAAGGAAAGGGAGTGACTCAAATTTCCCACAAACTGCACACGCCGAGGTGAAAAGCACCCCCATACTCAATTGAGGGCTCTGCCTTCAGAATTTCACAAAAGATCTCTTAGTGCAAAAAGGGAAACTGTTTTTGTGTATGTGTGAATCTGGACTGTCTGGGAAGTGAAGGGACTACTTGAAGTAACTGAGTAGAACCTCCCAGGCACTTTTAGTCTCTTCACCCACCCAGGGAAGCAAGGGAAACACAGCAGAGGCTGTGTGGTTGTGTACCTTAAGTCTACACCTCCCTGTCATGGGTTTGGTCCCTTCACAAAATGACGGAAAACCTCAGCGCAAAAGTTAAAGCTGAATTTTATTCTCTCCTAACCAAACACAATGCCAAACCTTCTCTGGGAGGAGAAGAACGGGCACAAAGTAACTGATTTAATTTGGAAAATGTTATTGATAGAGTATGTTCTTTACAAAATGAAACAAAAGTCAAACTGGGCAAAACTAAAACTATTCTCTGCTCAGTTTTGGGAGCTTGTCTCACAGCAGCTATAAAAACTCTCTTAAAGTGAAGAAGTGAGGAAAAAGCTATAATGGACTCCCTTCAAACCCTAGTTGAAATTTGGCAAAAACAATTAAATGAAGAAAGAAGTGAGATCCATCTGTTATGAGCTGCCCATAGAGAGGAACACATTAAGAATTCACTGAATGCTGATTCCTCAACACAGGCAGAGGAAAAGAAACTCCTCACATTAAACAGATTTATCCCCATAAGGAACTAGAAGCAGTTAAAAACTGTGGAGAAAACTGCTGCCCTCATTTGAGACCCTTGGTTAAAACAGAATATCATTATATTCATGATGAAGATTTTGAACCACATATCACAACTAAACAAATACCATTCAGCACTACCAAATTGACTAAGCTGAAGAAAGAATTTGGGTGCCTCCCACAAGAATCGGAGGCAGAATATGTCTTCCAAGTGTCCCTCACTGGTGGAGATCAAATTAAATTAACTGAACAAGTGGCCAGTGGGTACTGGGGACATGGAGTTTTCTTAACAACAGGAGATGAGCGTTACACGTGGTCCCTGACACAATGTGTGCCTTTCTGGGCCGGGGGAATTAATCCTTTGGAAAGGGGAGACCCTTTAGCTATAGTCAGTGCCCCCGACCAGCTTTTGGAAGGCGCCCACAAAGCCACCTGCCTGCAAATGATTCATGAAAAAGGTTGATTCCTGGTTTTCAGTCACCAGTGCAATTACCTGTAAAGCCTGAAATTATGACTCCTTTAATTTGAGGGCTTCCTAAACCTACAGCAATTACTTTACAGAAAACCATAATGGCCTTGGGTCCCATAGAGAGACTAGATAGATTCCTTGGTAACCCCACTGACCAAACTGGATCTACTGATCCTGGTTTCACTCCATACTCCATCCCCTCACAGCCCCCAGCTTCTCAATCTGATTCACCTGCCAGTAGCCGTAAAGTTTGGACATGGAGCGAGGTTGCAGTAGATTTGATTAATTACAGTAGATGATATGGACCTGTAAAAACCCTGGAAGAGAAATCAGAAAATACAAACAGTGTTTGGTTTATCGGGGCTCCTCACGGTGAAAATTTAGGGAAGGGAAACCAGATCTCTAACTGCCAACGTTGGTGGTTGTTGGAAGTTAAAAGGGGGGTCCCCAGAGAGGTGATGGATGGTTTGCCCCTTGATAAATTACAGAAAATAATAACTAATTGGCACTATCAGAAACCGAATTTATCAGTTCAACCCAGTGCACCCCTCCCTTCTCAGAATCCAGCCAGTGAGCCAAAACAAACCCTCTCCCAGCCTCTCCCTCAGAATTTAGGATGTGAGCCAAAGCAAACACAGAACCAGAGAAACTAGGCTCTCCATCCCTTATAGGTGAGCGAAGGGCTGGAGCATGGATGTATCTGAGAATGCTCACTAAACATAAATCAGGAGATATACTGATCACAGCTATCACAGGCCTCAAACAGGCACTTGTAACCTTTCTGATTGACACTGGGGCACAAATCTCTGCACTAACAAAAAGGATGCCCAGAAGTGTAGAATTGTTCCAACAAAGAAACAATGATGTGCTTTAAATGCCCTAGGAACTACAGAATCTATGAATGTGGCCTTAGTAAAACTCACGCTCCATGGAGAGGAGAATCAATTAGTTGTCAAAACTGGGGATATTCCAAACAATTTATTAGGGATGGATGTTATTGCTGGGAGGCAGTGGGAATGTTCTGAGGGATTCCTGTGGTCATTTGGTGTGCCACATCTTAACATTAGACTGCTCCAAGCTGCATCCTCCTCACTGTCTAGCAAAATTACTCATGTAAAACAATACCCTCTACATTCTGGTGCCAAAGAGGGCATCAAACCAGTTATACAGGACTTGTGAGACCAAGGAGTGATAGTCAATACCCATTCTCTTTTCAACTTGCCAGTGTGGCCAGTTTGGAAACCCAATGAGAAGTGGAGGCTGACAGTAGACTTCTGCAGGCTTAATGCCAACACAGACCCTCTTACAGCAGCGGTCCCAAATTTGGCTGAATTAATGACATCAATTCAAGAAAAAGCTCACTCAATCATGGCAACTATAGATGTCAAAGACATGTTTTTTATGATACAGCCAGAAGATATGGACCGATTTGCCTTCACATGGGAAGGACAGCAATACACTTTCACTAGGCTTCCCCAAGGCTACAAACACTCCCCCACTTTGGCCCACCCTACTTTAGCCCAGGAATTAGAAAAAATACCCAAACCTGATCCTGTAGCTGTTTATCAATACATTGATGACATTCTGGGGGGGGGGGGTGGGGGTGTGAAATAGAGGTAGTAGGGAAACATCAGCAGAAAATAATCCCTCACTTAGAAAGTCTTGATTTGCAGATGCCCCCAGAGAAAATTCAGAAGTCTTCTCAGGAAGTGAAGTTTTTGGGAATTTGCTGGAAAGGAGGTATGACATGTATTCCACCTGATATCCTAACCTCTTTAGATCAGATCAAAATGCCTGAATCCAGGAAAGATCTCCTGCAAGCTCTAGGATTATTAGTGTTCTGGAGAAAACACATTCCAGATCTTTCAATAATTGCCAGGCCCCTTTATGACTTGCTGAGGAAAGGGGTGAAATGGGATTGGACTCCTTCTCAGGAGGAAGCATTGCAATTGCTGTTTTTTGAAGCAACAGCTCACCAAGCACTGGACCCTGTCCATCCCACAGATCCCTTTCAGCTGGAATGGGGATTTGCCTCCTCAGGGCTGTCAGTACACATTTGGCAGCAGGGTCCTGAGGGTCCAACAAGGCCTGTTGGTTTCTATTCCTGTGGTTTCAAAGATGCTGAGAAAAGATACACTACCTGGGAAAAAGGATTGTTTGTGGTTAGCTTAGCTCTCATAGAAGTGGAAAAAAATGCACGACAACAACCAGTTGCCTTGAGAGGCCCTTTCAAAGTTATTAAGACAGTCACTACTGGGACCTCCCTCCCCGCCCCCAACAGGGTGGCCCAAAGGGCCTCAGTTGCAAACTGGTATGCTCAGATTGAACATTACTGTAACATTTTCTCAATAACAGAAGGAGCTGTAAAAAATTTAGCGATCCAAGAAACTGAGGATTTGGGCAGCAGCCATGACAAACCTGCCTCTGTAATTAAAACATCCCCTAGTTTCTCCCCCAAACAATCAGCAAATTCTTGGTTCCCTGATGCCTCTGCTAAACAGGAGGGGAAGGTGTGGAGATACAGGGCAGCAGCCCTCCACATTTCCTCTGGTGAACGAATCATTACCGAGGGAGAAGGCAGTGCTCAGGTTGGGGAGCTGAGAGCTGTTTGGAGTGCTTTCCAACATGAGGTACAGAATACCTCTCCTGTCTGCATCTACACGGACTCCTATGCTGTGTATAAAGGATGTACTGAGTGGCTTCCTTTTTGCAGAAAAATTATTGGGAAGTTAACAGAATTCCAGTATGGCAAAAGGAAAAGTGGCAAGAAATTTTCAACATTGCAAGCCAAGGGAACTTTGTTGGGGTGGGCAGCCTTTCATCAGACAGATGGAAATCCAGCAGGAGAGTGGAACAATAAAGCTGATGATTTAGCAAGACTAAGTCCCCTGAAAAGGAACAAATTACAGAGGACTGGGATCAACTATTAGAATGGCTGCATGTAAAAAGACAGCACACAGGTGCGAAAGATTTGTACAAGGAAGCTCTGGCCCAGCGTTGGCCTGTCACCAAGGAAAGGTGTAAAACATGCGTATCAGCCTGTGAGCAATCGCAGACTGGAGACTGGAGAGACATCCTTTGGAAGATGACCCTCTGCATTTCAGAAAGGGTAAAGGCTTATGGGACGCGTGGCAGGTAGACTATATTGGACCCTTTAAGAAGTCAGGAGTTAAACACTTTGTGCTGGTAGGAGTAGAAATTGTATCTGGGATGGTCCAGGCCAATGCTTTTAAAAGAGCTACAGGTGATAATACTGTTAAAGCACTGCAGGGATGGTTTGGAATTTTCCCAAAACCACAGGAAATTCAATCTGATAATGGGTCCCACTTCACTGCTAGAATTGTACAGGATTAGGCAAAAAATGAAGGAATTAAATGGACTTTTCACACTCCTTACTACCCTCAAGCTAACGGGATCGTGGAAAGGACCAATGGTCTTTTGGAATGACTTTTGAAACCAGAGGAGGGAAATTGGGATGTTCGGTTATGGGAAGCTGTGAAAAGTGTGAATGACAGATGGGGGGGTAAATGGGTGTCCCAAAATCACTGCCTTTTGCCCAATAGCTCCAAGCATAATTGCCTCTCTAGGGAGACCAGCTGATTTCAAGATTCCAGCACATTACCCTGGACAACCTGTTCTGGTGGACCTCCCTACTGTAGGGGAAGTACCACTAGTGCTAAAAACCCCTCTGAATAAACATGCATGGGTAGCCTCTGATGCTCTAGGGAGAGAGCATTGGATAAATACACACTGGATAATTCCATCATTCTAACTTTTTCTGTCCCTTAGTAGCAGGATTCTGTTGTGTTTACTTTTACAGAAGAACCCTGAGGGTCATGAGGATCATCTGAACCATGATAACACTGGTGATACTTTTCTGCATCCTACCACAATTCCGTGGACAGAATCCTGCTGAGTGGTCGTGGTCTGAAGCTACCATCCATCACACTAATGTTCTAGGATCATATCCCAAGGGTCGCCACCTGAACCTAGAGCCTATAGTGCTGCATGACTCTGAGATATATCGCCCAAGTGAGTGGGGATGGGATCAGAAGGACTGGACTAGAACCCTAACTGGAACAATTGGTGAGTCGATTGTGGTAGCGTGCAGAAAAGTGGAAGGATCTCTCTATGAGAAAGCCACCTCCATTGCAGGTGCCGGAAATTTTTTAGAACCAGATGGAAAAAACTATTTGCACATCCCTACAACAGAACTGTGTCCTACGACAAAGTGGGAGTGTACCAAACAAATTCCCCTCACTCTGTGCTGCCGGCAGGAGTACGTTGGTAACTACACTTTAGGCCCCAGAACCAACAATGCAATTACAAAGGATTGTAGAAATGAATCTACTGCTTGCTGGCATAATTTTACTTTAGCCAAACCAACTTATGTGACACGCCGTTGGCAAAATAACTTGACAAATCCATAAAGTTTAAAAGGCCTGGTTTACAAATTTAAGATAAATGCTATAACAAAGCCCACACTGAGTACAGTAGTCACACCCCAGTGGGTAGAAAGGACTGAGAGCACCCTTAGTCAACTTGATACTGAATGGCCTTGGTCCCAGGCTTTTGTTCATTTTTCCAGATCCATGGGAAACGTGAGGGATTTAAACCTATTAACTGTCATTATGCATGAAAATCAGATATACACTAGGCAGGAATGGGAAAACCAAAAAACCTGGCAGCTTCAAGGGATAGTGGGGAAAAAAATTAGTATAGGATCCAAATGATTAATGGAACTATCCATAGTAAGGCAACGTCAATCGGTGTTTTGACAGATCAAACAAATAAGCATGAAAAGGTTTGTACGCACCCAAGCTTACAGGATTGTTGGCACAATTTTACATTGGCACAAACCATAGAAGAGGTTTGTCTTTGGTCCAAAAAATTTTAAGTTTATAGTAAATGCTATAGCCCAACTCCACCACCACCACTCCAGCCCAACCACCACTTATGCTTAGCCCAAGAATTTTTGAAAATGGACCAGATATAATTAGGAAAACAGGACAACAACAAATACTGTTCAATCCGGCATGGTCTCTTAAACAAGTCAAATTGCTGATGCAAAATAATGTCTCAGAAATTCAGCCGGCCTGTTCGCCTTTTTTGCAAACTTCCTTTGAGGGTTGGATGACCTGGTTGCAAAAGCGGAACTCTTTTAAAAGACGGACGCTAAGAGACATAACCGGTGTTGTGGGAACAGGATTGGGAATTCTAAAGAGTATTGATTCAGAAGTATTAATGAATAAAATTGGCTGCTACAACTAGAGATTTGACCAAATTACAACAACCACTGCAGTCATTGGCTTCAGGAACACACCAGTGGCTGCTATCAAACATTTTGCCAAATTGGGAAAAGGTAAATGTAAATGACCACAAATTGGTAAATGATGCACTCGGTGCTACACAGAACAACATTTCTTTGGCTCCCAGCTGTATCCAGGCACAATTGTGGATGCAGTCAGTTGCTGCCTCAATGATAAGAGAAGGTGAAGAAGGCACTTTTCCTACTGAAATTTGGAAAATAATTTGGGACAGTGCCACTGATTTTGAAAGAGAATTCCAATCCTGGTGGAACCTGGTGAATTTTACTTACAATCCCATTACAAACACAGCCATGGCTTTTGTGTTAACCATACGTAATGCCTCAGTGCGTTTGATATTTCCTATGATTGCATTAGGGCTGGATGATGATGGAGCTGTTCTCTATCCTTATGAGCATTGGGAATGGGCCCGTCAAATTGGTGAGAAATGGCAAACTGTTAATTTGGAACCTTGTATTGCCTGAGAACAACAAGGGCTCATCTGTGAAAGCAATGCAATCACAGCTCAAGACATTTGTTTAGACACAGAGCAAAATATCTGTCATTTTGAAATTCATCCTAATGAGACTTCTGAAACAGTCCTTGTATATATAGGCAACAGGTGTGCATGCTTCAGAACTGCTTGTGATTTGGTATTCATAGAAAATGTTGTAGGAGATACCAAAAATCATACAAATGTTTGTGCTTGTAACTTTACCAAGATTGCAGGATGTGATTTCTCTTATGAAGCTCCAGTTACCTCTCACTACCCATTGCAATCCAACTACACACTGATTCACAAACTGATGCCTACGCCTATTGGGATGGATCTCACTTTGGTAAGACAACTGCTGCTCCATCGAGACTTAGTGGAAATCCTTGAGAAGATTGAGAAAAACGCACAGAAAGCCCTGGTGACTGTTCATCACAATGTGAGACAGATACCCCGTGTCATGGAAAGGGTGGAGAAAGATGCCGAGCACAGGGGGTGGGATACTCTTTTAGGTGGTCTCCTACTGCCACGGGTGTCCTGAGCAGTCTGTGTCATCCCATTGTTATCCTTTTGATACCAATTCTGCTTGGTTTTATTTTATCAGCAGTCCCATTTGTTATGAATTGGAGCATGAAACAGCTGACAAGATTGACGTCTATAGTTAATGCACACAACTTGGCTGATGTCCTCTACACTGTGGACATCCCCAAGACTTTGACACAAGGCAATTATGAATAAGCATATGTGTTTTGGAATAATCCTAATTTCCATTTATGATTTTGTGGGAATTACTTTCCATTTTTAGTAAATTGTTTTAGAAAATCATTTTTTAAAGTTAATGCTTGTATTATGATTTGTTTATTGCATTTGCTTTTGATTATTTGTAACTTGTTTTAACCATTTGAAAATTGTTATAAAAGTAATATTGTTTAATTAATCAACCATTTGTGAAAATTGTTATGATAAGCAATATTAATTATGCTTGTTTATTTTTTCCCTTTTCCACTTCCATTTCCTATCCTTTCTTTTCCTTCTCTCTCTCTCTTTTTCCTCTCTTTCTGTTGTCCCTATTTTTCCGGGTTATACTACCAACGTACGGCGAGTTCTGCAGACCCATCAGCGACACTCCAGAGTTCTGCTGATGAAGATCCCTCAAGACAATCGTGAGTCACGGGGTCGTGTGAGAGTCTGTCCGAATTTCCCCTCATCTCCCTCACGATTGTCATTGGGGGACCACTGAAGAGAAGACCCCCCCTGTCTTAAATCTCTGGCTCCAAAGGAGAAAGTCATGTGCCTGAGACCTGAGAGCGTTGCCAAGCCATTGTTTGCACAGGTGTTGTTTGCTGTGTGCTACACTGAGCCCAATGAGAAGAAGAAGGAAGCACCGTGCCCTTTGTGCAACAACAGCCTTGGGAGCTGTCCCACCTCTCAGCCTGGCTGGACTTCTCCTGAGTTCTGGGTGGTCCCCCCACAGAAGACCCTCACCTGTTTTACAACCACCGTGACAGACAGACTGAGATGTAAGGAGCCTCTCCATCAAGGAGTGAGACATGAAACCCCCATGTGAAAAGGCCCCTCTGCTCCTTCCAAGGACTGGGACTGAAACCCCCAGCCCGGGGCAGGTGTGTGGGGGAGGCAAGCTGACCAAAGCGAGATGTTTGCCTGCAGGTTGTGACCGCTGGACCAAGAACACAATGGCTCTCGCTTACTGCTGAGAACATGGACTACCTGTTACATCTATTCCTTATTGTATCTGTTTCCCCCTCCTCGCAATTTCCAATAGAGTTATCATAATAAAAACCTCTGAGTTAGCCAGAGACTTCGAGATCTCCCTGACATAACAGGCGGATCCTTGACTGGACTGGACCAAAGGACTTCGTCTCTACGTTTGGTAGCTCTATCCCCCTCTTTCTCTCTCTCTCTCTCTCTCTCTCTCTCTTTTGTCTCTCTCTTCCTCTATCTTTTTCTCTCCCTTAATCCTTCTATCGCATTTTGCTGGGGACATTCAATAAAGGTGCATTTCTTTCGATTATCATTGCAAACCCCCTTGTACCGTGTTGGTTCTTTTTGCACCCTGAGATCAAATCCACGAACCATCACGAAACCCGTCCGTGAGGACAGATCGTGACAGCCCCCGAGGACCCCTCCCCAAATTCCCCCCCAAAGCCCCCACAGCACCCCCAGACCCCGCTAAAACCCCCTCAAGTTGCCCCAACACCCTCCCCAAATCTCCCCCAAATGTCCTCAAGACCCCTCCCCAAATTCCCCTTACGACTCCTCCAGGACCCCTCACCTGTTCCTGCGCCTCCTCAGCAGCTCCCGGAGCCCCCCGTCCTCTCCCAGCGCCTCCCCCGCTCTCTCCAGCGCCTCCCGCAGGACCCGCCCGAGCCCGGGGCGGCTCCCGGGGGTCCCTGAGGGGGTCCCGGGGGGCGGTGGGGGGGAGGGGGCGCCCGCTCCATGCCCGGGCCCGGGGTCAGGGGGCGCCGCTTCGGGCTCGGCTCTGATTGGCTGGAGCAGCGCGGGGAGGGCAGAAGTGGATCAGGGGAGACGCCCGGTGATTGGTTGGTTTCATAGAGGGCACGGTGATTGACAGGAGAGGGGCGGGGAGGCGGGCTTTGACGAAGGGAGGCGCGCGGTGATTGGTTGGTTCGGCTCGAGAGAGGCGGCAGTAGCTGATGGGATACCTGCCGTGATTGGTTGGTTCGGCGCGTGTGGAGGCGGGCTTGTCTGAGGGGAGGCGTGCAGTGATTGGTTGGATCGGCGCACGGGGAGGCCGCTCTTCCTGAGGGGAGACCCGCGGTGATTGGATGGTTTGGGGCGGAGCGCGCCGCTATTGGCTGGGAAAAGTCCGGGATTATTAAGGGAACATTCCCAGTTTTTTGGAGAAAAAGTCTCAGATTTTTATGGAAAAATTCCCATATTTTTGCAGGAGAAACATTCCCGGAATTTTTGACTCCACATGACCCCAAATAACCCAAATAACCCCAAAACACTCGAAATAAACCCCAAATAACCCCAAAAAACCCAAACAATACCCAAAAGTCCCCCAGATAACCCCAAACAAATCCAAATAACCACAAAAAACCAAAAAAACCCTAAATTAAACCCATAAAACCCCAAATTATTTCAATTACACCTTAAAAATGCCATATACACCTAAAAAATGCCAAGATAAACCCAAAGAACATCAAACAATTCCAAACAAACCCAAATAAGCCCAAACTAACCCAAATACTTCCAAATAACCCCAAATAAACAGAAATGAACCAAGTAAAACCGAAGATAAAGCCCAAATAATCCATAAATAACCCCAAATAAACCCCAAACAATCCCTAAATAAACCCAAAGAAACCTCAAGTAACCCCAGTTCCTCCTGTTCCCGCCCCGAAACAGATCCCGACCAATCAGAACGCGCGGCACTGATGACGATCCACTTGCTGGGCAGAAACTCAGAGCACTGGCCCCGCTCAGCGATTTTCAGCCAATCACCGCCCGGGCCGACTCTGACTCATCAGTTGCCAGGCACAGACCAAGGCCTCTCACTGCGTTAAACACTCACAGACCGCGCGGGGTAATTTCCAGCCAATCAGAGCGTGTCTCGCTGATGACTCATCAGTTGCCAGGAGCGCAATTTGGGGAGGGGGGGAAGGTGACCCTGGGGATGGGCTGAGGACCCCAAATTAATCCAAAACGGCGTTGCGACCCCAAAACCGAGCAGGAGGGGCCTGGAGCCCCCAAAACCATACACGGGGGAGGGGACTGGGGGAAGGATTGGAAAGGGGAGGGAGAGTGGGGAAGAGAGGGGGGTGGGACCCGAAAATTGAGCTGGGAGGGGAATGGGACACCCAAATTAAGCTGGGAGGGGTATGGGATCCCAAAACTGAGCTGGGAGGGGGGTGGGACCCCCAAACCGGATGAAGCCAATTTTGTTCTTGGAATATGAAAAGTAGTTTATGGATATGCATGAGGGTCTATGAATATGCAACAGGCTGATGTCATGGGAGACAAGGACCATCGAGCAAAGGTTGTTATGTCCACCAAGACCCCCCAATTATTTTCAGGTACACCCCTTATATTAATCTGGTTTTAATTCCATCAGCCTGTTGCATATTCATAGACCCTCATGCATATCCATAAACTCATTTACATATTTCAGGAACTATTTTTCATGGCCCGTCCTTGGGGGTGTCTCCTCATTTCAGGAGCCTCCCCTGAAATGGAAAATGTAATCTTCCTCCCTTTGAAAAAATTATTATTATTATTATTATTATTATTACGATTATTATTATTATTATTATCATCATCATCATCATCAATAAGAATAAACAACTATAAAAATTATAATTAATTTTGAAATTAAGAGGCTCTCAGGCAAAGATATGGGAGTAAAAATAACAGTTCTTTATTAGGAAAAATTAAAAATACAAATGCAGTAGTACAAACAAAAAAAAAAGATGTGACAGAGTCAGAATCCTCTGGGAATCCAGTAGAGAATGAGGCTGATCCTTTGGAATCCAGTGAGAAAAGGGCTGATCCTTTGGGAATCCATTTCTTACCCCCCAAAGACAGGGCAAAGGCAGGGCCATGGAGTTTTTATAGGGTATCCCAAGGGTGGAGTTGGGGTTTGGGTTAGGGGAGGAGTTCTCAGCAACACAAGAAGGGTGAGATCAAATTCCTGCTTCTTAGCAACAGCAGCACTCCACACAGAACGAGTCCCCAAATCCTAAATTCCCTCTAAAACAACTGAGAAATTGTGGAACTGCAGATATATTCGATCAATTTCCTTCATTTAACCCAGTTTGGGGTCTTTTTAAAGGATGAAGGTGAAGCAGAGGAAAATTAAGGCCAAACCAAAAGGAGAAGCAGCCAGGAGTGTTCCCAACATGGATCACAGGGAATGTGTTGACACCAGGCAGGGGGGCCAGGTATCTCTAGGGGGAGCTCAGGCAGCCTGGGGGCGTCCTCAGGTGACCCAAGAGACCCAAATTTGGGAGAAAACCCCAGCATTTGGAGGTTCCAGGTGTTCTGGAAGGTTCCAGGTGCTCCAGGTGAGCTCCCAGGCCCCATTCCAGCCCCCCCAGGTGTGTTTGCTACCTATCCTCAGATGTGTGAGTTACCTGTAACTGAAACACCAGACAGGCCATGGCCCTGTGACACTCCCAAGTGTTACCTGTCCCAGGTGTGTTTGCTCCCTGTCCCAGCTGTGTTCCCTGTCCAGTGTGGCCTCACCTGCAGCTGGAAGGCCAGCTCAGCCGTGGCTCTGCGGGCGCTGACGGCTCCATCACACTCAGCCTGGGCCACCTGGAAGTCGCGCTGGGCTCGCGCCGTGGCCTCCTCGCTCAGCAGCTGCGCCGACACCTGCTCCTGCCGCGCCCGCGCCTCCTGTGGGGACAGCGGCACTGGGAGGGACTGGGAGGGACTGGGAAGGACTGGGGAATGGGGTGCTGGGAGCACTGGGTGTACGGGGGGTGTTGGGGCAGTTGGGGAATGGGGGTACTGGGGGTACTGGGAGAGACTGGGAGGAACTGGAACAGGACTAGAAAGGCACTGGGAGCACTTGGGAGGGACTGGGGTACTGAGGGTACTGGGAGGAGCTGGACAAGAACTGGGAGGTGCTGGAGTGGGATTAGTGGGGTATTGGGAGAGTACTGGGGGTACTGGGGCAGTTTGGGGAATGGGGTACTGGGAGCACTGGAGGGACTGGGACAGACTGGAATGGGAAATGAACGGCACTGGGAGGGCACTGGGGAACGGGGTACTGGGAGCACTGGGATGAACTGGGACCCACAGGGAGAGCACTGGAGGGCACTGGGAATAGTGGGGGGTGACTGACAGGAAGGTGACCCAGCTGCCCCCAGGTGTGTCTCCAGGGGTGTCCCCAACGTCCCCAATGTCCCCGGTGTCACTCACGCGGATCCCGGCGTCGCGTTTGGCCTCGGCCTCTCCCACGCGGGCGTCGCGCTGCACCTGCGCCGTGCGGCCCTTCCCGAGGGAGCGCAGGTAATCCTGCACGGGGACACACCTGTCACACCCGTGCCACCTCCCTGTCACACCTGTGTCACACCTGTGTCTCTTCCCTGTCACACTTGAGTCCCCATCTGTGTCACCCCTGCACCTGCGCTGTGCTGCCCTTCTCAAGGGAGTGCAGGTAACCCTGCATGGAGACACACCTGTCACACCTGTGCCACCTCCCTGTCACACCTGTGTCACACCTGTGTCACCCCATCCCCCCAGATGTATCCCAGGTGTGTATTAGCCTCCCCCAGCTGTCCCATATGTGCCCAGGTGTATCCCAGGTGTCCCCATCTTGTCCCTGGGCATCTCCAAGTGCGTCCCAGGTGTGTCCTGAGTGTCTCAGTTATGTCCCAGGTGTGCCCCAGGTGTGCCCAGGTATCTCCAGCTGCCCCCTCGGGTGTGTCCCAGCTCTCCCCAGCTGCTCCCAGGTGTATCCAAGGTGTATCCTGGCTGTCCCCAGGTATGCCAGGTGTCCCCAGATGTGTCCCCAGCTGTCCCCAGCCATGCCCAGGTGCATCACCTGCTCGTCGTGCACGTCCTTGAGGGTGTAGCTGACCACAGAGATGCCCATGTTCACCAGGTCAGAGGAGGCCACGCGGAAAACCTGATCCGAGAACTTCTGCCGGTCCTTGTAGATCTCCTGGGTGGGGCCAGGGTGGGGCTTAGCAGGGCGGGGCTCAAATGGGGGTGGGGCTTGGCTGGGCAGGGCTCAGTGCTAAAAGGGGCAAGGCTTAGTAGGGTGGGGCTAAAATTAGGCAGGGCTCAACAGAGCAGGGCTGAAAGGGGTGGAGCTTAGAGGGGTGGGGCTCAAGTAGGTGGGGCTTAGCAGGGTGGGGCTCAAGTAGGTTGGGACATTGCAGGGCAGGGGTGAAGCTTAGTGGGCCCGGGCTTAGCGGGGGGGGGACAAGGGGGTGGAATTTAAATTGGGCCAGGCTTATTGGGGTGGGGCTTAGCAGAGAAAAGGCACAGGGATGGTGGGCGGGGGGTGGTTTACCCAGGGAGCGTGGCTTGAGACAATGAGTGGTGCCAGGTAGGCAAAGTGCTATCTGGGGGTGTGGCTTTGATCTCAGGGGCGTGGTTTGGTTCCATGGGTGTGGCTTAAGCAGAAAGAGATCAGGTTTAAGGTGGGATGTGGCTTCAGCAAAGTGGGCGTGACCTAAATTGAGGGGTGGGGACACAATTAAGGCAGGGACATGACTTGATGCAGGGGCATGGCTGGAGTCATGGGGTGGAGTCTGGTGGGTGTGGCTTTGAGACAGGGTGGGGCTTATACTGGGGCAGGGTCAAGAAGGGAAGCAGGGCTTAGGGTAGGGGTGGGGCAGGAGTGGGCATGGCTTTAGAGGGAAGGAGGATCTTGTGCTGGTGGGCAGGGCTTTAGCAAAAGGGTGACATATTGTGGGTGTGGCTTTACAGGGGGTATGGCCTCCTCCAGGGGTGGGGGCTTTCAAGGGGTGGAGCTTATGGGTCAAATGGGGGGAAGTCTCTTAAAGAGCCACATCCCAGCCCAAGGGGAGATGGCAACTTCCCCCTGAGGGGGTGAGTCAATCCAGGTTGGCACAATGGGGGCGTGGCTTCTGAGATCTGGGATTTCTTAAAGGGGCCACAGCCCATCCCAAATGGGGGGCATTGGTTGGATCCCAAATGGGTGTGTCTCTCCTGGGAGGGGCGTGGCTTCCCCGAAGAGGGCGTGGCTTCCCCCAGCCCCACCTCCACAGTCACGTGGGCCATGATGGCGCGCTGGTGGCCCTCCAGCGTCTCCAGGGCGATCTGGCCGATCTCGCTCTCCGACTTGCCCAGGAACATCTGGCAGGCAGCTGCCAGCATCTCCTTGATCTGCCCCTGGATCTTCACATGTGGGGGAGCTGGGATCACATGGGGACCCCTCCAGCCACCCCTGGGACCCCCCAAAATTGGCATGGCCCCTTTCAGGGGTAGGTGTGGCATTGCCTTTTGAAGTTTGATTGATAGGGTGGGGACCACCAGGGTAGCGCCCTTTGTAGAGTATAATCCACTTGGAGAGGATTTAGGGGTCCACACCAATCCCAGCCCATTTCTGGGGAGGTTTTACCCCTCTTAAAGGGGTCCCCACCACCAAAAACTCCTTTTAAGGGAAGTCAAGACCCTCCAGTGGGATTTTGGTGTCCCCACCACCCAGAACCACTTTAAGGATTGGACCTTGACCCCTTTAAGAAGGGTTTAGGAAGGCTGCCCCATCACAAACCTTTTCTATTTTTTATGGTTTTTATAAAGGCTTTAAAGGGAGTTTAAATATTTTTTAAGGTTTTTTGAAAGGATTTTTAAAGGGTTTTTCCTCCTCTTAAGGAATTTTTGGGTCCCCACCACTCCAAGCCTCTTTTAAGGAGGATTCCCCCTCCAATCCCAGGGGTTTGGGGATCCCCAAAACTTCGAGCTCCTTTCAAGGGAATCCTCACCCCTAAATGCCCTTTCTGGGAGCCTTTTTAAACCCTGCAAGTGTTTCCGGTGGGCCCCACCACTCCAAACCCCCTTTAAAGGGCTCCTTCCTCCCCCGAGTTGTTTTGCGCTTCCCGCTACCATCGCCGCTTTAAGAATGCCCTTAGGGGGGCCCCACAACAACCTCAATTAAAAGGGCCATGCCACCCCGGCTGGTTCGGGCAGGGAAGCCCCGGGGGGGTTTTGGGGGGTCCCGGGGGGTAACTGGGGGTCCCGGAGGATTTTTGGGAGGTTCTAAGGAGATTTCGGAGTTTCAGAGTGTCGGTTAGGGGGTCCCGAGGGGGTTTTGGGGGTACCCGCGTGGGATATTTGGGGGTTCTGGGGGGATTTGGGGGGTCCCAGAGGGGGATTTTGAGGGTTCCCAAAGAGATTTTGGGGGTTCTGAGTGGATTTTTGGGGGGTCTGAATGGGGTTGTTGAGGTCCCAGTGGGGTGTTGGGGTCTGGGGAGGGCTGCAGGTACCGAGGGGCATTTTGGGGATCCCGGGAAGGATTTTGGGGGATCATGAGTGTATTTTTGGGGATTCCGAGGGGGGATTTTGGGGTGTCCAGGAGGGGATTTCTGGGGTTTTGATGGGAGATTTTTTAGGGGGTTGTTGGGGGTCAAGGAAGGGACTTTTGGGGGATTCTGAGGTAGGATTTTCAGGGGCCAAGGAGGGGATTTTGGGGGGATTTTTAGGGTATTTCTGGCAGTCCAGGAGGGGATTTTTGGGAGCACAGAAAGCAATTCTGGGGGGATTTCTGGAGTGTTTTCTGGGGGGGGGGGTGGGATTTTTGAGGGGGGGGGTTGTGCTGTTTTGGGAGTCCAGGAGGGGATTTTTGGGGATTTTTGGCAGTTCTGATGGGGGATTTTCTGGGGTCCAGGAGGGTATTTTTGGGGTATTTTCGGGGTGGTTTTGGGTCGTTCCAGTGGTACCTGTGCGATGCCGGTGACGGAGATGGGCACCCCGTGGCGGGTGTAAACCTTCTCACTGCGCACGGGCAGCGTCAGCGTGTTCAGGGAGATCCTGGGGAGGCCGGGGAGATCACCCCAAATCTCTGGGGAACCCCCCCCACCCCGAACCCCCAAAAACCCCCCCCGGGCCCCTCCTCACCGCTGGATCTGCTGCAGGCACGGGATCACCAACACCCGGCCCCCGGCCACCATCACCGGGGGGCTGCGGCAGAAACCTGGGGGGCACCGAGAGCTGGGGGGGACCTGAAACCCCGGGGGGACCCCAAAACCTCGGGGGGACACGGGGACACCCTCAGGAATCCCCGGAACGGGTTTCGGGGGGGTCCAAGGAGGGGCTTGGAGGGGGTTGGGGTGGTCAGGGGGAACCTGAGGAGTTTTGAAGGGGGGAATATGGGGGGAAAATCTGGGGTAAAATTTGGGGGGGAGTCCCCAGGAGTCCCGGGGTGGGGCAGAATGGATGGGGGGGACCCTCGGGGATGGGTTTGGGGGGTCCCAGGAGGGGTTTAGGGACTTAGGACGGGTCCGGTCCAATGAGTCCCAGGGTGAGTTTGGGGGTCCGGGGGGGGGGGGAGGTTCCCAGGAGTTTTGGGGATAATTCTGGGGGTTCCTTGGAGGGTTTTGGGGGTTCCCAGGAGATTTTGAGGGGAGAGATTCTGGGGGGTCCCAGGAGTTTTTGGGGAATTCCGGGGGTTCCCAGGAGATTGAAGAGCGCGGGCGGGGGTCCTGGAAGGGTTTTGGGGGGAATTCTGGGGGTTCCCGGGAAATTCTGAGGGGATTTCGGGGTTCCCAGGAATTCTGAGGGTCACCAGGAGCCCCCGGGCCCCCCGAACTCACCCGACACCACCATGGCCTCGTTGGGGCCGCAGGTGAAGAACATCGCGGCGGGGAAGGGCCGCGGATCGATGGGAGCCGATGGGGATCGATGGGGATCAGTCGGGATCGATCGGAGCCACTCGGGATCAATCGCGATCCGCGACCGCCGCCCCGATCCCGGCAGCCCCCGCGCTCGCCACTTCCGCATTAGCGCGGTGACGTCACCAAACACGCGGTTTCCCGTTGGCTGCCGTGCCAAGGGCGGGCAGGGGAAATCTGTTCTGCCTGGCAACCTGTGACGTCCTGATTTCCCGGCGCTCCATTGGCTGCGCCCTGCTCAGATTTCCGTATTTTCCATGGGAAATGAACAAATTCAGTAAAGGATGAACCTGGAGGTGAGGGCAGTGACGGCGTCTGGGGAGCTCCAGACCATGGCCGGGTCGTGGTCAGCTCATGGTCAGCTTATGGTCATCTCACGGTCAGCTCAATGTCAGCTCATGGCCATAATTGTATCATAGTCATCTCACAGCCGTGAAAGTGTCATGGTCAGAATCATCTCATGGTCATGGTCATTTGATCACAATCACCTCATGCTCATGGTCATCTCATGGTCAGGATCATGTTATGGTCATGGTCATGTTGTGGTCATTTCTTGGTCACAATTCCTCACGACCATGGTCATCTCACAGTCATTGTTATGTCATGGTCATAGTCATGGACGTTTCTTCATCACCTTATGGCCATGGTTGTGTCATGGTCATAGTCATGGTCATCTCATGGTCATCTCTTGGTCTCAATATCTCATGCTCATGGTCATGTCACAGTTGTAGTCGTGTCACCATCACACTCATGGTGTCACCATGATGGTCATGGTCAATTCTTGATCATCATCATCTCATGCTCATAGTCAATTCACCATAATGCTCATATCATTCCTGATTACCATCATCTCATGGTCATGGTCACAGTCATGGTCATAGTTCTGTCAAATTAATATCATGGTTATGGTCATGGTCATCTCGTGGTCATAATCATCTCTTTATCACCATTATCTCATGGTTGTGGTCACCTGTGGCCACAAAAATTTCATAGCCGTGGTTATATTGTGTTCATCTCCTAATCTCAAACATCTCATGCTCTCGGTTGTGTCATGATCATTGCATGGTCATCTCTTGTTCACCATCATCTCATGCTCACTGTCATCTCACTGTAATGGTCATCTCATTGTCACCGTGTGGTCATCTCAAGGTCATGGTTGTGTCATGGTCATTGCATGATCAAGGTCATCTCATGGTCTTGATCACCCCATGGCCATAATTTAGTCATGATCATCTCATGGTCATTTCATGGTCATCTCATGGTCACAATCACATCATCAAAGCAATGGTTGTGTCACAGTCATGGTTATTCCATGGTCATGGTCATCTCATTGTAATGATCATCTCATGGTCATAATCCTGTCATGGTTGTGGTCATCTCACAATTGTCTCATGGCCTTGATCACCACATGGCCATGATGTGTTGTGGTCATTTCATGGTCTTTGGTCACAGTTATCACATGCTTACAGTCATGGTCATCTCACGGCCATGTCATGGTCATCTCATTGTTACCTCATGGTCAACTCATGGCCACAATCACATCATGGTCATCTTACATCTGTGGTTGTGTCATGGTCATGGTTATCTCTTGGTCAGCTCTTGAATCTTGTCATGATCTTGATCATTTCATGGTTGTGGTTGTATTATGGTGACAGTCATGGTGATCTCATGGCCTTGATCGCCACATGGCCATGGTTGCATTGTGGTGCTGGTCATGTCTTGGTCACTATAATCTCATGGTCACGGTGATCTCATGGTCACAGTTGTATCTCACTGTAGTGGTCATCTTATGATCATGGTTGTGTCATGGTCACGGTCATCTCATGGCCATCTCAGGGTGATGGTCATTTCCTGATGACCATCACCGTATTCTCATGGTTATCTCACTATAATGGTCATCTCACAGTCGTGTCATGACCATGATCACACATGGCCATGGTGTGTTCCGATCATCTCATGGTCATCTCTTGGTCACAATCATCTCATGCTCATGGTCATCTCATTGTAATGGTGATCCCATGGCCCTGGTTGTGTCATGGTCACGGTCATGGTCATTGCATTGTCATGGTCATTTTATGATCATCTCACGTTCAACTCATTTGCCACAATCTTGTCATGGCCATCTCTCAGCTGTGGTTGGGCCATATGGTGGTGATCATCTCATGGTCACAGTCATCTCATGGCCTTCACATGGACATGGTCATTTCCTGATCACCATCATCTCATGCTCAGGGTCATCTCACTGTAATGGTCATCTCATGATCATGTCATTGTCACTTCATGGTCACCTCAAGGCCACAGTTGTGCCATGGCCAATCAATGATCATCTCTTGGTCCAAATCATCTCATGGT
The DNA here is from genome assembly GCF_037042795.1 of Molothrus aeneus. Classification (NCBI taxonomy): domain Eukaryota; kingdom Metazoa; phylum Chordata; class Aves; order Passeriformes; family Icteridae; genus Molothrus; species Molothrus aeneus. The sequence continues at coordinate 2,825,820 of NW_027099016.1, forward strand.
CAGGGTTGTGGTTGTGTCATGGTCATGGTCACAGTCATGGCCATCCCATGGTCAGGGTCATCTCAGGGCTGTGTCACTCATGGTCATTCTCATCTCATGGCCATCTCGTGCTTGTGTCATGGCCATGGTCATGGCCAGAGAACCTCTCTGAGATCCTGAGCCCTGATTTTGGGACACTCAAGGACCACTGGGGACAACAAGGCCTGGCCTGACCCCTCCCCCCATTGCACTGCCCCTCCAGGAGCCCAACGTGGCCAAACCCTCCTGGGGACACCTTGGACATGGGACATGGAGTGGGAAATGAATCCCAGGAGATGGAGTTGGGTGTGGCTGACAAGTCCCCATCCTGCTCCTGGTGTCCCCATCCCGCTCCTGGTGTCCCCATCCTGCTCTTGCTTCCCCTATCCCAGTTCCTGGTGTCCCCATCCCTGCTCCCAGTGTCTCCATCTCTGTCCCAGTGATGCCATGCCCATTCCTGGCTCCCAGAGATGAACTGCCAGACACTGGAGGAGGGAACCCGGATTTATTGCCCCAAGCAGGATTTATTGCCCAAAGCAGGATAATTTCACACCAAAAGTGAAGCATTGTGAATATTTGTGGTTCTTGCCTTTAAAACATTGGAAAACAGGAAATGGATCTGTTAGCAAGAGCTGTGGGGTGGGTGGGAACAGCAGGATGAGCTCTGCTGGCAGCTCTCAGCTTTCCTGGGAAGAGGGAAGGGGCAGGATCCAGCTCCATGGATTGCTCAGGCAGTGATTCCTGCCAGGATGAGAGAGGGTCATGGTGTCACCCTGTTCCTGTCCCCATTCCACAGGATGGACCTGGCTGGAGCCCATGGAGAGCAGGAGCTGCTCCAGAATCCCACCTGACCCCACCCCAATCCTGCTGCAATCCTGCTCCACCTATCCCACCTGTTCCCACTCCATCCATTCTGTCCCAACCCTGCTCCATCCATCCCACCCCATTCCATCCAATCAATACTGCCCCAGTCATTCTCTGGAACCCGAACCGGATCCTGCTCCATTCCATCTCACCTGATCCTGCTCCAGAACCCAGCTCCAATCCCACTCTACAATTCCACCTGATTCCACTCTGGACCCTGCCCTGATCCAGAATCCCTCCCTGATCCCAGTCCATCCATCCTGCCCTGATCCCTCTCTGGAATCCCACCCTGATCCTGCTCTGTACCTGTGCTCAAGCCATTGGTTCCCACATCTTTTCCTGCAGAAAGAGAAGATCCATGAGATTCCAGCATGGATCACACACTGGGATTAACCCCAGGATCCATCCTGGGATGCACACAGAGGGGATCCAGAGCTGGATCCGCCATTGGAACTCACCGGCTGCCGGGTTGTATCCATTCCTGTCCCTCCTCCCTGTGGAAACAAAGTGGGATCAGCATCGGTGGCACAGGATTCCCTGAATGGTGCTGGGTGGATCCGTGTCCCTTCCCGACCCCCATCCCGTGTGTTACCGGATTGGAGCTTCCAGACACCGAATCCGATGAAGATGAGGATGAGGATGGCAGCGATGACGGACACAGAGACCACCATGGAGAGATTCCCGCCAGATGTCGGCTCTGGGAAACGAGGGATAGTGAGAAGGGGAAGGGGAATCCCCATTTAGGAATTCCTAATTACCAATCCCCACATTCCCAGGCTCACCCCAAGCGAAGATCCCGGGCCCTGGCATTCCGGGATGCTCCACCCTGCACCGGTACTGCTCCCGCTCCTCCGGCAGCGCCTCGATCCTGGCCCAGGTGTGGAAGGTGCCGTCGCTGTTGGGAATGATCCCGCCCCACTCCGTCTCCTGATCCAAGGTTTCACCCTCCTTCATCCAGCTGACTGTGATGGTGTTGGGGTAGAATCCGTACGCGTGGCAGGACAGGATCAGCATCCCGTGTTCCTCTCTTCCGGACACGTGGACATCAGGGGGCTCTGGAATGGATAATGGTGATAGACATCCGTGGAATTCCATGGGAATGGGACTGGGGCGAGATCTGACCATGGAATTCCCACTGGAGTGGGATGGAGGGGAGATCTGACCATGGAATTCCATGGGAATGGGATGGGGGCAAGATCTGCCCATGAAATTCCATGGGAATGGGATGGGAGTGAAATCTGATCATGGAATTTCATAGGAATGGCATGGGGGTGAGATCTACCCATGGAATCCCCACAGGAATTATTGTGTTCCCAAGCCCTCCATTCCCAAATCCCAAACCCCCACAGGAATTCTGCTCCCACCTTTGCGCTCCAGCTCCTTCTGCCCGTACCCGACGTATTTCCGGAGCCATTCTGGGCAGATGTTTTTCAGGTAATTCGTCCGCGCCTCAGCCATGGTCCCTTCCTCTTCCCAGCGCCTCCTGGTGATCTCAGCAGCGCTGTCGGCCGCCACAAATCTCCCAGATCCCAGGTCAAAGGAGATGAAATCCCGTCCATCGTAGCTGTGCCGCTCAGATCCACGAACACTCCCATCGGACAGGAGGTCACAGCCATAAACTCGCAAGTTTGTATGGAGACCTGGGGGGATTGTACCCACAGAGACCCATGGAATTGTGTCCCAGACCCACAGAGCCCCAGAGTCTGATGGAGACCCACAGAGCCTCATCCCAGCCCCTTGGAGCCCCATGAATCCACATCCCAGCCCCATGGATCCAAATCCCAGCTCCATGGATCCAATCCCAAATCCACAGATCCCATCCCAGCCCCATGGATCTACAACTCAACCCCATGGATCCCAACCTGTCCCCACAGATCCCATTCCAGCCCCACAGCTCCCCCCACTCACCCCTGCTCTGGTTGTATCGCTCCCGCAGTGTCTCCAGGTCCCTGGCACTGATGTGCTGGTTCCTCACATTGATCTCGGTCCCCCCCTCCCAATATTCCGGCTCGACTCCATCCTTCATCCACTGCGTCAGCGGCTCTGCCCGGCCCCGCTCGCTGTCGTAGCGCGCAAAGGGGATCCCATCCAGGTACCCAATGGACATGAACTGGGGGATCCCCGGGCTGGGCTCTGACACTGCCACATCCAGGTAACGCAGGGAGTGGAGAACTGGGGGGACACGGAGATTTGGGGGGGTTGAGGAGATCATGGATCAATGAAAGGGGAACTGGGAGAGCTGGGAAGGGGTTTGGGGATCCTGGGGCCAAGGAAAGGGTGTGCAGGGTGGGAGAGGTGGGATGGACAGGAAAGGGCCTGCAGGGGGTCCTGGTGTCCAGGAATGGGGGCTCAGGGGGTTCCAGGGTTATGGAAAAGGTGATACAGGGACTGGGAGAGGTGGGATGGGGGCTCCAGGGGATCCTTGTGCCCAGGAAAGGGGTCACAAGGTAGGAGGACCTGGGAATAGGAATCTTGAGGGTCCTTGATGGAGAAGAAAGGGGAGGGTGGGGGCTGAGAAAAGCAGGAATGGGGGTCCAGGGGATCTCAGGGACAAGGAAAAGAGGGGTCTGGGGATGGGGGAAGGCAGGACTGAGGAGAAAGGGGGTGCAGGGGTGGATTGGTGCTGGATAAGGGGGGGCAGGGGGATCCCAGTACCCCGGACTGGAAATTCAGGGCACTCTTAGAGCCCAGAATCCCCACTGGAACCTCCACAACCACCCAGGGACCCTCCTGGACCCGCTGGGGATGTCCAGGGATCAGGAAGCAGAACCAGGAGAGCCAGGAAGGGTCCAAGGCTCAAGGAAGGGACTGGGAGAGGCGGGATGGGGGATCCAGGGGGTCCCTGTGCCCACCAAAGGGGATCCAGGGGTCCCCGGTGTTGAGGGCAGCGGGGTCTGGGAGCTGGGAAAGGCAGGAATGGGGCTCCAGGGGGTCCCTGGGTCACGGAAAGGGGAGTCTGGGGCTGGGAGAGGCGGGCGGATCCCGGGGACGCAGCTTGGGAGAAGGGAAAGCGAGACGGGGAAAAGGGGAATTCCAGGGAATTCATCTGGATCCCACTGGATCCTCGCTGAGACCCCCTGGGACCCCCGGGAGACCCTCGGGGAACCCCTGGAACCCCTTCCAGGAAGCTCCAGGAATGGAGAACGGGGGGGACGCAGAAATTTGGGTGATCTGGGGGTGCAAAAGCCGAGGAAAAGGGCGGGGCTGGGGTCTGGGAAGGGCGGGATGGCCGGGAATAGGGGTGCAGGGGGTCCCAGAGCACTGCCGGGGGTGCGGGGAATCCCAGTCCCGAATTAGGGGGGACAGGGGATCCCCCCGCCGGGGGGGGGGTCCCAGTGCCCGAAAATGGGGGTTCCGGGGCCGCCGTTGACCAAAAATGGGGGTTCAGGGGGTTCTGATGCCAGATGAGGGTGAACAAGGGGGTCCCGGTGCGGCCAAAGGGGGCACAGGGGGGTCCCGGTGCCCGGAAATGGAGATTCAGGGGTGTCCCAGTGCCCAGGAATGGGGGTTCAGGGGATTCTCTACCCGGAATTCGGGGTTCAAGAGGGTCCCCAGTGTCCAGAAATGGGCGCTCAAGGGGTCCCCGTGCTCAGGAATGGGGGCTCAGTGGATTCTCATGCCCGGGAATGGCGGTTCAGGGGGGTTTACCTGCCCAGGAATGGGGGTACAGGGGGGTCCCGGTACCAGATGAGGGGGTACAGGGGGGTCCCGGTGCTGGGGAAGGGGATGGAGGGGGGTCACAGGACCCAAAATGGGGCTATGGGGGGTTCCCGTGCCCGGTAATAGAAGTTCAGGGGGGTCCCGGTGCCCGGAAATGGAAGTTCAGGCGGTTCCCGGTTTCGGGGTTCCCACTCACCTTTGGTCGCGCCCCCCGGGTCTCCCAGGAGCCCCAAGAGCAGCCCCAGAGCCAGCGCTGGAGCCATGGCGCTGCTCCGCTGCGGCCCCGCCCACAGCCCTGGCCCCGCCCCAACACTGGCCCCGCCCCCAGAGCCGCCTCTGACCCCGCCATTGGCGTCGCTATTTCCTGCCCGCCAATGGCAGCCCGATCTGTCAGTGACGTCACCGGTCGCCGGGCAGATCCCGGTCTCGCAGGTTGGGACGCGGAAGCGAAAGGGACCGAGGAGGGCGGGGAGGGGACGGGGGAATTCCAGAGAATCCCTCAGGATCCCTCTGGATCCCCTCTGCGAGCACCCTGGAGCCCTCGGAGAAGCACCTGGGACCCCCTGGGACCCCCTTAAGAGAGCGCCGGGAGTGGAGAACTGAGGGGACCCGGAAATTTGGGAGATCTGGGGGTGCAAATGTGAAGGAAAAGGGCGGGTCTGCGGTCTGGGAAGGGCGGGAGGGCCGAGGAGGGGTGCAGGGGGTCCCAGAACGCGTGAGGGGGGGTCCAGGAGGGGTCCCAGTCCCGGATCAGGGGTGCAGGGGGGTCTCCATGCCCAGGGACGGAGATTCAGGGCGTCCCGGGTCAAGGAAAGGGGGCTGAGGGCAATGGGAGTTCCAGGGGGTCCCTGTGCCCAGGAAAGGGGGTGCACGGGCCCCCGGTGTTGAGGAAGGTGGTGGGTGGGGGCTGGGGAAGGCAGGAGTGGGGGTCCAGGGGGTGCCGCGGTCAAGGAAAAGCGGGGGCTGGGGTGTCTGAGAGGGGGAGGGCTACGACAGGGGGTTTTGGGGGGGGGGGCATTGGGGCTGGATAAGGGGGTGCAGGGGGGTCCCTGTGCCTGAGAATGGAGGGTTTGGGAGGGTTCTCTTCCCGGATATTGGGGTGCACGAGGGTCCTGGTGCAGCGGAATGGGGGTTCAGGGGGGTCCCAGTGCCAGATAATGGCCTGGCTGGGATCCAGAGCTGAGGAAGGAGGGGCAGGGTGTCCTCGTTCACAGGAATGGGGGGCTCAGAGAAGTCCTGGTGCCCAGGAATCGGGGTTCAGGGGAGTCCCGGTGCCGGATAAGGGGATGCACTGGGGTCCCGGTGCCAAGGAATGGGGGGTCAGGGGGGTTCCCTTTCCAGGTTCCCGAGTTAAAGGGGTCCTGCTGCCTAAAAAATGAGGTTAGGGGCTGTTCCAGTGCCCAGAAATTGAGGTTCGGGGGATCCTGATGCCACATAAGGGGATGCAGTGGATCCCAGTGCCAAGAAATGGGAATTGAGTGGGGTTTCTGTGTCCGGGAATGGGGGTTCAGGGGGATCCCGGTGCCCATAAATGGGGGTTCAGGAGAGCTTCTGTGCCCAGGAATCCCGGTTCAGGGAGCTCCAGGCTCCAGATAAGGGGTGCAGGGGTTATCGGGGCTGAGGAAGGGGGCACAGGGGGGTCCCGGTGCCCCGAAATTAGTGTTCATGGCGGTCTCTGTGCCCAGGAAGGGGGGTTCGCCCGGAAATGGAAGTTCGGGGGTCCCCGTGCCCAGGAATTGCGGTTCAGGGGGGTCCCGGTGCCGGGGCGGTCCCCGGTCCCCGGACAGGTCCCGGTGCCGCAGCTGGGGAGACGCGAAAGTGACCGGGGCAGCGCGGGGAGGGAGAGGGGACAGAGCAAACCCTGGGAATTCCCCTGAACCCCCCCGGGACCTGCCAGGACCCCCCAGAGGACGCGCAGGGGGTGGAGAACTGGGGGCACGCAGAGATTGGGCGGTCCGGGAGCGTCCGAGAGCCGGGAAGCAGAACCGGGAGAACCGGGAAGGGTCCAAGGTTCAAGGAAGAGACTGGGAGAGGCGGGCTGGGGGATCCAGGGGGTCCCTGTGCCCACCAAAGGGGATCCAGGGGTCCTCGGTGTTGAGGGCAGTGGGGTCTGGGAGCTGGGAGAGGCAGGAATGGGGGTTCAGGGGGTCCCTGGGTCACGGAAAGGGGGCTCTGGGGCTGGGAGAGGCGGGTGGATCCCGGGGACGCAGCTTGGGAGAAGGGAAAGCGAGACGGGGAAAAGGGGAATTCCAGGGAATTCATCTGGATCCCACTGGATCCTCGCTGAGACCCCCGGGGGACCCTCCGGGAGCCCCTGAACCCCTTCCAGGAAGCGCCGGGAATGGAGAACTGGAGGGACGCAGAAATTTCAGAAATTTGGGAGATCTGAGGGTCCAAAAGCCGAGGAAAGGGGCGGGTCTGGGGTCTGGGAAGGGCGGGATGGCCGGGAATGGGGGTGCAGGGGGTCCCAGAGCACTGACGGGGGTGCGGGGGGATCCCAGTCCCGAATTAGGGGGTGCAGGGGGATCCCGGTGCCCAAAAATTGGGGTTCAGAGGGTTTTCGTGCCGAGGAATGCGGGTTCAGGGGGAGTTTCCTTCCCGGAATTCCGGGTTCAAGGTGTTCCGGTGCCCGAAAATGAGGGTTCCGGGGGCGCCGGTGTCCAGAAATGGGGGTTCAGGGGGTTCTGGTGCCAGATGAGGGCGAACAAGGGGGTCCCGGTGCTGCCAAAGGGGGCACAGGGGGGTCTGGGTGGCCAGAAATGGGCGCTCAAGGGGGTCCGCGTGCTCAGGAACGGGGGTTCAGGGGGGTTTTCCTGCTCAGAAATGGGGGTACAGGGGGATCCCGATGGTGGAGAAGGTGATTGAGGGGGGTCACAGGACCCAAAATGGGGGTTCAGGGGGGTTCCCTGCCCGGGAATGGAGGTTTAGAGGGTGCTCGGTGCCCGGAAATGGAAGTTCAGAGAGTTACCGGCGCCCGGGAATTGCGGTTCAGGGGGGTCCCGGTTTCGGGGGGTCCCACTCACCTTTGGTCGCACACCCTGGGTTCCCCAGGAGCCCCAGGAGCCCCCAGAGCACCCCCAGCCCCAGCGCTGGAGCCATCGCAGCCGACTCCGATCGCGGCTGTGGCGCAGCTGGAGAGACGCGAAAGCGAAAGTGCCCGAGGGAGCGCGGGGGAGGGGGAAAGGGGGAGGGGAAAAGGGGGAGGGGAAAAGGGCGAATTCCAGGGAATTCACCTGGATCCCCTCCTGGCACCCCTCTGGATCCCTTGGGGATCCGTCTGGGACCCTTCAGGGACCCCCGGGCCGGGCTGTGCTGAACTCCCGGCCCTGCGCTCAAACTCTGCCCGGAGCCCGCTGGGCTCGGCCCAAAGCCGGGCAAGCATCGGGAGCAGCGGAGCCAATTTTTCCTGCGGGTGCGGGTCCCACCCCCGGCGGAGCAGGGCTGGGCGCTGGGAGCCGATCCCTGATTCCCAATCTCCTTCTCTCCCTCCCTCTGCTGTTCTCTCCCTTTCTTCTGGGGGATCATAAATCCCAGAGCGGCCGCAGAGCCCCGTGCCCAGGCCGGGTTTCCCAGCAAAGGGAGGCTGGGGCTGAGGTGCCCGGGCTGGCCGGGAATGGGGGCCCGGGGGTCCCCGGGGTCCCGGAAACGGGGGATCCAGGGGCTGGGAGAGGAGGATACCCGGGAAAGGGGGTGCAGGGGGTGTTGGTGCAGGATAAGGGGGTGCAGGGGGTGTTGGTGCAGGATAAGGGGGTGCAGGGGGGGTCCCAATGCCTGGGAATGGGGTGGGGGGGGCAGAATCTGGGAAACGGCAGCAGCTGCTGGGGAAGGACTGGGACAGACTGGGACAGACTGGGAAAAGAACCCACTGGAAGCAGAACTGGGGCACCAGGGATCATACTGGGATATACTGGGACCACACTGGGGGCTACTGGGAGCAACTGGGAGCACGCAGGGGACAATTGAGATGTACTGGGAGGGACTGGGAATGGTTTGGATCATCCTGGGACTGACTGGAATCATACTGGCAGTGATCAGGTCTGTAGTAGGGGTGAAGAGGAGAAACTGGAATAATGCAGGGAGCAACTGGGATCATACTGGGAGCAGCTGGCCTATGCTGGGGTCATACTCGGATCATACTGGGACTGATGGGGTCACACTTGGAGTCACTGGCATAGTACTGGGAGTGTCTGGGAGTAACTGGGATCGTACTGGAGGTGACTGGACTTATACTGGGAGCAACTGGGACCACAGCAGGGGCAAATGGCATCGGGTAAGGTGTGACTGGGCTCATACTGAAGTGACCTGGGGCCCCACTGGGCTCTTACTGAGAGGGACTGAGAGTGAAAGGAACCATACAGGGCATGACTGGGACCACTGGGACCGTGTTGGGGGCAACTGGGATCCTACCGGGAGTGATTCTGAACATACTGGGAGTGACCGGGATCATCCAGGGGGTGACCGGGACCCACCGGTGAGGCGGCGGCGGAGCTGGGAGGCGGCCGCAGCGCAGGTGGGAGCCGCGCTGGGTTGTGCGGGGGCTCGGGGCTCGCTGCGGGCCTCGGGGGCGGCAGGGGGCTCAGGCGGGTTCGTTGTGCCGTGTCCGGCGCGTGTTGCCGCTGGCGTGAGGGCGCTGCGGGAGCGGCTGCCCGCGGTCTCCTTGCGGCCGCTGCCTCGGCAGGAGCCGCTGCCGGAGCAGCGCTGGCTCGGCCCGGTTCCTGCTGCTGGGACAGAGGCGGCTGCCCCGTGCCCGGGGCTGTGCGGGGAAATTCACGTGGCCGGAGGTTTCTGTGCCCCGAGGAGACAGAGGAGTCCTGTACAAGTGACTTTATTGCTGAGCAGAGCGAGAGGCCGTGGGGCATTTGCCGTGCGCTCTCTGCCATTGTTGTAGTTCGCAGCCTCCTTTTTATCCTCATTTTCCCGGCCTCATCTCCCTCTCCCTTTGCCCACTGGCTGAGGTACTTGGAAGGTTCAGACCTCCCGATCCGCCAACTGCATGTCCTCGTTAATGTGCATTCCCACTTTTGTAGAACAGCCGATATTCACGGCTCTGTTAAGTCTTTGTTCTGCTGGAAGTTCAGGAATCTAAGGGGACTTTGAGCAGCAGTCTGTGTCAATTAGTAACATTTTCTGAAACTGATGGTTTCTCCCATTACTTCCTTATCTACACGTCCCTGGCCCTATCTCCAGCAGACTCACTCATTTACTCTGTTTTTTCTTCCTGGGTCCTCTTTGGTTTTGGGATTATTCTCAGTGCCCTCATTCCCTGCCCTTCTGTAGCCGTTTCTGGATCAGGAGGCCTGGCTGCCACCTGCATCCCCTCGCTCAGGTGCTGAATGAGCTGCACTCTCAAGGTGTGGAGCACGGTAAAAAGATGAGAGTTGCTGTAGCACATCAGAGGAGAAACAGCATTCGTTTAACCCATGGTCTGCCAGGGAGCCACAAAACCGTGTCCCATTCCCTCCTTTCCACGTTTGCATTGGTGCATGAGCTGCTCTTTTGTTTCCTTTGTTATCTGTTTCACCACTTTTCCTTTGTCATCTATTTGCAAACAGCAGTTTGAGTTATTGAATTTTCCACAAACTCCTCTTTTTTCTGCTAACAGATAATCCGATCCCATCCCATGGTGAAATGTTGTGTTCCTCATTTCAGTGGATTGCTCAGCAGGAAGGTCAGGAGCTGGAGCTGTCTGGTTGGTTATTCCTAGGGCAGCTTGTAATCTAATGATGCCATTGAAATGAGAAATGGGTTCTGTGGCTCCTGATATGAATTGGTTTGGGTTCCCAGGGGCTTGTGCATGGTGTTGTAGGATTTGTTCTGGTGGCCGTTCATCTTTTCCCCATTTTTGGGCACTCCCTTCAGCCAAGACTGCATCAATTGACTGCTTTTCTCTAATTAAATCATCAAATACTTGGATTCCCAACTGATTTCCCTGAACTTGTGATAGCCAGAACATCTCAGTGCTCTAATATACCCTATATAACATAGACAGTGTCAGCACAGGTTGGAGTGGGCAGAGGGATGATTCCCCCCCATTTATTTATAGTGAAGATTTCCCAACATTCTCCATTTGCTGTTTCCCTTTGCAGCTTCACCCGTTTCTGTTGCAGGGTCAGATATCCTCACCCTGGGCTCTGCCTTGAGCTGTGCAAATTCCATCAGTGCAAGCAGGCAGAGCTTGGGGTGAGGGGCAGAGGGAATCAGCCCAATTCCTGCCCCAGGCAAGAGACCCAGGTACATTGTCCAGGCTTTGCCCAGCAGGGTTCATTTGCATTTCTAAAGCTCCTCTGCAGGCTGCCTGGAATGAAGCTTCTCCTCCAGGCCGTGACTCACATATGCCCCCCCCCCCCCCAAAAGCCAGGGTTTGGGGTATTTTTAATTTTTAGTGTTTTTTTTGAAGAGTGTTCTATTAACTGTTAATCAGTTATAGGGTCACCTTTAAAGCTCTTCTAGTTTTGCAAAATGCAGCCTGAAGGTCAACACCAGAAAACCCAGACCAAAATTTTGCAATTCCAACAACCACACAAACACACGGGAAAAAGAATCCAAAGCAATAAAGATTTTTTCTACTTCTTCTGCAGAGAATAAAAATTGATTCTCACACCCCTGGCCCAAACCTAACTGACAATATCAAAGTAGCATTAATTAGAAACAACATTCTCATGGTGTAATCTTATTCCAGCCAGCCCAGTGTGTGAGTGTAACTGAGCCCCAGAGTGGAATTGTGCCGTGTTGTTCCCCAGCAGCTGTGGCAGTGCAGGCCCAGACACACATATGACACAGAGGTACAACAGAACTGGCCTCTGTATCACCTTTTATAAAATTAATTTGCGTTCGCAGTTTAGGAATCAAATCCCTTGCCAGTAAATCATGATAACAATTAGGAGCAAATAAAAATTCATGCATTTCCAATCCATCTCCCAGATCTGCTAACAGTGGTTGAATAAAATCACTCCTCTTTTCCACTTATCCCCTCACTAATCAAACATATTTCTAGCATTTTTTCCGCCTTGGGTCTAACATTCAGAGTGGACTGAGAGGCCCCTGTGTCCATCAGGAGAGGCCTCCTCTCAATGCAGACCCACCTGAATGTTCTCAAGGGCTCCAGTGTGGAGGGTCCCTGGTGTGATGGGAGCTGTGACAGCCCTGCCAATCCATGTCCATCAAGGGGTGGACTTGCTGGTCCTGAGGGTGCTGCTGTCTGTGCTTGCAGTGTCCTTGTGCCCTGCAGCTGGAGCCCTGATTCCTTGCCAGGGGCTGTTTGGGTGGGCTGTCCCCTGCCGAGGAGGGCAATGCCTCTGCCGGGTGCTTATGGCCGAGCCCGTGCCCTGGGTGCTGGGGCCCCCTTGGGCCCTGGGGTTGATCCCTCAGGGGCTGTAGGAGCTCTGCCCTGGCCTTTGCCTTCAGCTTGGCCTTTTGCTGCTCCCTTCTTGCATTCACCTGCTGGGCCTTTGTGCCCAAGTGCTGCAGGGCCTTCTTCTGCCCCTCCTGCAGCCCCCCTCAGTGCCTGTGGGTGCTCATCCTCTGAGAGCTGCTGAGCTTTCTGCAAAATCATTTGTATCTCCAGTAACCCTAACAAAATCCTTAAAAGACAATCTCCATGCTAAAATGTATAATCCACATTTCCCAGGTGTTCCTTGCTCCTCGTCCCTGTGCTCAGGGTGCCCTCCCCAGCCCGTATCCCAGAGCCGCTCCCTGTCCTGCCGCAGTGTCCAAAGGCGCCCCCCCGGCGGGCAGGGCCGGCAGCTCCACGGGGCCGGGCAGCGGCCGGGGCGTCCCGCAGCCTCCTGGGGGCCGGGGGCCACTGCCGGCCCTGCCCGGGGCTGGTGGGGTCAGGCAGCGCCCGGTGCTGAGCCCCGGCTGCCCCACAGCCCCGGCCCGGCCCCGCAGCTCCCCCCAGGCCCCCAGCCCGTGCTCCCGGTCCCGCACCTCTGCGCCCGGTGCTGCCGCTGCCCCCCACAGAGAAACCCCCTGAAACCCTGACCTCCTTGTTTTCCTCTCCGGGAAACCGGGGATACAAATGATCAGCTGGCAAATGTTGAGGATAAGACCCTGCTGAAAAACATCCCAAGCCTCAGTATTTGTCTCTTCCTCCTCTTTTTCATCATCCTTTTCCTTCCCACATAGATTCCTCCTGCTGCTTCCTGCCTTAACCATATTCCTGCACACTCCCCTTCACCCAGTCTCTTCCCAGCACACCAATGCCATCCATCCCCTGTTGTCCAAATCCCTTCTCCACTTCTCTTATTGCCCCCCTGGGTGTCCAAGTCCTTAATTGCCTCTGAGGGAGTGTGCAATCTACCTCAACCTTCTCCCAAGGGACCCTTCAGAGATATTTTGGGATCATCATCCCTTTGGCACAGGACCCCTTCCTGGCTTTCCCTTTTCTGTCTCCATGGGTGCCCTGCCGTGCTCACTCCCCAAAGATCCCAGTGCACTCACTGATGAGATTTTCAGTGCTCTCTCCCTGCTGACTCTTCACAGCCCCCCCTGATGTGTCACTCGTCTGTCTCCTGGTCACTCTCAGGTACCCAATCAGTCCCCGGTGCTGCCGCCCCCAAGGGGGCCGATCACCCAAACTGGGTGAGGCACCTTCAGCTGCACTCACTGCCCGCTGCCCCAGACGGTGGAAGGAATTCCAGACGAGTCCCAAGGTGTGTGGAAAATTTGACGTCACCAGAGGATTCTGTCCACAAAGCAGACAGAGGAGTCCTGTAAAAGTAATTTCATTCCTAGAAAAATGGGAATGGCCATGAGACATTTCCCACGGGGTCTGTCCAGTTCTTGGAGGACACAGCTGCCTTTTCATCCTAATTTTCCTGGCCACATCTCCCTTTCCCTTTCTGCATTGGCTGTAGTGCTTGAGAAGTACAGACTTCCCAATCCATCTACCACATACCCCCTTAATATGCTCCCCACTTTTATATAGTGAACGATATTCATGACTCTGTGAAGTCTTTGTTCTTCTCGAAGTTCATGAATTTGGCAGGACCTTGGCTGAGCAGCAGTCTGTGTCATCAGTTAATAACATTTTCTGAAGCTGATGGCTTCTCCTGTCACTTTCTTGTGTCCAAGTCCCTGGCCCTATCTTTAATCAGATTCACAGCATCTGTTTGTAAAGACACTTTCCTCCTCTTCCTTTCATGGGGGTTTCCCCGTTTGTGGGATATCCCCCCTGGAGCTGTGTGTCCCCCCTTGCTGCAGCCCCAGCACTCAGGCAGAGCTCAGCCAATCAGAGCACGCGGCTCCGATGACTCATCAGTTGCCAGGCAGACCCGCAGCTCTCAGCGTTCCCCACCTGCGCCCAGCGCCCCCCTCGGCCCCAGCGCCCCCCGCGAGCGGAATTTGGGGAGGTGGGAGTGGGGCAGCGCCAAGGCCGGGCCCCCCCGCGCTGTCCTGGCGGGAGCGGCTGCAGTGGGGACCGAGTGCGGGCGGGAGCGGCCGAGAGCCCAGCGCTGCCCCAGCCTGACCTGCCCCAGCTCCATCCCTGCCCCTGCCGTGGGATGCTGTGGGTTTGGGGGCAAGAGGGAGCCGGCAGCGGGTGCTGGGCCTGGGGCAGGAGGAGAAGGGAAGGAGAAGCAGGGTTGAGGAACAAAAAGGTCAAATGCTGCACGTGGGAGGAGAAGGTGGGATTGTGCAGGAGAAGGAGGAATAGCAGGAGGAAGAGGAGGAATAGGAGGAGGAAGAGGAGTGGGAGGAAGAGTGGGGACACCGGAGGAGGAACAGGAAGAGGAAGCAGCACAAGGTTCCACCTCTCCCTGTATCTGCAGCCTCTGACCCCAGCCCCAGGAGCGTTGCCCCCCCCACATGCAGCAGGTGACCGGGGATTGGGATCCACGATTTTCCCAGGGGTGAATCTTGGTGTTTCTGAGCTTTCTTGGGCTAATTGTTGGTGCTTTGTTTTTTTGTGCGGGCTGAATCTTTATATTTGGAGGGGGCTTTTGCTGGATCTTGATGTTTGGGAAGTTTTTGATCTGTGTCTTGATGTTTGGAGGACTTTTGTGCTGAATCGTGGTGTTTTCGAGGTTCTTAGAGACACAAGATGCCCAATGACTTAATGAGATGAACTTGGGCAAGGAGGAACTCCCAGTCCAAGGCACTCTCATCTTGTTTTTTTCTCCAAACCAGGATTTTTCATTCCTAGGACATGTCTGGATGGAGGAGGAGGAAAAGCCCTGGAGATTCCGCACAAGGAGGGGCTGCAAACCCAGCCCAGGGAGCTGTGGGAAGGAAAGAGCCCCCCTGAGCCAGGAAGGCGGCCGGAGATCCAGCCAGAGCTCAGAGCTGGTGGAGAAGCCTCATGGCAGAGAGAAGCCCCACAAGTGCTTGGAATGTGGGAAGGAGCTTAGATCTGATCCAGCACCAGGTGATCCACACTGGGGAGCAGCCCTGGGAGTGTGAGGAATGTGGGAAGCGTTTCAGCTGGAGCTCCAGCCTCAGGCAGCACCAGGTGATCCACACTGGGGAGCAGCCCTTTGAGTGTGAGGAGTGTGGGAAGAGCTTCAGCCACAGCTCTGTCCTGATCCAACACCAGAGGATCCACACTGGGGAAAAGCCCTTTGAGTGTGGGGAATGTGGGAAGAGCTTCAGGCAGAGGGGCCAGCTGATGCAACACAAGATGATCCACACTGGAGACCGGCCTTACGAGTGTGGGGAATGTGGGATGAGCTTCTGCCAGAAGGGGAGCCTGATGCAACACCACAGGATCCACACTGGGGGAAAGCCCTATGAGTGTGTGGTATGTGGGAAGAGCTTTGGATACAGCTCTGGCCTGAGGAAACATGAGAGGATCCACACTGGGGAAAAACCCTATGAGTGTGGGGAGTGTGGGAAGAGCTTCAGCATCAAGTGCCAGCTGACAGAACACCAGAAGATCCACACTGGGGAAAAGCCCTACAAGTGTGGGGAATGTGGGAGGAGCTTCAGAGGAAGCTCGGCCCTGATTCGGCACCAGGTCATCCACACTGTGGAACGGCCCTACACCTGCTTGGAATGTGGGAAGAGCTATGGGTGGCACTCGGACCTGAGAAAACACCAGCGCACCCACACTGGGGAGAAGCCCTACAAGTGTCCCCAATGTGGGAAGAGGTTTCACAGGAGCTCTGATCTTCTCAAACATGAGCGGAGTCACACCGAGGAGAGGCCCTTCCGCTGCCCCGACTGCGGGAAGGGCTTCAAGCAAAACTCCACCCTCACCCTGCACCGGCGCATCCACACTGGGGAGAGGCCCTACGAGTGTGGGGAGTGTGGGATGAGATTCTCATTGAGCTCAACTTTCACCCGACACCAACGGAGGCGCCACTAAGGGAAGCCCTGTGAGTGCCCCAAATGTGGGAAGAGCTTTGTGCGCTGCTCCAGCTCCATCCTCCATGAGAGGATCCACATGGGATGATCCCCAGTGACCCCCGTTGGGCAGAGCCCTGATGATCCGTGGTCCTGGTGATCCAAGTTGGAAGGCATCTGGCTGGGGGGCTCCACATCTTCCTGGTTCTCTGAGGATACCTAGATAAACCCAGAGGCAGGAACATCCATCAGGACGCAGGCCTACAATGGGGATTCCTTGGGAAGAGCAGATTTGTCGAATTTCAACCCCATAAAATCTTTTGTATTCAATCCTATCTTCTGGTGACATCAAGGAGTACTGAATGGTCCCTTGTCGGGTTCGGCTGTCTGTCTCTGCCCAGACACGGGTAGGGTGGTTCTTGGGTGGCACGCGTTTTAAAGGACGAGTCTGGACTCTTCAGCTTTTCAATCTTCGGGTTGTTTATTGTTTCTTATCTACAAAATTTTCTGTCTTCCCAACAGAGGTCTGATCTGCAAGCAGTCACAGGCACTCTCTGACCACCCACGGGGCGGTCATGTCTTTTTATACTAATATCTACGTACATAATATTTACCCTTATTTCCCAATGCTTTTCACCCATGTTAGCAAGTGCACCTTCACCATAAACCAATCCCCAAGTGCCAACATCACCACAGGAGATGGAGGACAAGAAGAAGAAAGAAGAAGGACAAGACACGCCCTGATCCCTCCATCTTGTCTCCTTAACCCCCCTGTACCAAAAACCTTAAAGTCTATACTTCACCCTCTAAATGTGTCTCTTTTACACCTTTTACTCTAAAGTGATTCTCTTGTCCTCAAACTCTTGTTATTTCTGTGGATGGATCAAAATCAAGCCACCAGACACTTCTGGCAACATTCCAGGATTTTCGAGACCCCCAAGGGTTCTCCTGGCATCTCTGGACATCAGGAACGATGTGCTGAGATCCCACAGTCCCTCAGGTATATTCTGGGTTGACTATATGATGCTTGTATCCCCAGTCTGTTCTGTTTATGCTGAATAATAAGTTTTACACCTTCAAGACCTGTCCTGAGAGTGAAGGGGTAGAGAAGCAGCATGCAGTTTGTTTTCAGAAACTGCACTCGCTCCTCCACATTCCTGCTCTGGGACTGTGTTGTCTGCAGATGGACAGACAGCGGGACAGAGCTCTCCTTTGCTTTTAGTTAGTTTTAGCTAGCTGAACCAAACAAGTTCCTGAACTGTGGTGTTTTTTTCCCTTTTCTTTGGACCTGTTTAAACCTGCTCTGGCCTGAACACCAGAAGAGCACGGGCAGCTCACACCTGTGGCCCACCAGGCCGGGCCTGGGCCGCGGCATTTCCAGCACTGGAGGGACTGATAAGGGACTGAGTGAGCTGAGCTACAGCCCACAGAGGGACTTGGTGAGTTTGTCTCTCTTTTAGAGCAGCAAGAGGTTTTACTGTTTTGTTATCTTTATTGAAAGATAAAAATATCCATTCCAGAATATGCAGTTGATCTTCCCAGTTATCACTTCATTGACACGGTATTCCACACGGTATTTAACGGTCCTTCAAAATAAACACTTGAACACCAACATAGGTATCTATTCTGTTAACAAATGTGTGTGCTAAGGCTAATTCAATTTCTTCTAGGGTCTTTGCTGCTGGGGTCAATTGCCTCTCATCAGTAGAGGAGGTGGTGCCTGACAGCAAATCATGCAATAGTTGCATCTGATGATTAGTTATGCCTAAATATGATCTAATCCAACCTATTAAACCAACCAATTTCTGTACATCAGTAGCAGTTTTAACATCAATGTCTAACTTCACAGGTTGAGGCATAACTTGAGTGTTAGTCACTAACATACCAGTATTTCCAAGGCATGTGTTCCTGCACTTTCTCGGGCAATGATCAGACCAAAAGCTTTCAAATTTGTCACAGCACATTGTTTAAGAGCTGATAACTGTTGTTTGTTACCAGATGCCAACAAGATATCATCCATGTAATGATAACAGTAGCAGTTATTAAATTGCTCCTGCACTTTTGACAAGGCCTGTGCCACAAACCATTGACAAATAGTTGGCGAATTTTTCATGTCTTGGGGAAGTACCCTCCATTGATATCTTTTATTGGGTTCAGGGTTCAGCATGATTATGGAAGGCAGAGTAAAAGCAAATTTTTCTTTGTCTTGCTCAGCCAATGGAATAGTGAAGAAACAATCTTTCAAACCAATGACAACATTTGCCATTCCTGTGGAATCATTGTAGGTGTAGGAAGGCCTGGTTGTAAAGCTCCCATTGTTGCCATTACAGCATTTATCTGCTGTAAATCATGTAAAAGTCTCCATTTTCCTGATTTCTTTTTTATTACAAAAACAGGGGTATTCCAGGAATATTTCAATATTTCCTGCTTGCAATTGTTCTGTGACTAACTCTTGCAGGGCAGTAAGCTTTTCAGTAGTAAGGGGCCAGTGGTCAACCCAGGCAGGTTTATCTGTCAACCACAGATCAAGGCTACAACTGGACGTTCATTGCCCTGCATCACAGTGGCCCCCATTAAAAATCCGTAGTAATTTTGACACCCCATTGAGATAAACAATGTTGTCCCCACAGACTTTGAGGAGCATTGGCAACATAGGGTCTGATGTTAGCTTGTTGGCCATCAGGATGTTTCACGTTAATTACAATGGCTGACAAACCACCTGTTGTAGCACCACCCAACCTCAGAAGTCCAAAACTTGCATGAGTGAGAGGCCACGATTGAGGCCAGCAAAGTCACGAGAGTATTGTGACATCTGCTCCAGTGTCAATCAAACCTGTTACTGATATGGTTCCTGGATGACATCCACTGGCAGTGAGGATGCATGTCTTTTCTGGATGGTTCTCCATAAATTTCTCAGCCCAGAACATTTGAGGTACTCCTGTCAATCCAAAACTTCCTGTGCCGTGACTTTGGTCCACTGTATTTGGAACAGAACTCACAAAAGGTACAAGTTGAGCAATGCAAGTTCCTTTCTGAATAGTGACAGGAGGGTCATAAATGGGTACTATAGCATGAATCTGTCCTAAATAATTAGCATCAATAAGCCCTAGATGCACATGAATACCTCTAAGTGTAGTACTTGATCTCCCTATCAAAAACGCACTCAATCCCCGTCCTATCGGACCATAGGAATCGAGGGGCACTTTGCACATTTCTTTTGTCAGAATGGTTACTGTGTCAGCGGTGGGTATATCAATCCCTGCAGACCCACTTGTTGCCCCTGAGTATTGTTCACAAATGTTTAGCTTTGCAGTGCTGGGGAGGCCCATATTTGCTGCTGTGGTTCTTGGGGTATTTGTTTTCACACATGCCCCTTTGCGCTCCTCTTCTTGTTTCCCTGCAACAGCTGACCATTTGCATGATATTTACTCCTGCATTGTTGAGCATAGTGCCCAAATTTAGCACAGCAATTGCACACAACATTGCTGTTTGCGCTTGGCTTAGATGTTATTTTCTGGGTATTACACTGTGCCATTACTTGTCCTTGCTGTCCACAATTATAGCATTTCGATGAAGGTCTTAGAACTGCAGCAAGAGCTGCTATTTTATGCTCTACTGAACCAACTTTCAAGCAAGCAGTAATCATTTCAGGCAATGCTGGTTCCCCAGGTAAAGTGCCAATAATCTTTCTGCAGCCTGAGTTTGCATTTTCTTTAGCCAAATGTATACAGAATTTGTGTTGCAAAGATTCATCATCTACCTGTTTTTCAATGGCTGCAGCAAGCTCTTCCACAAATTGCAAAAATGGTTCTCTCATCTCTTGTTGTATAGTACCATATCTCTGTTTTGGAGCTGCCATTTCCATTGATTTAATTAAAGCATTCACGCCTATTTGCTGAGCTTGTGCCAAAATTGAAGGATCCCACCTTGCCTGTGAATCTGGGTTAGCAAAAGGTCCAGTGTCCAGCAGGGCATCAACACCCACAGCATGATGAGGGTGGTGTTGAGGCAACTGCATATTTGTTACAGCTGTCTGCTCAGCCACTCGCCTCCAAGTTTCTTGAAATACACCGTATTGTATTGGCTGGAATGAAATAGTAGCAATATGCATGATGTCATAAGGTGCAAGCATATCTGCATTAATTACACATATTAATTGCATTACCTCTGAGGAATTAATGCCATACTGAGCCACTTTCGATTGGAGATTTTGCACAACTTTCCAGGCAAAGTCGTGATGACTGTCATCCTGCCCTGTTCCAGGAGCTGCTTTAAAACCTGGAAAAGCCATAGATAGGGTTATCACAGGCAACATTTGCATTAGCACTGTTCTCCTGAGGTACTCTTGGAGCACCTAACCTTTCTATCATGTCCCAATTCTTTTCTTCAGCTGCTTTCTTCCTAACAAATTCCCAAAATTCCTGAGGCTGTTGAGGAAGCCCAGTTACTTGACATGGGGGCAAAGTCCATGGGGCAATAAGGCTGGAGCTATTAGAAGGTGAACTGTCAATAGTTCTCTGTCCCAACTCAGGTGTTACTGTGGGAGACTCATCACTTGATTCGCTGTCGCTGTCACTGTCAGGTAACGGAGGACACGACCTTGCAGATTGTTCAGGCAGCTCAGAGGGGAGCGAGGGGGCAGATGGCTGGGCTAGAGCAGAGGGAAGCAGGGGCAGACGGCTGGGTTTCTCTCTCTGCTAAAGACATTTCAGCTACCTGGTGCAGTGGTGTGGTGTATATAGGCACCATGGCGAGCTGCTGCGCAGCTGTGACATAAAGAGGTTTAGGAGTCTGAGAAGGAGATACTATGGCAGTTTGCCCAGAAGCTTTGGCAGCTGTCCCAGAAGCTTTGGCATCCAGCCCAGAAGCTCTGGCAGCTTTCCTGGAAGCTTTGGTAGCCTGCCTGGTAACTTGCATGGCACCTGCACCTTCTTCAAGGATAGATTCACCAAGTTCCCCATCAGAGGCCCCCTCTGCCTCATCCCCCTTGTCAATTTCTGTTATCAACACTGATTCTTCATCTGCGTCCTGCTCTGCTTAAGCGTTCTCGCTCTGTTTTCCATTCCTTTAATGCCTCAAAAAGCAATCCCCAGGTAACAGCTAGATCGACAACAGTTTTATCTCCTACTCAGATGACTTCCCACAGTCTGTCCCCGTCTTTTTCCCATGCTTTAACACTAAATGCTGTGTCAGGATCAGTGCCAAAATCCTGTGATTTAGCCCACAGCAATATACTACGAAGGGCATAGTCTGAAGTATTAATTCCCTTATTTCTTAACAAAACTTTCCATGTAGCCAAAACAGTCTCTTCTTCATTAGATAAATTATTTCCCATTATTACTAGTTGGTGGCTCACCTACTTCCAGGTGTCTTGATAGGAGAAAATCAGGTCTGGACTTCCCTGTGGCTTCCACCCACCATTCTCAGCTGCACCAACGCCGCCTCCCCCACTACGTCCCAGTGAGTCACATTTGCCAGTCGCAAGGACCCTGTTTGGGTCCAGATCAAGTATGTTCTTAAGGGTGTTGAATCACGTTGGGGTTACCAGATGTTGCTGTCAAGGCAGTCATGACACAAGGCAGAGACCACAAGCAGTCTCAGATGGCAACTCTTTATTATCGAACATGGCTGACCTTTTATACCCTTTCTAATTGTTTATACTTCTTCTACCCTAACTATTTGCCACAATAAATCAACATAACATCATTGGTGATAAGTTACAGTGTCTTCAACTAACTTTCTAAAAATACTTCATCCAGCTGCAAAGTTCTCTTCTTATCTTTCTTCAATTCCTCACTTCTCTTGGTGTCCTTAGTTACAGCCTTGGAGAGAGCTCCTTATCAACTTCTTGCTTGTTACCTTTCTTCTCACTCCTTTAGCTAACAGGCCCGCTGTTGGCCCCTTCCACACAAAGGCATTTGCTATACCAGCCCCCACAGTAAGCTTCATTAGTAACGGTTGCCCTATGCTGAAGGTACACAGGTGGTTACATGCCTCTATCATTTACAGCAGGGTGGGTTCCTCCTTAGACAAGGACCTCAGAAGTTATTTACAATTCTCATTAGCATTTTCAACAGCTAATTTTGAAAGCAACACCTCTCTGGCAATGTCATTCTCAATTTGTCTTTTAAGAGCTTGTTTCAAGCAGCCATTGAATTGCATATAAGGCTCCGCCAGTCCTTGCTTTACATAATAAATACTTTTTGGGGGGCTCACAGCATCAGGAACCTTTAAAAATGTGCTATGCACAGCTTCAGTAATACCCTCAAGGGCCTCACTAGGAATGTGGGTACGCCCAACAGGGTCTGAGTGGCTTCCTTCTCCGGCCAGGTGGTCAATCATGAGGGCTGCAATATTCTGGTTTGCATGTCCCACAAATTTCACAAACAAAGCTTCAAACCCCTTTTTCCACTGAGCATCTGTGGAGGCCGGTGGGCCTACAGAACAAAGGCCATTATAGGCCTTTGGACAGACAGACAGACCCCAAGTTGGAGAAATCTCCCCTGTTCAGGGCAATTGAGCAGACCCTCTTCCAGGATGCTTTGTTGTATATGCAAATGTACCCAGTTCTACTTCCCTGGTTGGACTGTTGGCCTCTCCCTCCCTTTTTCTTTATATTTATATGTCCTTGAATGTTCTCCCTTCCCTGCTTATCCATTGGCCCCATATTGCCTCAGTGTCCCACCCTCTTTACCCTATTGGCTGCCACCCCTTGTCTCCCCTCTGTACTGCCCTGAGCCCTCAGCCCATTGGCCCTGATGCTCTGCTCTGCCCCTCTTTTCCCCTGTATTTAAACCCAGACCTTCCACTGTTCTTTTTGTCTTTGTCCCTGGACCCCTTTGTGCGTGGCTGGAATAAACCTCCTTCTCTGGCGTCTGTACAAAGACCCTTCCCATTTCTTTGTCGTTGGTGATTCTACAAGAGAAGTGTGTGCTGCAGTGATTGTGTGTGTGTGTGTGTGTGTGTGCCTGTGCCACCGAGCGGCTTCATTACTGGAGACACTTCTGGAAGGTCACGGCTCCGCTGCCTCTCGCTCCACCACCCACGGGCTTACGGCTTGCGACAGCTGGCAGCCTGAACAGGGACCTGTTCGGAGCATTCCTGGAGGTGTCTTCAGTAGCTTTTTTGCTACTGAAATTGAGCCATGTTCAGAGCAGCCAATTCCCAGAGGAGACTCCTAAGTTTTATTGGGGGAATCACACAGGCGACCGGCAACCTTCTTGAGGCGAGAAGATTGGTTGAAGCTGACGGACAACCTGGAGAGGTTTTGTTGACCCACTGTCATGTGAGTACTATATTTGGGGGTCACCCTTTTTTGTCTTTCCTTTGCCTTCTTTTCCTCTTGGATGTTGGGAGGAAGTGTGGGGATGGGAGCCAAACTGATCTACCCACACAGGGAAGTTTATACCCAAGTTAAAGGAATCCTTGTTGGGGAAAATTTTCATTTTTCAAAGGGAGATTTAAAATGTTTTCTTCATTGGTTGTCCAAGCATTTTCCTGATGTTATGAGGGAATTCATTCTAATGAGTTCTGGGACCATATAGGAAAAAGGTTCTACATTCTTTGAGTTAAAGGGGATCTTTCAGTGGGGAAATTTTATCCTTTGGCCTTATTGTTAAGTCTGTAGAAAACGTTGGGAAACATTCGGGACCCCAGTTTAACACCCCTTCTCCCTGTTCCTCCCCTCGCATCCCTAAACCCTCTTCCCTGCCTCAGGCAGGATCGGGAGATGGATCCTGCCAGCAGGCACAGGGTTGCTGCCATCACCCTGACATCTCCCAGTGTCCTCTGTCCCCTCTCCAGGGCAGCACTGGCCATGCTGCCTTGGGCTCTCTCCTAACCCTCTTA
This sequence comes from Molothrus aeneus, assembly GCF_037042795.1. Lineage (NCBI taxonomy): Eukaryota > Metazoa > Chordata > Aves > Passeriformes > Icteridae > Molothrus > Molothrus aeneus. The sequence continues at coordinate 2,849,490 of NW_027099016.1, forward strand.
CCAATGCCCACATACCCAGTTCTAGCACCCCCAGCTGTTCTCCCAGATGGTACCAGGAATGTGGCCAGCCCCTCCATCTTGTCTTCTCCCTCTCCAAGTTTTTCTGCCCTTTCTCCACAAAATGGTGCTGACCCCACAAAGGCAATGGCCATTTTGTCACCTCCCTGTCCTGCCAAAAACAACTCCTCTGACCCTCCTCCCACTTTCTCTATTCCTGTAATCACACCCTGCCCCTCCCTTCTGTGTCAGGAAGTGTGTCCATGTTGGGACTTCCCCTCTCTATTGGGAATCCCCTCCCCATTGTGCACACCCCATCCCTACACCCTCTTCTCTTGATTCCTCTCCTGATGGTCCCTCCCATTCCCATTCCCACAACACTGGAGTCAGAAGTGGTGATGACAGCGACCAGAAGGAGCCCATATTGGCTTCCACAGCTGCCCACAAACAGGCAGATTCTGGCTGCCCCAAGAGGCTCCATGCAGTCATCAAGTGCCCTCCATCCTCCTCGGAGGATGAGAGTAGGGATTCTGCAGACCCGGATTCCAGTCCTGAGTCTGAGGATCACTGGGCCAAGCTGCAGAGGGCAGCCACTGGGAGGGCTCAGAGCTCACCAAAAAGATTGTGGGCTTGCCAATTATATGTAAACACAGCAGAAGAGTGACTGCAATCAATTCCTGGAAGCCGATCCCCTATGGGGAATTGAAGGAGCTCTGCAAAGTGGCTAAGGAATATGGTCGGGAATTGCATTTCTTAAAAAACTTTCTGGAAGCCACCTTCTCTTCCCATGTCTTGGTCGTGCATGAAAATAAAAATATCATGAACTGCCTACTCTCCCCGTGTCACAATCCATCCTTACGAACGGGTTTCGTGATTGTTCATGGATTTGATCTCAGGGTGCAAAAAACTGACACGGCACAGGGGGGTTTGCAGTGATAATCAAAACAAATGCTCCTTTATTGAATAACCAAATGCATTGGGGAGGAATTGGGGAAAAAAGGGAAAAATAAGGAAAAGAGGGAGGAAGAGAAAGGAAGGTATATAGCTACCAAACATAGAACAGCCAAGTCCTTTGATGTCCAGCCAATGGAGCTGACCAGGTCACGTCGGGGAGATCTTGAAATCTCTCGCTAACTCCGAGGTTTTTATTATGATAACTCTATTGAAAATTGTGAGGGGGGTAAACAAATACAATAAGGAATAGCTGTAACAGGTAGTCCATGTTCTCAGCAGTAAACGAGAGCCATTGTGTTCTTGGTCCAGCGGTCACAACCTGCAGGCAAACATCTCGCTTTGGTCAGCTTGCCTCCCCCACACACCTGCCCCGGGCTGGGGGTTTCAGTCCCAGTCCTTGGAAGGAGCAGAGGGGCCTTTTCACATGGGGGTTTCATGTCTCACTCCTTGATGGAGAGGCTCCTTACATCTCAGTCTGTCTGTCATGGTGGTTGTAAAACAGGTGAGGGTCTTCTGTGGGGGGACCACCCAAGACTCAGGAGAAGTCCAGCCAGGCTGAGAGGTGGGACAGCTTCCAAGGCTATTGCTGCAAAAAGGCAAGATGCCCCCTTCTTCTTTCATTGGGCTCAGTGTAGCATACAGCAAACAACACCTGTGAACAACAGCTTAGCACTGTGCTCAGGTCTCGGAGCCGTTGGCACCTAACTTTCTCCAACAGGGCCAGAAACTTCAGACAAGGGTCTTTTCTTCAGTGGTCCCCAATGGCGATCATGAGGCAGATGAGAGAAACTTTGGACAGAGTCTCACACCCCGGTCGAGTACATGCTGTGGGAGAGGCAGTAAAAAAGGCATCTCAAATCACTGGCGGACACATATTCAAAAGATGCCAACAAACCAAATTTAACCCTTGAACAAATGGCAGGAGAAGGTGACTTCCAGAAGCCACAAGACCAAGCAAAGGATTTACAAGAAGCTGCACTCGGTGACATCACCACTGCTGCAAAGACATCCCTGCTCCTCACTCTTGATGACACCCTACCTACACAGAGCTTCACTAACATTAAACAAGGGCAAGTGAAATTTTCATGAAATTTGTAGAAAGACTTAAAGTTGCACTTGAGTGACAAATAGAAAGCCCAGAGGCCAGGAAGGAAATTCTAAATAAAATGGCCTTGGCAAAGGCAAACGATGAGTGCAAAACAGTATTAAGAGCTCTCCCCTTGGACACAGAACCTACAATCAACCAGATGGACGAGGCCTGCACCAAATTATCTTCCACTGAACACACCGTGGCAAGGGCAATCTCTAAGGGAGAGGGCCTTTTTAACATCCCAAGACGCTGCAAAATGTTTTAATTGTGGGGAACTGGGCCTTTTTTTTGAAGGACTGTCCAGAATACAAAATGCCTAAAGACCAGCAGCCACCAAAGAGGTGCCATTCATCACACTGTATGGATTGCAACAGACATTCTAACAACTGTTCTCAGTTTTGTTATCACCAGTAACCTCACCACCACCAGCACCATTATCAGCCAAAAAACTTCCAACAGACTGCAGGGTGGCCCCGTGTGAAGACAGCAAATGGAAAGCTGTTTCACTGTACCCTCCCCACTATTCTGGAGGTCCAATACGCGGGAAATTCCTGCGGAGCTCTTCATACTCCGAACAACAGACCAGAGTCACCAAGGCTTTCCAGCAAGTTCAGGTCAGGACCTGACACCAACTGGTGAGTGCTTTGTCTATACAATTTGATGACTCTGCTTTCTATCGTATTCCCACCAGAAAATATGGACCCCTAGAGGGCCTGAGGGATGTGCTGGTAATAGGTAATGTATTCATGGACCAAATGAAATACATATTATAGTGGAAGTGCAAACTGTTGGGCCAACTGACAAAATCACAGTCACTTTCTGCTGCACAAAACCACCACACTTCCTGCACAGAGAGACTGTGATCGCCCAAGCCTTTTTATTGCCATTAAGCATAGACAATATCCCAGACACCCAATGGCATTCTGGGTTGAAATCATGGGCCAAGACAAGCCCCTTATAAAGTGCAGTCAGTTGAATAAAGGTAATAACATCCACCTACAAGGGATGGTGGACACAGGGGCCAACGTTACTATCATTACACAACCCCAATGGCCCCTGAACCAGGAGCTGACTCCTGTCACTGGAGTCATCTCAGTGATTGGAGGAGCCGCCATCTCCATGAGGAGCGAGCGTATTATCACAACAGAGGGACTGGAGGGCCAAACTGCCACCATCAGGCCATTTGTAGTCAGGGCACCCACCACCCTGTGGGCCAGGGACCTGTTGTCCCAGTGGGGAGCTTGACTTGATATTCCACCTCTGTCCTGGGATTTCTATTTGGGGCCACTGCAGAGTGCACCACCCCACAATCACCTGGAAGACTGACGCCCCACCGTGGGTGGATCAGTGGCCCCTCTCAACAGAGAAATTACATACCCTCGAGCTTCTTGTGGAGGAGCAGCTTTCGAAGGGCCACATTGTACCTTCCAACAGCCCTTGGAACTCCCCTGTCTTTGTTCTCAAAAAACCTGGCAAGGACAGGTGGACGCTCCTCCATGATCTTTGTAAAATTAACGAAGTCATTGAGGACATGGGTCCCTTGCAGCCTTCCTTCTCCGTCCTTGCTTCCTTGTGACTCGAGACTGGTGGTCGTTGATATCAAAGACTGCTTTTTCAACATCCCCCTCCATCCTCAAGATGCTCCCAGATTCACCTTTTCCATCCCCTCCCTGAACAGACAGGCACCTCTGAAGCGGTACCACCGGTGAGTCCTCCCCCAAACTGAGAAAAACTCCCCTATATATGCCAGTGGTACATGGCCCTTGTCCTATCTCCCATCCAAAGGACTCTCCCAGATGCCATTATCCTACATTATATGGATGACATTCTGTCTTGGTTTGAAGACAGGTGACTGCTAAGGAAGGCAGGAGCTTCCTGTGAAATGGAAAATGTAAACCCCCTCCCTCTGAATTATTATAATTTTGAAATTAAAAAGCTCTCGAGCAAAGATATGGGAATAAGAATAACAGTTATTTACTAGGAAAACTAAAAATACAAACGCAATAGTACAAACAAAAGAACCCCACTGGCAGAGTCAGAATATGACCTGACACCCTGTGGGTCACAGTGGTGGTAGCAGTCCAATTAAATGGAGGCTGCAGTGCTCCTGGAGTGACAGGTGGGGTTTTGTTGAAGCAGTGATCCTGTAGAAGGGTGGAGTTTTCCTCTCAAGGTCCAGTGGTGGCGTAGATGGGCCTGGACTTCCCCTGGGAATGCAGTGGAAAAGAAAGCTGCTCCTCTGGGAATCCAGTGGGAAAAGGCTGTCTCTCTTCTTCCAAATGTCAAATTATATCCAGGAAGAATGCTTGGCTCCTCCCTCTGGCCGGAGCATCTCACAATGAGATGATGAAATTGTTATCAGTCATGCAGTGACACTCAAGGGCCCAATAACAGAAGATATCTCCCAGAGGGGGGATTGTTGAGGAAGAGATAAAGTAAACTGTTGTAAGAGACGGTCCAAAGTTTCCCTCATTTGCCTCACGACCGTCACAAGGACAGAGAGGAAGACCCTGAAGACCCTGGCTGGAGTTCTGGCCTGGTTGGGGTGGATGCTCGCCAAGTGATTGTTTGCAGCTGTGCTTGCTGTGCCCCCACGTTACAACTGCTTCGAGCAGGGGCTGACAGGGAGCGGCTTGCTCTGTACACTTACACCTGCTTCACGATCCCCGCTCATCACAATGGCCCATGAATTTCCCCACCTCTTGGCCAGATGAACTTTCTGGGGTAACTCTGGTGATCCCCCCATAGAAGATCCCTCATCTGCCTCACAAGCGCTGTAAGGGAAGCCTCCTCCCAAGGACTGAGACTGAGACCCTTAAAATTCTAACACAGGGGCACTGGCCTGACTGAAGTGGGATGTTTGCCAAGTGTTGCCTGCAGGTGTGTTTGCTGGACCAAGACTGGTTTCTCATAGACACCAATCCTGAAAACAATGGGTCTCGCTCACCGCTGAGATTGATTTGTCCTGTTTTGGAACATGGACTGTCTTACTCATTTTCAACAGACTAATTCTCCATTGTCTTTTATCTGTTCTCCCCTTGGTGGATGACTATAAAAGACCCCCGAGTTAACCAAAGATTTTGAGATTCTCCCCAACGTGACAAGATGGATCTATTGGCTGGACCACGAGGATTTTGTCTCTCCATTGGTAGCTATTCCCACCCCGGTCTTTTTCTCTCTCCCTCTATCCTTTATCTCCTTTCTAATCTTTCTATCGCATTTGCTGTGGGCACTCAATAAAAGGTGCATTTCTTTTGATCAAGATTGAAATCCCCTCTGTGTTGTTTTTGCACTCTGAGATCAGTTAATGAACCATCACAACCCCACTTGTACGAGTGGATCGTGACATGAAATTGGCGTCATGGACAGGATTCTGACAGACAGAGGGGTTTGCAGGGTTGTGTGTAGTCTGTAACAGGGAAAGGATGTTTCACTCCAGCCACACTGAGCCCGATACCCTGAAAGGGGTGAGCGGTTGTCTAAAAAGGAAAGGGAGTGACTCAAATTTCCCACAAACTGCACACGCCTAGGTGAAAAGCACCCCCATACTCAATTGAGGGCTCTGCCTTCAGAATTTCACAAAAGATCTCTTAGTGCAAAAAGGGAAACTGTTTTTGTGTATGTGTGAATCTGGACTGTCTGGGAAGTGAAGGGACTACTTGAAGTAACTGAGTAGAACCTCCCAGGCACTTTTAGTCTCTTCACCCACCCAGGGAAGCAAGGGAAACACAGCAGAGGCTGTGTGGTTGTGTACCTTAAGTCTACACCTCCCTGTCATGGTTTTGGTCCCTTCACAAAATGATGGAAAACCTCAGCGCAAAAGTTAAAGCTGAATTTTATGCTCTACTAGCCAAACACAATGCCAAACCTTCTCCCGGAGGAGAAGAACGGGCGCAAAGTAACTGATTTAATTTGGAAAATGTTATTGATAGAGTATGTTCTTTACAAAATGAAACAAAAGTCAAACTGGGCAAAAATAAAACTATTCTCTGCTCAGTTTTGGGAGCTTGTCTCACAGCAGCTATAAAAACTCTCTTAAAGTGAAGAAGTGAGGAAAAAGCTATAATGGACTCCCTTCAAAGCCTAGTTGAAATTTGGCAAAAACAATTAATTGAAGAAAGAAATGAGATCCATCTGTTATGAGCTGCCCTTAGAGAGGAACACGTTAAGAATTCACTGAATGCTGATTCCTCAACACAGGCAGAGGAAAAGAAACTCCTCACATTAAACAGATTTATCCCCATAAGGAACTAGAAGCAGTAAAAAACTGTGGAGAAAACTGCTGCCCTCATTTGAGACCCTTGGTTAAAACAGAATATAATTATATTAATGATGAAGATTTTGAACCACATATCACAACTAAACAAATACCATTCAGCACTACCAAATTGACTAAGCTGAAGAAAGAATTTGGGTGCCTCCCACAAGAATCGGAGGCAGAATATGTCTTCCAAGTGTCCATCACTGGTGGAGATCAAATTAAATTAACTGAACAGGAGGCCAGTGGGTACTGGGGACATGGAGTTTTCCTAACAACAGGAGATGAGCGTGACACGTGGTCCCTGACACAATGTGTGCCTTTCTGGGCCGGGGGAATTAATCCTTTGGAAAGGGGAGACCCTTTAGCTATAGTCAGTGCCCCCGACCAGCTTTTGGAAGGCGCCCACAAAGCCACCTGCCTGCAAATGATTCATGAAAAAGGTTGATTCCTGGTTTTCAGTCACCAGTGCAATTACCTGTAAAGCCTGAAATTATGACTCCTTTAATTTGAGGGCTTCCTAAACCTATAGCAATTACTTTACAGAAAACCATAATGGCCTTGGGTCCCGTAGAGAGACTAGATAGATTCCTTGGTAACCCCACTGACCAAACTGGATCTACTGATCCTGGTTTCACTCCATACTCCATCCCCTCACAGCCCCCAGCTTCTCAATCTGATTCACCTGCCAGTAGCCGTAAAGTTTGGACATGGAGCGAGGTTGCAGTAGATTTGATTAATTACAGTAGATGATATGGACCTGTAAAAACCCTGGAGGAGAAATCAGAAAATACAAATGGTGTTTGGTTTATCAGGGCTCCTCACGGTGAAAATTTAGGGAAGGGAAAACAGATCTCTAACTGCCAACGTTGGTGGTTGTTGGAAGTTAAAAGGGGGGTCCCCAGAGAGGTGATGGATGGTTTGCCCCTTGATAAATTACAGAAAATAATAACTAATTGGCACTATGGAAAACCGAATTTATCAGTTCAACCCAGTGCACCCCTCCCTTCTCAGAATCCAGCCAGTGAGCCAAAACAAACCCTCTCCCAGCCTCTCCCTCAGAATTTAGGATGTGAGCCAAAGCAAACACAGAACCAGAGAAACTAGGCTCTCCATCCCTTATAGGTGAGCAAAGGGCTGGAGCATGGATGGATCTGAGAATGCTCACTAAACATAAATCAGGAGATATATTGATCACAGCTATCACAGGCCTCAAACAGGCACTTGTAACCTTTCTGATTGACACTGGGGCACAAATCTCTGCACTAACAAAAAGGATGCCCAGAAGTGTAGAATTGTTCCAACAAAGAAACAATGATGTGCTTTAAATGCCCTAGGAACTACAGAATCTATGAATGTGGCCTTAGTAAAACTCACGCTCCATGGAGAAGAGAATCAATTAGTTGTCAAAATTGGGGATATTCCAAACAATTTATTAGGGATGGATGTTATTGCTGGGAGGCAGTGGGAAGATTCTGAGGGATTCCTGTGGTCATTTGGTGTGCCACGTCTTAACATTAGACTGCTCCAAGCTGCATCCTCCTCACTGTCTAGCAAAATTACTCATGTAAAACAATACCCTCTACATTCTGGTGCCAAAGAGGGCATCAAACCAGTTATACAGGACTTGTGAGACCAAGGAGTGATAGTCAATACCCATTCTCTTTTCAACTTGCCAGTGTGGCCAGTTTGGAAACCCAATGAGAAGTGGAGGCTGACAGTAGACTTCTGCAGGCTTAATGCCAACACAGACCCTCTTACAGCAGCGGTCCCAAATTTGGCTGAATTAATGACATCAATTCAAGAAAAAGCTCACTCAATCATGGCAACTATAGATGTCAAAGACATGTTTTTTATGATACAGCCAGAAGATATGGACCGATTTGCCTTCACATGGGAAGGACAGCAATACACTTTCACTAGGCTTCCCCAAGGCTACAAACACTCCCCCACTTTGGCCCATCCTACTTTAGCCCAGGAATTAGAAAAAATACCCAAACCTGATCCTGTAGCTGTTTATCAATACATTGATGACATTCTGGGGGGGGGGGGTGGGGGTGTGAAATAGAGGTAGTAGGGAAACATCAGCAGAAAATAATCTCTCACTTAGAAAGTCTTGATTTGCAGATGCCCCCAGAGAAAATTCAGAAGTCTTCTCAGGAAGTGAAGTTTTTGGGAATTTGCTGGAAAAGGAGGTATGACATGTATTCCACCTGATATCCTAACCTCTTTAGATCAGATCAAAATGCCTGAATCCAGGAAAGATCTCCTGCAAGCTCTAGGATTATTAGTGCTCTGGAGAAAACACATTCCAGATCTTTCAATAATTGCCAGGCCCCTTTATGACTTGCTGAGCAAACGGGGTGAAATGGGATTGGACTCCTTCTCAGGAGGAAGCATTGCAATTGCTGTTTTTTGAAGCAACAGCTCACCAAGCACTGGACCCTGTCCATCCCACAGATCCCTTTCAGCTGCAATGGGGATTTGCCTCCTCAGGGCTGTCAGTACACATTTGGCAGCAGGGTCCTGAGGGTCCGATGCGGCCTCCTGGTTTCCATTCCCATGGTTTCAAAGATGCTGAGAAAAGATACACTACCTGGGAAAAAGGATTGTTTGTGGTTAGCTTAGCTTTCATAGAAGTGGAAAAAATTGCACGACAACAACCAGTTGCCTTGAGAGGCCCTTTCAAAGTTATTAAGACAGTCACTACTGGGACCTCCCTCCCCGCCCCCAACACAGGCCCCCAAAGGGCCTCAGTTGCAAACTGGTATGCTCAGATTGAACAATACTGTAACATTTTCTCAATAACAGAAGATGCTGTAAAAAATTTAGCGATCCAAGAAACTGAGAATTTGGGCAGCAGCCATGACAAACCTGCCTCTGTAATTAAAACATCCCCTCCTTTCTCCCCCAAACGATCAGCAAATTCTTGGTTCCCTGATGCCTCTGCTAAACGGGAGGGGAAGGTGTGGAGATACAGGGCAGCAGCCCTCCACATTTCCTCTGGTGAACGAATCATTACCGAGGGAGAAGGCAGTGCTCAGGTTGGGGAGCTGAGAGCTGTTTGGAGTGCTTTCCAACATGAGGTACAGAATACCTCTCCTGTCTGCATCTACACGGACTCCTATGCTGTGTATAAAGGATGTACTGAGTGGCTTCCTTTTTGGCAGCAAAATGATTGGGAAGTTAACAGAATTCCAGTATGGTAAAAGGAAAAGTGGCAAGAAATTTTGAACATCACACGCCAAGGGAACTTTGTTGGGGTGGGCAGCCTTTCATCAGACAGATGGAAATCCAGCAGGAGAGTGGAACAATAAAGCTGATGATTTAGCAAGACTAAGTCCCCTGAAAAGGAACAAATTACAGAGGACTGGGATCAACTATTAGAATGGCTGCATGTAAAAAGACAGCACACAGGTGTGAAAGATTTGTACAAGGAAGCTCTGGCCCAGCGTTGGCCTGTCACCAAGGAAAGGTGTAAAACATGCGTATCAGCCTGTGAGCAATCGCAGACTGGAGACTGGAGAGACATCCTTTGGAAGATGACCCTCTGCATTTCAGAAAGGGTAAAGGCTTATGGGACGCGTGGCAGGTAGACTATATTGGACCCTTTAAGAAGTCAGGAGTTAAACACTTTGTGCTGGTAGGAGTAGAAATTGTATCTGGGATGGTCCAGGCCAATGCTTTTAAAAGAGCTACAGGAGATAATACTGTTAAAGCATTGCAGGGATGGTTTGGAATTTTCCCAAAACCACAGGAAATTCAATCTGATAATGGGTCCAACTTCACTGCTAGAATTGTACAGGATTTGGCAAAAAATGAAGGAATTAAATGGACTTTTCACACCCCTTACTACCCTCAAGCTAACGGGATCGTGGAAAGGACCAATGGTCTTTTGGAATGACTTTTGAAACCAGAGGAGGGAAATTGGGATGTTCGGTTATGGGAAGCTGTGAAAAGTGTGAATGACAGATGGGGAGTAAATGGGTGTCCCAAAATCACTGTTTTTTGCCCCATAGCTCCAAGCATAATTGCCTCTCTAGGGAGACCAGCTGATTTCAAGATTCCAGCACATTACCCTGGACAACCTGTTCTGGTGGACCTCCCTACTGTAGGGGAAGTACCACTAGTGCTAAAAACCCCTCTGAATAAACATGCATGGGTAGCCTCTGATGCTCTAGGGAGAGAGCATCGGATAAATACACACTGGATAATTCCATCATTCTAACTTTTTCTGTCCCTTAGTAGCAGGATTCTGTTGTGTTTACTTTTACAGAAGAACCCTGAGGGTCATGAGGATCATCTGAACCATGATAACACTGGTGATACTTTTCTGCATCCTACCACAATTCCGTGGACAGAATCCTGCTGAGTGGTCGTGGTCTGAAGCTACCATCCATCACACTAATGTTCTAGGATCATATCCCAAGGGTCGCCACCTGAACCTAGAGCCTATAGTGCTGCATGACTCTGAGATATATCGCCCAAGTGAGTGGGGATGGGATCAGAAGGACTGGACTAGAACCCTAACTGGAACAATTGGTGAGTCGATTGTGGTAGCGTGCAGAAAAGTGGAAGGATCTCTCTATGAGAAAGCCACCTCCATTGCAGGTGCCGGAAATTTTTTAGAACCAGATGGAAAAAACTATTTGCACATCCCTACAACAGAACTGTGTCCTACGACTAAGTGGGAGTGTACCAAACAAATTCCCCTCACTCTGTGCTGCCAGCAGGAGTACGTTGGTAACTACACTTTAGGGCCCAGAACCAACAATGCAATTACAAAGGATTGTAGAAATTAATCAACTGACTGCTGGCATAATTTTACTTTAGCCAAACCAACTTATGTGACACGCCGTTGGCAAAATAACTTGACAAATCCATAAAGTTTAAAAGGCCTGGTTTACAAATTTAAGATAAATGCTATAACAAAGTCCACATTGAGTACAGTAGTCACACCCCAGTGGGTAGAAAGGACTGAGAGCACCCTTAGTCAACTTGATACTGAATGGCCTTGGTCCCAGGCTTTTGTTCATTTTTCCAGATCCATGGGAAATGTGAGGGATTTAAACCTATCAACTGTCATTATGCATGAAAATCAGATATACACTAGGCAGGAATGGGAAAACCAAAAAACCTGGCAGCTTCAAGGGATAGTGGGGAAAAAAATTAGTATAGGATCCAAATGATTAATGGAACTATCCATAGTAACGCAACCTCAATCGGTGTTTTGACAGATCAAACAAATAAGCATGAAAAGGTTTGTACGCACCCAAGCTTACAGGATTGTTGGCACAATTTTACATTGGCACAAACCATAGAAGAGGTTTGTCTTTGGTCCAAAAAATTTTAAGTTTATAGTAAATGCTATAGCCCAACTCCACCACCACCACTCCAGCCCAACCACCACTTATGCTTAGCCCAAGAATTTTTGAAAATGGACCAGATATAATTAGGAAAACAGGACAACAACAAATACTGTTCAATCCGGCATGGTCTCTTAAACAAGTCAAATTGCTGATGCAAAGTAATGTCTCAGAAATTCAGCCGGCCTGTTCGCCTTTTTTGCAAACTTCCTTTGAGGGTTGGATGACCTGGTTGCAAAAGCGGAACTCTTTTAAAAGACGGACGCTAAGAGACATAACCGGTGTTGTGGGAACAGGATTGGGAATTCTAAAGAGTATTGATTCAGAAGTATTAATGAATAAAATTGGCTGCTACAACTAGAGATTTGACCAAATTAAAACAACCACTGCAGTCATTGGCTTCAGGAACACACCAGTGGCTGCTATCAAACATTTTGCCAAATTGGGAAAAGGTAAATGTAAATGACCACAAATTGGTAAATGATGCACTCGGTGCTACACAAAACAACATTTCTTTGGCTCTCAGCTGTATCCAGGCACAATTGTGGATGCAGTCAGTTGCTGCCTCAATGATAAGAGAAGGTGAAGAAGGCACTTTTCCTACTGAAATTGGGAAAATAATTTGGGACAATGCCACTGATTTTGAAAGAGAATTCCAATCCTGGTGGAACCTGGTGAATTTTACTTACAATCCCATTACAAACACAGCCATGGCTTTTGTGTTAACCATACATAATGCCTCAGTGCGTTTGATATTTCCTATGATTGCATTAGGGCTGAATGATGATGGAGCTGTTCTCTATCCTTATGAGCATTGGGAATGGGCCCGTCAAATTGGTGAGAAATAGCAAACTATTAATTTGGAACCTTGTATTGCCTGAGAACAACAAGGGCTCATCTGTGAAAGCAATGCAATCACAGCTCAAGACATTTGTTTAGACACAGAGCAAAATATCTGTCATTTTGAAATTCATCCTAATGAGACTTCTGAAACAGTCCTTGTATATATAGGCAACAGGTGTGCATGCTTCAGAACTGCTTGTGATTTGGTATTCATAGAAAATGTTGTAGTAGATACCAAAAATCATACAAATTTTTGTGCTTGTAACTTTACCAAGATTACAGGATGTGATTTCTTTTATGAAGCTCCAGTTACCTCTCACTACCTATTGCAATCCAACTACACACTGATTCACAAACTGATGCCTATGCCTATTGGGATGGATCTCACTTTGGTAAGACAACTGCTGCTCCATCGAGACTTAGTGGAAATCCTTGAGAAGATTGAGAAAAACGCACAGAAAGCCCTGGTGACTGTTCATCACAATGTGAGACAGATACCCCGTGTCATGGAAAGGGTGGAGAAAGATGCCGAGCACAGGTGGTGGGATACTCTTTTAGGTGGTCTCCTACTGCCACGGGTGTCCTGAGCAGTCTGTGTCATCCCATTGTTATCCTTTTGATACCAATTCTGCTTGGTTTTATTTTATCAGCAGTCCCATTCGTTATGAATTGGAGCATGAAACAGCTGACAAGATTGACGTCTATAGTTAATGCACACAACTTGGCTGATGTCCCATGCACTGTGGACATCCCCAAGCCTTTGACACAAGGCAATTATGAATGAAGCATATGTGTTTTGGAATAATCCTAATTTCCATTTATGATTTTGTGGGAATTACTTTCCATTTTTAGTAAATTGTTTTAGAAAATCATTTTTTAAAGTTAATGCTTGTATTATCATTTGTTTATTGCATTTGCTTTTGATTATTTGTAACTTGTTTTAACCATTTGAAAATTGTTATAAAAGTAATATTGTTTAATTAATCAACCATTTGTGAAAATTGTTATGATAAGCAATATTAATTATGCTTGTTTATTTTTTCCCTTTTCCACTTCCATTTCCTATCCTTTCTTTTCCTTCTCTCTCTCTCTTTTTCCTCTCTTTCTGTTGTCCCTATTTTTCCGGGTTATACTACCAACGTACGGCGAGTTCTGCAGACCCATCAGCGACACTCCAGAGTTCTGCTGATGAAGATCCCTCAAGACAATCGTGAGTCACGGGGTCGTGTGAGAGTCTGTCCGAATTTCCCCTCATCTCCCTCACGATTGTCATTGGGGGACCACTGAAGAGAAGACCCCCCCTGTCTTAAATCTCTGGCTCCAAGGGAGAAAGTCATGTGCCTGAGACCTGAGAGCGTTGCCAAGCCATTGTTTGCACAGGTGTTGTTTGCTGTGTGCTACACTGAGCCCAATGAGAAGAAGAAGGAAGCACCGTGCCCTTTGTGCAACAACAGCCTTGGGAGCTGTCCCACCTCTCGGCCTGGCTGGACTTCTCCTGAGTTCTGGGTGGTCCCCACACAGAAGACCCTCACCTGTTTTACAACCACCGTGACAGACAGACTGAGATGTAAGGAGCCTCTCCATCAAGGAGTGAGACACGAAACCCCCATGTGAAAAGGCCCCTCTGCTCCTTCCAAGGACTGGGACTGAAACCCCCAGCCCGGGGCAGCTGTGTGGGGGAGGCAAGCTGACCAAAGCGAGATGTTTGCCTGCAGGTTGTGACCGCTGGACCAAGAACACAATGGCTCTCGTTTACTGCTGAGAACATGGACTACCTGCTACATCTATTCCTTATTGTATCTGTTTCCCCCTCCTCGCAATTTCCAATAGAGTTATCATCATAAAAACCTCTGAGTTAGCCAGAGACTTGGAGATCTCCCTGACATAACAGGCGGATCCTTGACTGGACTGGACCAAAGGACTTCGTCTCTACGTTTGGTAGCTCTATCCCCCTCTCTCTCTCTCTCTCTCTTTTGTCTCTCTCTTCCTTCCTCTATCTTTTTCTCTCCCTTAATCCTTCTATCGCATTTTGCTGGGGACATTCAATAAAGGTGCATTTCTTTCGATTATCATTGCAAACCCCCTTGTACCGTGTTGGTTCTTTTTGCACCCTGAGATCAAATCCACGAACCATCACGAAACCCGTCCGTGAGGACGGATCGTGACAGCCCCCGAGGACCCCTCCCCAAATTCCCCCCCAAAGCCCCCACAGCACCCCCAGACCCCGCTAAAACCCCCTCAAGTTGCCCCAACACCCTCCCCAAATCTCCCCCAAATGTCCTCAAGACCCCTCCCCAAATTCCCCTTACGACTCCTCCAGGACCCCTCACCTGTTCCTGCGCCTCCTCAGCAGCTCCCGGAGCCCCCCGTCCTCTCCCAGAGCCTCCCCCGCTCTCTCCAGCGCCTCCCGCAGGACCCGCCCGAGCCCGGGGCGGCTCCCGGGGGTCCCTGAGGGGGTCCCGGGGGGCGGTGGGGGGGAGGGGGCGCCCGCTCCATGCCCGGGGCCGGGGTCAGGGGGCGCCGGTTCGGGCTCGGCTCTGATTGGCTGGAGCGGCGCGGGGAGGGCAGAAGTGGATCAGGGGAGACGCCCGGTGATTGGTTGGTTTCATAGAGGGCACGGTGATTGACAGGAGAGGGGCGGGGAGGCGGGCTTTGACGAAGGGAGGCGCGCGGTGATTGGTTGGTTCGGCTCCAGAGAGGCGGCAGTAGCTGAGGGGATACCTGCCGTGATTGGTTGGTCCGGCGCGTGTGGAGGCGGGCTTGTCTGAGGGGAGGCGTGCAGTTATTGGTTGGATCGGCGCACGGGGAGGCCGCTCTTCCTGAGGGGAGACCCGCGGTGATTGGATGGTTTGGGGCGGAGCGCGCCGCTATTGGCTGGGAAAAGTCCGGGATTATTAAGGGAACATTCCCAGTTTTTTGGAGATAAACTCTCAGATTTTTATGGAAAAATTCCCATATTTTTGCAGGAGAAACATTCCCGGAACTTTTGACTCCACATGACCCCAAATAACTCAAATAACCCCAAAACACTCGAAATAAACCCCAAATAACCCCAAAAAACCCAAACAATACCCAAAAGTCCCCCAGATAACCCCAAACAAATCCAAATAACCACAAAAAACCAAAAAAAACCCTAAATTAAACCCATAAAACCCCAAATTATTTCAATTACACCTAAAAAATGCCATATACACCTAAAAAATGCCAAGATAAACCCAAAGAACCTCAAACAATTCCAAATAAACCCAAATAAGCCCAAACTAACCCAAATACTTCCAAATAACCCCAAATAAACAGAAATGAACCAAGTAAAACCGAAGATAAAGCCCAAATAATCCATAAATAACCCCAAATAAACCCCAAACAATCACTAAATAAACCCAAAGAAACCCCAAGTAACCCCAGTTCCTCCTGTTCCCACCCCGAAACAGATCCCGACCAATCAGAACGCGCGGCAGTGATGACGATCCACTTGCTGGGCAGAAACTAAGAGCACTGGCCTCGCTCAGCCATTTTCAGCCAATCAGCGCCCGGGCCGACTCTGACTCATCAGGTGCCAGGCACAGACCAAGGCCTCTCACTGCGGTAAACACTCACAGACCGCGCGGGGTAATTTCCAGCCAATCAGAGCGTGTCTCGCTGATGACTCATCAGTTGCCAGGAGCGCAATTTGGGGAGGCGGGGAAGGTGACCCTGGGGATGGGCTGGGGACCCCAAATTAATCCAAAACGGGGTTGCGACCCCAAAACCGAGCAGGAGGGGCCTGGAGCCCCCAAAACCATACACGCGGGAGGGGACAGGGGGAAGGATTGGAAAGGGGAGGGAGAGTGGGGAAGGGAGGGGGGTGGGACCCCAAAATTGAGCTGGGAGGGAAATGGGACATCCAAATTAAGCTGGGAGGGGTATGGGATCCCAAAACTGAGCTGGGAGGGGGGTGGGACCCCCAAACCGGATGAAGCCAATTTTGTTCCTGGAATATGAAAAGTAGTTTATGGATATGCATGAGGGTCTATGAATATGCAACAGGCTGATGTCATGGGAGACAAGGACCATCGAGCAAAGGTTGTTATGTCCACCAAGACCCCCCAATTATTTTCAGGTACACCCCTTATATTAATCTGGTTTTAATTCCATCAGCCTGTTGCATATTCATAGACCCTCATGCATATTGATAAACTCATTTACATATTTCAGGAACTATTTTTCATGGCCCGTCCTTGGGGGTGTCTCCTCATTTCAGGAGCCTCCACTGAAATGGAAAATGTAATCTTCCTCCCTTTGAAAAAATTATTATTATTATTATTACTATTATTATTATTATTATTATTATTATTATCATCATCATCATCATCATCATCATCATCATCAATAAGAATAAACAACTATAAAAATTATAATTAAGTTTGAAATTAAGAGGCTCTCAGGCAAAGATATGGGAGCAAAAATAACAGTTCTTTATTAGGAAAAATTAAAAATACAAATGCAGTAGTACAAACAAAAAAAAAAGATGTGACAGAGTCAGAATCCTCTGGGAATCCAGTAGAGAATGAGGCTGATCCTTTGGAATCCAGTGAGAAAAGGGCTGATCCTCTGGGAATCCATTTCTTACCCCCCAAAGACAGGGCAAAGGCAGGGCCATGGAGTTTTTATAGGGTATCCCAAGGGTGGAGTTGGGGTTTGGGTCAGGGGAGGAGTTCTCAGCAACACAAGAAGGGTGAGATCAAATTCCTGCCTCTTATCAACAGCAGCACTCCACACAGAACGAGTCCCCAAATCCTAAATTCCTTCTAAAACAACTGAGAAATTGTGGAACTGCAGATATATTCGATCAATTTCCTTCATTTAACCCAGTTTGGGGTGTTTTTAAAGGATGAAGGTGAAGCAGAGGAAAATTAAGGCCAAACCAAAAGGAGAAGCAGCCAGGAGTGTTCCCAACATGGATCACAGGGAATGTGATGACACCAGGCAGGGGGGGCCAGCTATCTCTAGGGGGAGCTCAGGCAGCCTGGGGGCATCCTCAGGTGACCCAAGAGACCCAAATTTGGGAGAAAACCCCAGCATTTGGAGGTTCCAGGTGTTCTGGAAGGTTCCAGGTGCTCCAGGTGAGCTCCCAGGCCCCATTCCAGCCCCCCCAGGTGTGTTTGCTACCTATCCCCAGATGTGTGAGTTACCTGTAACTGAAACACCAGACAGGCCATGGCCCTGTGACACTCCCAGGTGTTACCTGTCCCAGGTGTGTTTGCTCCCTGTCCCAGCTGTGTTCCCTGTCCAGGTGTGGCCTCACCTGCAGCTGGAAGGCCAGCTCAGCCGTGGCCCTGCGGGCGCTGACGGCTCCATCACACTCAGCCTGGGCCACCTGGAAGTCGCGCTGGGCTCGCGCCGTGGCCTCCTCGCTCAGCAGCTGCGCCGACACCTGCTCCTGCCGCGCCCGCGCCTCCTGTGGGGACAGCGGCACTGGGAGGGACTGGGAAGGACTGGGAGGGACTGGGAAGGACTGGGGAATGGGGTGCTGGGAGCACGGGGTGTACAGGGGGTGTTGGGGCACTTGGGGAATGGGGGGACTGGGAGAGACTGGGAGAGACTGGGAGGAACTGGAACGGGACTAGAAAGGCACTGTGAGCACTTGGGAGGGACTGGGGTACTGAGGGTACTGGGAGGAGCTGGACAAGAACTGGGAGGTGCTGGAGTGGGATTAGTGGGGTATTGGGAGAGTACTGGGGGTACTGGGGCAGTTTGGGGAATGGGGTACTGGGGACACTGGGAGGGACTGGGACAGACTGGAATGGGAAATGAACAGCACTGGGAGGGCACTGGGGAACGGGGTACTGGGACTGTCAGGGGTACTGGGAGCACTGGGATGAACTGGGACCCACAGGGAGAGCACTGGAGGGCACTGGGAATAGTGGGGGGTGACTGACAGGAAGGTGACCCAGCTGCCCCCAGGTGTGTCTCCAGGGGTGTCCCCAATGTCCCCAATGTCCCCGGTGTCACTCACGCGGATCCCGGCGTCGCGTTTGGCCTCGGCCTCTCCCACGCGGGCGTCGCGCTGCACCTGCGCCGTGCGGCCCTTCCCGAGGGAGCGCAGGTAATCCTGCACGGGGACACACCTGTCACACCCGTGTCACCTCCCTGTCACACCTGTGTCACACCTGTGTCTCTTCCCTGTCACACCTGAGTCCCCATCTGTGTCACCCCTGCACCTGCGCTGTGCTGCCCTTCTCAAGGGAGTGCAGGTAACCCTGCACAGAGACACACCTGTCACACCTGTGCCACCTCCCTGTCACACCTGTGTCACACCTGTGTCCCCTCCCTATCACCTATGTCACACCCCTGTCACCTCCCTGTCACACCTGTTTCACACCTGTGTCACCCCATCCCCCCAGATGTATCCCAGGTGTGTATTAGCCTCCCCCAGCTGTACCCAGGTGTATCCCAGGTGTCCCCATCTTGTCCCTGGGCATCTCCAAGTGTGTCCCAGGTGTGTCCTGAGTGTCTCAGTTATGTCCCAGGTGTGCCCCAGGTGTGCCCAGGTATCTCCAGTTGCCCCCTCGGGTGTGTCCCAGCTCTCCCCAGCTGCTCCCAGGTGTATCCAAGGTGTATCCTGGCTGTCCCCAGGTATGCCAGGTGTCCCCAGATGTGTCCCCAGCTGTCCCCAGCCATGCCCAGGTGCATCACCTGCTCGTCGTGCACGTCCTTGAGGGTGTAGCTGACCACGGAGATGCCCATGTTCACCAGGTCAGAGGAGGCCACGCGGAAAACCTGATCCGAGAACTTCTGCCGGTCCTTGTAGATCTCCTGGGCGGGGCCGGGGTGGGGCTTAGCAGGGCGGGGCTCAAATGGGGGTGGGGCTTGGCTGGGCAGGGCCCAAGAGTGGGGGTTAAGTTGGGCAGGGCTCAGTGCTAAAAGGGGCAAGGCTTTGTAGGGTGGGGCTCAAATTAGGCAGGGCTCAACAGAGCAGGGCTGAAAGGGGTGGAGCTTAGGGGGGTGGGGCTCAAGTAGGTGGGGCTTAGCAGGGTGGGGCTCAAATAGGGTGGGACATTGCAGGGCAGGGGTGAAGCTTAGTGGGCCCGGGCTTAGCGGGGGGGGGGACAAGGGGGTGGAGTTTAAATTGGGCCAGGCTTATTGGGGTGGGGCTTAGCAGAGAAAAGGCACAGGGATGGTGGGCGGGGCATGGTTTAGCCAGGGGGCGTGGCTTGAGACAATGGGTGGTGCCAGGCAGGGGAAGTGCTATCTGGGGGTGTGGCTTTGATCTCAGGGGCGTGGTTTGGTTCTGTGGGTGTGGCTTAAGCAGAAAGAGATCAGGTTTAAGGTGGGATGTGGCTTGAGCAAAGTGGGTGTGATCTAAATTGAGGGGTGGGGTCACGATTAAGGCAGGGACATGACTTGATGCAGGGGCATGGCTGGAGTCATGGGGTGGAGTCTGGTGGGTGTGGCTTTGAGACAGGGTGGGGCTTATACTGGGGCAGGATCAAGAAGGGAGGCAGGGCTTAGGGTAGGGGTGGGGCAGGAGTGGGCATGGCTTTAGAGGGAAGGAGGATCTTGTGCTGGTGGGCAGGGCTTTAGCAAAAGGGTGACATATTGTGGGTGTGGCTTTACAGGGGGTATGGCCTCCTCCAGGGGTGGGGGCTTTCAAGGGGTGGAGCTTATGGGTCAAATGGGGGGAAATCTCTTAAAGAGCCACATCCCAGCCCAAGGGGAGATGGCAACTTCCCCCTGAGGGGGTGAGTCAATCCAGGTTGGCACAATGGGGGCGTGGCTTCTGAGATCTGGGATTTCTTAAAGGGGCCACGGCCCATCCCAAACGGGGGGCATTGGTTGGATCCCAAATGGGTGTGTCTGTCCTGGGAGGGGCGTGGCTTCCCCGAAGAGGGCGTGGCTTCCCCCAGCCCCACCTCCACAGTCACGTGGGCCATGATGGCGCGCTGGTGGCCCTCCAGCGTCTCCAGGGCGATCTGGCCGATCTCGCTCTCCGACTTGCCCAGGAACATCTGGCAGGCAGCTGCCAGCATCTCCTTGTTCTGCCCCTGGATCTTCACCTGTGGGGGAGCTGGGATCACCTGGGGACCCCCCTAGCCACCCCTGGGACCCCCCCAAAATTGGCATGGCCCCTTTCAGGGGTAGGTGTGGCATTGCTTTTTGAAGTTTGATTGATAGGGTGTGGATCACCAGGGTAGCGCCCTTTGTAGAGTATAATCCATTTGGAGAGGATTTAGGGGTCCACACCAATCCCAGCCCATTTCTGGGGAGGTTTTACCCCTCTTAAAGGGGTCCCCACCACCAAAAACTCCTTTTAAGGGAGGTCAAGACCCTCCAGTGGGATTTTGGTGTCCCCACCACCCAGAAACACTTTAAGGACTGGACCTTGACCCCTTTAAGAAGGGTTTAGGAAGGCTGCCCCATCACAAACCTTTTTTATTATTCACGGTTTTGATAAAGGCTTTAAAGGGAGTTTAAATGATTTTTAAGGTTTTTTGAAAGGATTTTTAAAGGGTTTTTCCTCCTCTTAAGGAATTTTTGGGTCCCCACCACTCCAAGCCTCTTTTAAGGAGGATTCCCCCTCCAATCCCAGGGGTTTGGGGATCCCCAAAACTTCGAGCTCCTTTCAAGGGAATCCTCACCCCTAAATGCCCTTTTTGGGAGCCTTTTTAAACCCTGCAAGTGTTTCCGGTGGGCCCCACCACTCCAAACCCCCTTTAAAGGGCTCCTTCCTCCCCTGATTTGTTTTGCGCTTCCCGCTACCATCGCCGCTTTAAGAATGCCCTTAGGTGGGCCCCACAACAACCTCACTTAAAAGGGCCATGCCACCCCGGCTGGTTCGGGCAGGGGAGCCCCGGGGGGGTTTTGGGGGGTCCCGGGGGGTAACTGGGGGTCCCGGAGGATTTTTGGGAGGTTCTAAGGAGATTTCGGAGTTTCAGAGTGTCGGTTTGGGGGTCTCGAGGGGGTTTTGGGGGTACCCGCGTGGGATATTTGGGGGTTCTGGGGGGATTTGGGGAGTCCCAGAGGGGAATTTTGAGGGTTCCCAAAGAGATTTTGGGGGTTCTGAGTGGATATTTGGGGGCTCTGAATGGGGTCGATGGGGTCCCAGGGGGGTGTTGGGGTCTGGGGAGGACTGCAGGTACCGAGGGGCATTTTGGGGATCCCGGGAAGGATTTTGGGGGATCATGAGTGTATTTTTGGGGATTCCGAGGGGGGATTTTGGGGTGTCCAGGAGGGGATTTCTGGGGTTTTGATGGGAGAATTTTTAGGGGGTTTTGGGGGTCAAGGAAGGGACTTTTGGGGGATTCTGAGGGAGGATTTTCGGGAGCCAAGGAGGGGATTTTGGGGGGATTTTTAGGATATTTTTGGCAGTCCAGGAGGGGATTTTTGGGGGCACAGAAAGCAATTCTGGGGGGATTTCTGGGGGGGTGTTTTCTGGGGGGGGGATGGGATTTTTGGGGGGGGGGTTGTGCTGTTTTGGGGGTCTAGGAGGGGATTTTGGGGGACTTTTGGGGATTCTTGGCAGTTCTGATGGGGGATTTTCTGGGGTCCATGAGGGCATTTTTGGGGTATTTTCGGGGTGGTTTTGGGTCGTTCCAGGGGTACCTGTGCGATGCCGGTGACGGAGATGGGCACCCCGTGGTGGGTGTAAACCTTCTCACTGCGCACGGGCAGCGTCAGCGTGTTCAGGGAGATCCTGGGGAGGCCGGGGAGATCACCCCAAATCTCTGGGGAACCCCCCCCACCCCGAACCCCCAAAACCCCCCCGGGCCCCTCCTCACCGCTGGATCTGCTGCAGGCACGGGATCACCAACACCCGGCCCCCGGCCACCATCACCGGGGGGCTGCGGCAGAAACCTGGGGGGCACCGAGAGCTGGGGGGGACCCTAAACCCCGAGGGGACCCCAAAACCCCGGGGGGACACGGGGACACCCTCAGGAATCCCCGGAACGGGTTTCGGGGGGGTCCCAGCAGGGGCTTGGAGGGGGTTGGGGTGGTCAGGGGGGACCTCAGGGGTTTTGAAGGGGGGAAATTGGGGGTAAAATCTGGGGTAAAATTTGGGGGGGAGACCCCAGGAGTCCCGGGGTGGGGCAGAATGGATGGGGGGGACCCTCGGGGAGGGGTCTGGGGGGTCCCAGGAGGGGTTTGGGGGCTTAGGAGGGGTCCGGTCCAATGAGTCCCAGGATGAATTTGGGGGTCCGGGGGGGGCGGGGGGTTCCCAGGAGTTTTGGGGATAATTCTGGGGGTTCCTTGGAGGTTTTTGGGGGTTCCCAGGAGATTTTGAGGGGAGAGATTCTGGGGCTTCCCGGGAGTTTTTGGGGAATTCCGGGGAATCCCAGGAGATAGAAGGGCGCTGGCGGGGGTCCTGGAAGGATTTTCGGGGGAATTCTGGGGGTTCCTGGGAGGTTTTGGGGCATTCTGGGGGTTCCCGGGAAATTCTGAGGGGATTTGGGGGTTCCCAGGAATTCTGAGGGTCACCAGGAGCCCCCGGGCCCCCCGAACTCACCCGACACCACCATGGCCTCGTTGGGGCCGCAGGTGAAGAACATCGCGGCGGGGAAGGGCCGCGGATCGATGGGAGCCGATGGAGATCGATGAGGATCAGTCGGGATCGATCGGAACCAATCGGGATCAATCGCGACCCGCGACCGCCGCCCCGATCCCGGCAGCCCCCGCGCTCGCCACTTCCGCATTAGCGCGGTGACGTCACCGAAAACGCGGTTTCCCATTGGCTGCCGCGCCAAGGGCGGGTAAGGGAAATCTGTTCTGCCTGGCAACCTGTCACGTCCCTGATTTCCCGGCGCTCCATTGGCTGCGCCCTGCTCAGATTTCCGTCTTTTCCATGGGAAAGGAACAATTTCAGTAAAGGATGAACCTGGGGGTGAGGGCAGTGACGGCGTCTGGGGAGCTCCAGACCATGGCCGGGTCGTGGTCATCTCATGGTCAGCTCAATGTCAGCTCATGGCCATAATTGTATCATGGTCATCTCACGGCCGCAATTGTGTCATGGTCAGAATCATCTCATGGTCATGGTCATGGTGATGGTCATTTGATCACAATCATCTCATGCTCATGGTCATCTCATGGTCAGGATCACGTTATGGTCATGGTCATGTTGTGGTCATTTCTTGGTCACAATTCCTCATGGCCATGGTCATCTCACAGTCATTGTTATGTCATGGTCATAGTCATGGTCATCTCATGGTCATCTCTTGGTCTCAATATCTCATGCTCATGGTCATGTCACAGTTGTAGTCGTGTCACCATCACAGTCATGGTGTCACCATGATGGTCATGGTCAATTCTTGATCATCATCATCTCATGCTCATAGTCAACTCACCATAATGCTCATATCATTCCTGATTACCATCATCTCATAGTCATGGTCACAGTCATGGTCATAGCTCTGTCAAATTAATATCATGGTTATGGTCATGGTCATCTCATGGTCATGGTCATCTCGTGGTCATAATCATCTCTTTATCACCATTATCTCATGGTTGTGGTCACCTGTGGCCACAATAATTTCATAGCCGTGGTTATATTGTGTTCATCTCCTAATCTCAAACATCTCATGCTCTCGGTTGTGTCATGATCATTGCATGGTCATCTCATGGTCTTGGTCATCTCCTGATCACCATCATCTCATGCTCACTGTCATCTCACTGTAATGGTCATCTCATGGTCACCGTGTGGTCATCTCAAGGTCATGGTTGTGTCATGGTCATTGCATGGTCAAGGTCATCTCATGGTCTTGATCACCCCATGGCCATCATTTAGTCATGATCATCTCATGGTCATCTCATGGTCATCTCATGGTCATTTCATGGTCACAATCACATCATTAAAGCAATGGTTGTGTCACAGTCATGGTTATTCCATGGTCATGGTCATCTCATTGTAATGATCATCTCATGATCATAATCATGTAATGGTTGTGGTCATCTCTCAATTGTCTCATGGCCTTGATCACCACATGGCCATGATGTGTTGTGGTCATTTCATGGTCTTTGGTCACAGTTATCACATGCTTACAGTCATGGTCATCTCACGGCCATGTCATGGTAATCTCATTGTTACCTCATGGTCAACTCATGGCCACAATCACATCATGGTCATCTTACATCTGTGGTTGTGTCATGGTCATGGTTATCTCTTGGTCAGCTCTTGAATCTTGTCATGATCTTGATCATTTCATGGTTGTGGTTGTATTATGGTGACAGTCATGGTGATCTCATGGCCTTGATCGCCACATGGCCATGGTTGCATTGTGGTCATGTCTTGGTCACTATAATCTCATGGTCACGGTGATCTCATGGTCACAGTTGTATCTCACTGTAGTGATCATCTTATGATCATGGTTGTGTCATGGTCACAGTCATCTCATGGCCATCTCAGGGTGATGGTCATTTCCTGATGACCATTTCCTGATGACCATCACCGTATTCTCATGGTTATCTCACTGTAATGGTCATCTCACAGTCATGTCATGACCATGATCACACATGGCCATGGTGTGTTCCGATCATCTCATGGTCATCTCTTGGTCACAATCATTTCCTGCTCATGGTCATCTCATTGTAATGGTCATCCCATGGTCCTGGTTGTGTCATGGTGATGGTCATGGTCATTGCATTGTCGTGGTCATTTTATGATCATCTCACATTCAACTCATTTGCCACAATCTTATCATGGCCATCTCTCAGCTGTGGTTGGGCCATATGGTGGTGATCATCTCATGGTCACAGTCATCTCATGGCCTTCACATGGTCATGGTCATTTCCTGATCACCATCATCTCATGCTCAGGGTCATCTCACTGTAATGGTCATCTCATGATCATGTCATTGTCACTTCATGGTCACCTCAAGGCCACAGTTGTGCCATGGCCAATCAATGATCATCTCTTGGTCCAAATCATCTCATGGTCAGGGTTGTGGTTGTGTCATGGTCACAGTCAGGGTCATCCCATGGTCATCTCAGGGCTGTGTCACTCATGGTCATTCTCATCTCATGGCCATCTCGTGCTCGTGTCATGGCTGTGGTCATGGCCAGAGAACCTCTCTGAGATCCTGAGCCCTGATTTTGGGACACTCAAGGACCACTGGGGACAATGAGGCCTGGCCTGACCCCTCCCCCCATTGCACTGCCCCTCCAGGAGCCCAATGTGGCCAAACCCTCCTGGGGACACCTTGGACATGGGACATGGAGTGGGAAATGAATCCCGGGGGATGGAGCATGGCTGGCAAGTCCCCATCCTGCTCCTTGTGTCCCCATCCTGCTCCTGGCATCCTCATCCCAGTCCTGGTGTCCCCATCCCTGCTCCCAGTGTCTCCATCTCTGTCCCAGTGACCCCATTCCCATTCCTGGCTCCCAGAGATGAACTGCCAGACACTGGAGGAGGGAACCCGGATTTATTACCCCAAGCAGGATTTATTGCCCAAAGCAGGATAATTTCACACCAAAAGTGAAGCATTGTGAATATTTGTGGTTCTTGCCTTTAAAACATTGGAAAACAGGAAATGGATCCATTAGCAAGAGCTGTGGGGTGGGTGGGAACAGCAGGATGAGCTCTGCTGGCAGCTCTCAGCTTTCCTGGGAAGAGGGAAGGGGCAGGATCCAGCTCCATGGATTGCTCAGGCGGTGATTACTGCCAGGATGAGAGAGGGTCACGGTGTCACCCTGTCCCTGTCCCCATTCCACAGGATGGACCTGGCTGGAGCCCATGGAGAGCAGGAGCTGCTCCAGAATCCTACCTGACCCCACCCCAATCCTGCTCCATCCATCCCACCTGTTCCCAGTCCATCCACTCTGTCCCAACCCTGCTCCATCCATCCCACTCCATTCCGCCCCATCCATACTGCCCCAGTCATTCTCTGGAACCCCAACCGGATCCTGCTTCATTCCATCCCTCCTGATCCCACTCCACAATCCAGCCCAAATCCCACTCTACAATTCCACTTGATCCCACTGTGGACCCTGCTCTGATCCAGAATCCCTCCCTGATCCCAGTCCATCCATCCTGCCCCAATCTCCCTCTGGAATCCCACCCTGATCCTGCTCCGTACCTGTGCTCAAGCCATTGGTTCCCACATCTTTTCCTGCAGAGAGAGAAGATCCATGAGATTCCAGCACGGATCACACACTGGGATTAACCCCAGGACCCATCCTGGGATCCACACAGAGGGGATCCAGAGCTGGATCTGCCATTGGAACTCACCGGCTGCCGGGTTGTATCCATTCCTGTCCCTCCTCCCTGTGGAAACAAAGTGGGATCAGCATCGGTGTCACAGGATTCCTAGAACGGTGCTGGGTGGATCCATGTCCCGACCCCCCTCCCGTGTGTTACCGGATTGGAGCTTCCAGATGCCGAATCCGATGAGGACGATGAGGATGAGGATGGCAGCGATGACAGACACAGCGACCACCATGGAGAGATTCCCACCAGATGTTGGCTCTGGGAAACGCGGGATAGTGAGGAGGGGGAGGGGAATCCCCATTTAGGAATTCCAAATTCCCAATCCCCACATTCCCAGCCTCACCCCAAGCGAAGATCCCGGGCCCTGGCATTCCGGGATGCTCCACCCTGCACCGGTACTGCTCCCGCTCCTCCGGCAGCGCCTCGATCCTGGCCCAGGTGTGGAAGGTGCCGTCGCTGTTGGGAACGATCCCGCCCCACCCCGTCTCCTGATCCAAGGTTTCACCCCCCTTCATCCAGCTGACTGCGATTGTGTTGGGGTAGAATCCGTACACGTGGCAGGACAGGATCAGCGTCCCGTGTTCCTCTCTTCCAGACACGTGGACATCAGGGGGCTCTGGAATGGATAATGGTAATAGACATCCGTGGAATTCCATGGAATGGGACTCGGGCGAGATCTGACCATGGAATTCCCACTGGAGTGGAATGGAGGGGAGATCTGACCACGGAATTCCATGGGAATGGGATGGGGGCAAGATCTGCCCGTGAAATTCCATGGGAATGGGATGGGAGTGAAATCTGACCATGGAATTTCATAGGAATGGCATGGGGGTGAGATCTACCCATGGAATTCCCACAGGAATTACTGTGTTCCCAAGCCCTCCATTCCCAAATCCCAAATCCCCACAGGAATTCTGCTCCCACCTTTGCGCTCCAGCTCCTTCTGCCCGTACCCGACGTATTTCTGGAGCCATTCTGGGCATTCGTGCTTCAGGTAATTCGTCCACCTCTCAGCCACGGTCCCTTCCTCTTCCCAGCGCCTCCTTGTGACCTCAGCAGCGCTGTCAGCCGCCACCCATTTCCCGGATCCCAGGTCAAAGGAGATGAAGTCCCGTCCATCGTAGCTGTGCCGCTCAGATCCACGAACACTCCCATCGGACAGGAGATCACAGCCACGAACTATCAAATTTGTGTGGAGACCTGGGGGGATTGTACCCACAGAGACCCATGGAATTGCATCCCAGCCCCACAGAGCCCCATTCCAGCCCTGTGGAGCCCGAGTCTGATGGAGACCCACAGAGCCTCATTCCAGCCCCTTGGAGCCCCATGAATCCACATCCCAGCCCCATGGATCCACATCCCAGCTCCATGGATCCAATCCCAACCCCACAGGTCCCATCTCAGCCCCATGGATCTACAACTCAACCCCATGGATCCCAACCTGTCCCCACAGATCCCATTCCAGCCCCACTGATCCCATTCCAGCCCCACAGATCCCCCCACTCACCCCTGCTCTGGTTGTATCGCTCCCGCAGTGTCTCCAGGTTCCTGGCATTGATGTGCTGGTTCCCCACACTGATCTGGGTCACACTATCCCAATATTCCTGCTCGGCTCCATCCTTCATCCACTGTGTCAGTGGCTCTGCCTGGCCCCGCTCGCTGTCGTAGCGCACGAAGGGGATCCCATCCAGGTACCCAATATCCATGAACTGGGGGATCCCCGGGCTGGGCTCTGACACTGCCACTTGCAGGTAATGCAGGGAGTGGAGAACTGGGGGGACACGGAGATTTGGGGGGGCTGAGGGGATCATGGATCAATGAAAGGGGAACTGGGAGAGCTGGGAAGGGGTTTGGGGATCCTGGGGCCAAGGAAAGGGTGTGCAGGGTGGGAGAGGTGGGATGGACAGGAAAGGGCCTGCAGGGGGTCCTGGTGTCCAGGAATGGGGGCTCAGGGGGTTTCAGGGTTATGGAAAAGGGGATACAGGGACTGGGAGAGGCAGGATGGGGGCTCCAGGGGATCCCTGTGCCCAGGAAAGGGGTCACAAGGTGGGAGGAACTGGGAATAAGAATCTTGAGGGTCCTTGATGGAGAAGAAAGGGGAGGCTGGGGGCTGAGAAAAGCAGGAATGGGGGTCCAGGGGGTCTCAGGGACAAGGAAAAGAGGGGTCTGGGGACGGGGGAAGGCAGGACAGAGGAAAAAGGGGGTGCAGGGGTGGATTGGTGCTGGATAAGGGGGTGCAGGGGGATCCCACTACCCAGGACTGGAAATTCAGGGCAGTCTTAGAGCCCAGAATCCCCCTTGGAACCTCCACAACCACCCAGAGACCCTCCTGGACCCGCTGGGGATGTCCAGGGATCAGGAAGCAGAACCAGGAGAGCCAGGAAGGGTCCAAGGCTCAAGGAAGGGACTGGGAGAGGCGGGATGGGGGATCCAGGGGGTCCCTGTGCCCACCAAGGGGGGTCCAGGGGACCCCGGTGTTGAGGGCAGCGGGGTCTGGGAGCTGGGAAAGGCAGGAATGGGGCTCCAAGGGGTCCCTGGGGCACGGAAAGGGGGCTCTGGGGCTGGGAGAGGCGGGCGGATCCCGGGGACGCAGCTTGGGAGAAGGGAAAGCGAGACAGGGAAAAGGGGAATTCCAGGAAATGAATCTGGATCCCACTGGATCCTCGCTGGGACCCCCTGGGACCCTCTGGAACCCCTTCCAGGAAGCGCCGGGAATGGAGAACGGGGGGGACGCAGAAATTTGGGTGATCTGGGGGTGCAAAAGCCGAGGAAAAGGGCGGGGCTGGGGTCTGGGATGGGCGGGATGGCCGGGAATAGGGGTGCAGGGGGTCCCAGAGCACTGCCGGGGGTGCGGGGAATCCCAGTCCCGAATTAGGGGGGACAGGGGATCCCCCCGCCGGGGGGGGTCCCAGTGCCCGAAAATGGGGGTTCCGGGGCCGCCGGTGACCAGAAATGGGGATTCAGGGGGTCCCGGTGCTGCCAAAGGGGGCACAGGGTATCCCGGTGCCCGGAAATGGAGATTCAGGGGTGTCCCAGTGCCCAGGAATGGGGGTTCAGGGGATTCTCTACCCGGAATTCGGGGTTCAAGAGGGTCCCCAGTGTCCAGAAATGGGCGCTCAAGGGGTCCCCGTGCTCAGGAATGGGGGCTCAGTGGATTCTCATGCCCGGGAATGGCGGTTCAGGGGGGTTTCCCTGCCCAGGAATGGGGGTACAGGGGGGTCCCGGTACCAGATGAGGGGGTACAGGGGGGTCCCGGTGCTGGGGAAGGGGATGGAGGGAGGTCACAGGACCCAAAATGGGGCTATGAGGGGGTTCCCGTGCCCGGGAATAGAAGTTCAGGGGGGTCACGGTGCCCGGAAATGGAAGTTCAGGCGGGTCCCGGTTTCGGGGTTCCCACTCACCTTTGGTCGCGCCCCCCGGGTTCCCCAGGAGCCCCAAGAGCAGCCCCAGAGCCAGCGCTGGAGCCATGGCGCTGCTCCGCTGCGGCCCCGCCCACAGCCCTGGCCCCGCCCCAACACTGCCCCCGCCCCCAGAGCCGCCTCCGGCCCCGCCATTGGCGCCGCTATTTCCTTCCCGCCAATGGCAGCCCGATCTGTCAGTGACGTCACCGGTCGCCGGGCAGATCCCGGTCTCGCAGGTTGGGACGCGGAAGCGAAAGGGACCGAGGAGGGCGGGAAGGGGGAGGGGACGGGGGAATTCCAGAGGATCCCTCAGGATCCTTCTGGATCCCCGCTGCGACCGCCCTGGAGCTCTCCGAGAAGCACCTGAGACCCCCTGGGACCCCCTTAAGAAAGTGCCGGGAGTGGAGAACTGAGGGGACCCGGAAATTTGGGAGATCTGGGGGTGCAAATGTGAAGGAAAAGGGCGGGTCTGCGGTCTGGGAAGGGCGGGAGGGCCGGGAAGGGGTGCAGGGGGTCCCAGAACGCGTGAGGGGGGGTCCAGGAGGGGTCCCAGTCCCGGATCAGGGGTGCAGGGGAGTCCCCATGCCCAGGAACGGAGATTCAGGGGGTGCCAGGTCAAGGAAAGGGGGCTGAGGGCAATGGAAGTTCCAAGGGGTCCCTGTGCCCAGGAAAGGGGGTGCACGGGACCCGGTGTTGAGGAAGGTGGTGGGTGGGGGCTGGGGAAAGCAGGAGTGGGGGTCCAAGGGGTGCCGCGGTCAAGGAAAAGCGGGGGCTGGGGTGTCTGAGAGGGGGAGGGCCAGGAAAAGGGGGTGCGGGGGGGGGCATTGGGTTCGGGCTGGATGAGGGGGTGCAGAGGGATCCCCGTGCTGGATAAGGGTGTGCAGGGTGGTCCCTGTGCCTGAGAATGGAGGGTTTAGGGGGGTTTCGGTCCCGGATATTGGGGTGCACGGGGGTCCTGGTGCAGCGGAATGGGGGTTCAGGGAGTCCCGGTGCTGCATAAGGGGATACAGTGGGGTCCTGGTGCCCAGGAAATGGGGTTCAGGGAGAGTCCCTTCAGGGAATCGGGGATCAGGGTGTCCTGGTGCCAGATGATGGCCTGGCTGGGATCTGGTGATGAGGAAGGGTTTGCAGGGGTCCCTCTTCACAGGAATGGGGGGCTCGGGGGGTCCTGGAGCAGGGAATGGGGGTTCACGGGGTCCCAGTGCCGGATAATGGGATGCAGTAGGGTCCTGGTGCCCAGAAATGGGGTTCAGGGGGTCTCTGTGCCCCGGAATGCCGGTTCAGGGAATTCCAGGCTCCAGATAAGGGATGCAGGGATTATAGGGGCTGGGGAAGGGGGTACAGGGAGACTCCCAGTGCCCCGAAATTAGCGTTCAAGGCGGTATCTGTGCCCAGGAAGGGGGGTTCGCCTGGAAATGGAAGTTCGGGGGTCCCCATGCCCAGGAATTGCGGTTCAGGGGGGTCCCGGTGCCGGGGCAGTCCCCGGTCCCCGGGCGGGTCCCGGTGCCGCAGCTTGGGAGACGCGAAAGTGACCGGGGCAGCGCGGGGAGGGAGAGGGGACAGAGCAAACCCTGGGAATTCCCCTGAACCCCCCCGGGACCTGCCAGGACATCCCCGCAGGACGCACAGGGGGTGGAGAACTGGGGGCACGCAGAGATTGGGCGGTCTGGGGGCGTCCAAGGGCTGGGAAGCAGAACCGGGAGAGCCGGGAAGGGTCCAAGGTTCAAGGAAGAGACTGGGGGAGGCGGGCTGGGGGATCCAGGGGGTCCCTGTGCCCACCAAAGGGGATCCAGGGGTCCTCGGTGTTGAGGGCAGTGGGGTCTGGGAGCTGGGAGAGGCAGGAATGGGGGTTCAGGGGGTCCCTGGGTCACGGAAAGGGGGCTCTGGGGCTGGGAGAGGCGGGCGGATCCCGGGGACGCAGCTTGGGAGAAGGGAAAGCGAGACGGGAAAAGGGGAATTCCAGGGAATTCATCTGGATCCCACTGGATCCTCGCTGGGACTCACTGGGACCCCCGGGAGACCCTCCGGGAGCCCCTGAACCCCTTCCAGGAAGCGCCGGGAATGGAGAACTGGAGGGACGCAGAAATTTCAGAAATTTGGGAGATCTGAGGGTCCAAAAGCCGAGGAAAGGGGCGGGTCTGGGGTCTGGGAAGGGCGGGATGGGCGGGAATGGGGGTGCAGGGGGTCCCAGAGCACTGACGGGGGGGCGGGGGGATCCCAGTCCCGAATTAGGGGGGGCAGGGGGGTCCCGGTGCTCAAAAATTGGGGTTCAGAGGGTTTTCGTGCCGAGGAATGCGGGTTCAGGGGGAGTTTCCTTCCCGGAATTCCGGGTTTAAGGGGTTCCGGTGCCCGAAAATGAGGGTTCCGGGGGCGCCGGTGTCCAGAAATGGGGGTTCAGGGGGTTCTGGTGCCAGATGAGGGCGAACAAGGGGGTCCCGGTGCTGCCAAAGGGGGCACAGGGGGGTCTGGGTGGCCAGAAATGGGCGCTCAAGGGGGTCCGCGTGCTCAGGAACGGGGGTTCAGGGGGGTTTTCCTGCTCAGAAATGGGGGTACAGGGGGGTCCCGGTGGTGGAGAAGGTGATTGAGGGGGGTCACAGGACCCAAAATGGGGGTTCAGCGGGGTTCCCTGCCCGGGAATGGAGGTTTAGAGGGTTCCCGGTGCCCGGAAATGGAAGTTCAGAGAGTTACCGGTGCCCGGGAATTGCGGTTCAGGGGGGTCCCGGTTTCGGGGGGTCCCGCTCACCTTTGGTCGCACACCCTGGGTTCCCCAAGAGCCCCAGGAGCCCCCAGAGCACCCCCAGCCCCAGCGCTGGCGCCATCGCAGCCGACTCCGATCGCGGCTGTGGCGCAGCTGGAGAGACGCGAAAGCGAAAGTGCCCGAGGGAGCGCGGGGGAGGGGAAAAGGGCGAATTCCAGGGAATTCACCTGGGTCCCCTCCTGGCACCCCTCTGGATCCCTCGGGGATCCGTCTGGGACCCTCCAGGGCCGCGCCCTGCGGGACCCCCGGGCCGGGCTGTGCTGAACTCCCGGCCCTGCGCTCAAACTCTGCCCGGAGCCCGCTGGGCTCGGCCCAAAGCCGGGCAAGCATCGGGAGCAGCGGAGCCAATTTTTCCTGCGGGTGCGGGTCCCACCCCCGGCGGAGCAGGGCTGGGCGCTGGGACCCGATCCCTGATTCCCAATCTCCTTCTCTCCCTCCCTCTGCTGTTCTCTCCCATTCTTCTGGGGGATCATAAATCCCAGAGCGGCCGCAGAGCCCCGTGCCCAGGCCGGGTTTCCCAGCAAAGGGAGGCTGGGGCTGAGGTGCCCCGGGCTGGCCGGGAATGGGGGCCCGGGGGTCCCCGGGGTCCCGGAAACGGGGGATCCAGGGGCTGGGAGAGGAGGATACCCGGGAAAGGGGGTGCAGGGGGTGTTGGTGCAGGATAAGGGGGTGCAGGGGGTGTTGGTGCAGGATAAGGGGGTGCAGGGGGGTCCCAATGCCTGGGAATGGGGTGGGGGGGGCAGAATCTGGGAAACGGCAGCAGCTGCCGGGGAAGGACTGGGACAGACTGGGAAAAGAACCCACTGGAAGCAGAACTGGGGCACCAGGGATCATACTGGGATATACTGGGACCACACTGGGGGCTACTGGGAGCAACTGGGAGCACGCAGGGGACAATTGAGATGTACTGGGAGGGACTGGGAATGGTTTGGATCATCCTGGGACTGACTGGAATCATACTGGCAGTGATCAGGTCTGTAGTAGGGGTGAAGAGGAGAAACTGGAATAATGCAGGGAGCACCTGGGATCATACTGGGAGCAGCTGGCCCATGCTGGGGTCATACTAGGATCATACTGGGACTGATGGGGTCACACTTGGAGTGACTGGCATAGTACTGGGAGTGTCTGGGAGTAACTGGGATCGTACTGGAGGTGACTGGACTTATACTGGGAGCAACTGGGACCACAGCAGGGGCAAATGGCATCGGGTAAGGTGTGACTGGGCTCATACTGAAGTGACCGGGGGCCCCACTGGGCTCTTACTGAGAGGGACTGAGAGTGAAAGGAACCATACAGGGCATGACTGGGACCACTGGGACCGTGTTGGGGGCAACTGCGATCCTACCGGGAGTGATTCTGAACATACTGGGAGTGACCGGGATTATCCAGGGGGTGACCGGGACCCACCGGTGAGGCGGCGGCGGAGCTGGGAGGCGGCCGCAGCGCAGGTGGGAGCCGCGCTGGGTTGTGCGGGGGCTCGGGGCTCGCTGCGGGCCTCGGGGGCGGCAGGGGGCTCAGGCGGGTTCGTTGTGCCGTGTCCGGCCCGTGTTGCCGCTGGCGTGAGGGCGCTGCGGGAGCGGCTGCCCGCGGTCTCCTTGCCGCCGCTGCCTCGGCAGGAGCCGCTGCCGGAGCAGCGCTGGCTCGGCCCGGTTGCTGTGGCTGGGACAGAGGAGGCTGCCCCGTCCCCGGAGGCTGCGCTGGGGCCGCCTCCCAGCTCCGCCGCCGCCTCACCAGGCTCCGGCCGCTGCCGCCCCTCCCGGGCCCGCACGGACGCTCCGATAATGGCGGCTCTGCCGAGCCAGGGGCGCCCTCAGGGCGGCACCGGGGGCCGTGTTTAGCCCGGGTCTGACCAATCAGCGGCCAGAAGCAGAAGGGACGGCAGAATCAGCCAATCGCAGCAAGGGGCGGGCTCTGCACACGGCACGGCCTCGTCTCCCTTTCCCCGAACTCCGGCATTTCCCGGCAGCCGCGGTTGAGGAGCGGGCCTGGCGCTGGGCCCGGCCCGGGCAGGAGGCCAAGGAGCCGCTGCTGCTGCCCCGAACCCCCGAGAGCTCGGCGTGACCGGGCCCTGAGGGCGCTGAGAGCTGGGGTGAGTGCGGGACGGAGGAGGGACCCACCTGCAGCCCCGGCAGGAGCCCAGGCCGGAGCCGGGGATGCTGGAGAGAGGCCAAAACCTCTCTGTCACTTCCCTCCTCCCCTTGGGCAGGGAACGGAGCACGTAAGGAAAGGCTCGAGGGTCTGGGTAAGGATGAGGACAATTCAATCACTGGTAAAGGGCACAACACAATTGTCAGGAAAATTTATCCATAAACATCAGAGATTTATGTCCAAAAAGGAGACAGAGGAGTCCTTTTACTTTATTCGAATAGAGGGAGAGGCCATGGGGCATTCCCCTGGGGTCTCTCCAGTTTTTGGAGGACGCAGCCTCCCTTTTTATCCCAGTTTCCCGGCCGCATTTCCTTTCTCTCTTTCCCCATTGGCTGAGGTACTTGAGAGGTGCAGACTTCCCTGTACACCCGATACTGAAGATTTCCCTCTAATGTATAACCCTCCCTTTTGATTTTTAATTCTTATGGTATTTAGGGTTTTCCCCCATTGTTTCTTTCATCTTTCGAAGTTCAATTTCATTTATCAGCAAACCTAAAGTTTGTTTGTAAAAGCAAATATCTTTTCCCATTCATCAATCAGTGGAATCTTTCCCATTGTTTCTTTTATCTCTCAGTGCTGGTTTGATCTACCAGCAGACCCACAGCCTGTGTGTAAGGACAAAATCCATCATTCCTCTCACACTTGACTTGGGGAAATTAATTGAATTTATTATCAAACATAGCAGGGCAAGAGAATGAGAACTGAAATAATTCCTACGCAAATATACTCCCCCCACCTCTCTCTCCTTCCCGGGCTTAAATCCATCCTGCATTCTCTCCCTTCTCCACATCCAGAGGCGCAGGGGACGGGGGTCACAGCCCGGTCATGTCCCAGCCTCCCCTCAGGGACAGGAATCCTCGTCCTGCTCCAGCCTGGGGTCCCTCCCACGGGACACGGTCCCTCGGGAACGGGCTGCTCCACGAGGATCCCCCCGGGCTCACAGGTGCCGCCAGGAGCCGCTTCCATGGCTCTGCAGGGGCTTCCCAGGGGCTCGGGGCCTCTCTCGGGCATCCCCTGCCCGCGGTCTCCTTGCGGCCGCTGCCTCGGCAGGAGCCGCTGCCGGAGCAGCGCTGGCTCGGCCCGGTTCCTGTGGCTGGGACAGAGGCGGCTGCCCCGTGCCCGGGGCTGTGCGGGGAAATTGACGTGGCCGGAGGTTTCTGTGCCCGGAGGAGACAGAGGAGTCCTGTACAAGTGACTTTATTGCTGAGCAGAGGGAGAGGCCATGGCGCATTTGCCGTGCCCTCTCTGCCATTGTTGTAGTTCGCAGCCTCCTTTTTATCCTCATTTTCCCGGCCTCATCGCCCTCTCCCTTTGCCCACTGGCTGAGGTACTTGGAAGGTTCAGACTTCCCGATCCACCAACTGCATGTCCTCGTTAATGTGCATTCCCACTTTTGTAGAACAGCCGATATTCATGGCTGTGTTAAGTCTTTGTTCTTCTGGAAG
The DNA here is from genome assembly GCF_037042795.1 of Molothrus aeneus. NCBI lineage: Eukaryota > Metazoa > Chordata > Aves > Passeriformes > Icteridae > Molothrus > Molothrus aeneus. The sequence goes on from NW_027099016.1 coordinate 2,885,926, forward strand.
TTCAGGAATTTAGCGGGACTTTCTGTGAGCAGCAGTCCGTGTCAATTTCTAACATTTTCTGAAACTGATGGTTTCTCCTGTTACTTCCTTATATACAAGTCCCTGACCCTATCTTCAAGCAGATTCACTCCTTGACTCTGTTTTTTGTTCCTGAGTTTTGTTTTGTTTTTGGGATTATTCTCAGTGTCCTCATTCCCTGTCCTTCTGTAGCCGTTTCTGGATCAGGAGGCCTGGCTGCCACGTGCATCCCCTCACTCACCTGCTGAATGAGCTGCACTCTCAAGGTGTGGAGCATGGTAAAAAGATGAGAGTTGCTGTAGCACAGGAGAGCAGAAACAGCATTCGTTTAACCCATGGTCTGCCAGGGAGCCACAAAACCGTGTCCCATTCCCTCCTTTCCACGTTTGCATTGGTGCATGAGCTGCTTTCTTGTTTCCTTTGTTATCTGTTTCACCACTTTTCCTTTGTCATCTTTTTGCAAACAGCTGTTGGAGTCATTGAATTTTCCACAAACTCCTCTTTTTTCTGCTAACAGATGATCTGATCCCATCCCATGGTGAAATGTTGTGTTCCTCATTTCAGTGGATTGCTCAGCAGGAAGGTCAGGAGCTGGAGCTGTCTGGTTGGTTATTCCCAGGGCAGCTTGTAATCTAATGATGCCATTGAAATGAGGAATGGGTTCTGTGGCTCCTGATATGAATTGGTTTGGGTTCCCAGGGGCTGGTGCATGGTGTTGTAGGATTTGTTCTGGTGGGCGTTGATGTTTTTCGCATTGTTTGCACTGCATCAATTGGCCGATTTTTTTTTGTAATTTAAACATCAAATACTTGGATTCTCAGCTGCTTTCCTGAACTTGTGGTAGCAACAGCCGCCGTGCTGTAATGCACCCTATGTAACACTGACAGTATCAGCCGATGTTGGAGTGGGCAGAGGGATGATTCCCCCCATTTATTTATAGTGAAGTTTTCCCAACATTCTCCATTTGCTGTTTCCCTTTGCAGCTTCGCCCGTTTCTGTTACAGGGTCAGATATCCTCACCCTGGGCTCTGCCTTGAGCTGTGCAAATTCCATCAGGGCAAGCAGGCAGAGCTTGGGGTGAGGGGCAGAGGGAATCAGCCCAACTCCTGCCCCAGGCAAGAGACCCAGGTACATTGTCCAGGCTTTGCCCAGCAGGGTTCATTTGCATTTCTAAAGCTCCTCTGCGGGCTGCCTGCAATGAAGCAATGAAGCTTCTCTTCCGGGGCGTGACTCACATATGCCTCCCCCCCCCCCCTCCCCCCCGCCCACAAAAGCCAGGGTTTGGGGTATTTTTAATTTTTAGTGGTTTTTTTGAAGAGTGTTCTATTAACTGTTAATCAGTTAAAGGGTCACCTTTAAAGGTCTTCTAGTTTTGCAAAATGCAGCCTGAAGGTCAACACCAGAAAACCCAGACCAAAATTTTGCAATTCCAACAACCACACAAACACATGAGAAAAAGAATCCAAAGCAATAAAGATTTTTTCTACTTCTTCTGCAGAGAATAAAAAATGATTCTCACACCCCTGGCCCAAACCTAACTGACAATATCAAAGTAGCATTAATTAGAAACAACATTCTCATGGTGTAATCTTATTCCAGCCAGCCCAGTGTGTGAGTGTAACTGAGCCCCAGAGTGGAATTGTGCCGTGTTGTTCCCCAGCAGCTGTGGCAGTGCAGGCCGAGACAGACATTTGACACAGAGGTACAACAGAACTGGCCTCTGTATCACCTTTTATAAAATTAATTGGCGTTCCCAGTTTAGGAATCAAATCCCTTGCCAGTAAATCATGATAACAATTAGGAACAAATAAAAATTCATGCATTTCAAATCCATCTCCCAGATCTGCTAACAGTGGTTGAATAAAATCACTCCTCTTTTCCACGTATCCCCTCACTAATCAAACATATTTCTAGCATTTTTTCCGCCTTGGGTCTAACATTCAGAGTGGATTGAGAGGCCCCTGTGTCCATCAGGAGAGGCCTCCTCTCAATGCAGACCCACCTGAATGTTCTCAAGGGCTCCAGTGTGGAGGGTCCCTGGTGTGATGGGAGCTGTGACAGCCCTGCCAATCCATGTCCATCAAGGGGTGGACTTGCTGGTCCTGAGGGTGCTGCTGTCTGTGCTTGCAGTGTCCTTGTGCCCTGCAGCTGGAGCCCTGATTCCTTGCCAGGGGCTGTTTGGGTGGGCTGTCCCCTGCCGAGGAGGGCAATGCCTCTGCCGGGTGCTTGTGGCCGAGCCCGTGCCCTGGGTGCTGGGGCCCCCTTGGGCCCTGGGGTTGATCCCTCAGGGGCTGTAGGAGCTCTGCCCTGGCCTTTGCCTTCAGCTTGGCCTTTTGCTGCTCCCTTCTTGCACTCACCTGCTGGGCCTTTGTGCCCAAGTGCTGCAGGGCCTTCTTCTGCCCCTCCTGCAGCCCCCCTCAGTGCCTGTGGGTGCTCATCCTTTGACAGCTGCTGAGCTTTCTGCGAAATCATTTGTATCTCCAGTAACCCTAACAAAATCCTTAAAAGCCAATCTCCATGCTAAAATGTATAATCCACATTTCCCAGGTGTTCCTTGCTCCTCGTCCCTGTGCTCAGGGTGCCCTCCCCAGCCCGTATCCCAGAGCCGCTCCCTGTCCTGCCGCAGTGTCCAAAGGCGCCCCCCCGGCGGGCAGGGCCGGCAGCTCCACGGGGCCGGGCAGCGGCCGGGGCGTCCCGCAGCCTCCTGGGGGCCGGGGGCCACTGCCGGCCCTGCCCGGGGCTGGTGGGGTCAGGCAGCGCCCGGCGCTGAGCCCCGGCTGCCCCACAGCCCCGGCCCGGCCCCGCAGCTCCCCCCAGGCCCCCAGCCCGTGCTCCCGGTCCCGCACCTCTGCGCCCGGTGCTGCCGCTGCCCCCCACAGAGAAACCCCCTGAAACCCTGACCTCCTTGTTTTCCTCTCCGGGAAACCGGGGATACAAATGATCAGCTGGCAAATGTTGAGACTAAGACCCTGCTGAAAAACATCCCAATCCTCAGTATTTTTCTCTTCCTCCTCTTTTTCATCATCCTTTTCCTTCCCACATAGATTCCTCCTGCTGCTTCCTGCCTTAACCATATTCCTGCACACTCCCCTTCACCCAGTCTCTTCCCAGCACACCAATGCCATCCATCCCCTATTGTCCAAATCCCTTCTCCACTTCTCTTATTGCCCCCCTGGGTGTCCAAGTCCTTAATTACCTCTGGGTGAATGTGCAAACTCCGTCAACCTTCTCCCAAGGGACCCTTCAGAGATATTTTGGGATCATCATCCCTTTGGCACAGGACCCCTTCTTGGCTTTCCCTTTTCTGTCTCCATGGGTGCCCTGCCATGCTCACTCCCCAAAGATCCCAGTGCACTCACTGATGAGATTTTCAGTGCTCTCTCCCTGCTGACTCTTCACAGCCCCCCTGATGTGTCACTCGTCTGTCTCCTGGTCACTCTCAGGTACCCAATCAGTCCCCGGTGCTGCCGCCCCCAAGGGGGCCGATCACCCAAACTGGGTGAGGCACCTTCAGCTGCACTCACTGCCCGCTGCCCCAGACGGTGGAAGGAATTCCAGACGAGTCCCAAGGTGTGTGGAAAAATTGACGTCACCAGAGGATTCTGTCCACAAAGCAGACAGAGGAGTCCTGTAAAAGTAATTTCATTCCTAGAAAAATGGGAATGGCCATGAGACATTTCCCACGGGGTCTGTCCAGTTCTTGGAGGACACAGCTGCCTTTTCATCCTAATTTTCCTGGCCACATCTCCCTTTCCCTTTCTGCATTGGCTGTAGTGCTTGAGAAGTACAGACTTCCCAATCCACCTACCACATACCCCCTTAATATGCTCCCCACTTTTATATAGTAAACGATATTCATGACTCTGTAAAGTCTTTGTTCTTCTTCTCGAAGTTAATGAATTTGGCAGGACCTTGGCTGAGCAGCAGTCTGTGTCATCAATTAAGAACATTTTCTGAAACTGATGGCTTCTCCTGTCACTTTCTTGTCTCCAAGTCCCTGGCCCTATCTTTAATCAGATTCACAGCATCTGATTGTAAAGACACTTTCCTCTTCTTCCTTTCATGGGGATCCCGCGTTTGTGGGACATCCCCCCTGGAGCAGGGTGTCCCCGCCTTGCTGCAGCCCCAGCCCTCAGGCAGCGCTCAGCCAATCAGAGCACGCGGCTCTGATGACTCATCAGTTGCCAGGCAGACCCGCAGCTCTCAGCGTTCCCCACCTGCGCCCCGCCCCCCCTCGGCCCCAGCGCCCCCCGCGAGCGGAATTTGGGGAGGTGGGAGTGGGGCAGCGCCAAGGCCGGGCCCCCCCGCGCTGTCCTGGCGGGAGCGGCTGCAGTGGGGACCGAGTGCGGGTGGGAGCGGCCGAGAGCCCAGCGCTGCCCCAGCCCGACCTGCCCCAGCTCCATCCCTGCCCCTGCCGTGGGATGCTGTGGGTTTGAGGGCAAGAGGGAACCGGCAGCGGGTGCTGGGCCTGGGGCAGGAGGAGAAGGGAAGGAGAAGCAGGGTTGAGGAACAAAAAAGGAGAAGGAGGGATTGTGCAGGAGAAGGACGAATAGCAGGAGGAAGAGGAGGAATAGCAGGAGGAAGAGGAGTGTGAGGAAGAGTGGGGACACAGGAGGAGGAACAGGAAGAGGAAGCAGCACAAGGTTCCACCTCTCCCTGTATCTGCAGCCTCTGACCCCAGCCCCAGGAGCGTTGCCCCCCCCACATGCAGCAGGTGACCGGGGATTGGGATCCACGATTTTCCCAGGGGTGAATCTTGGTGTTTCTGAGCTTTATTGGGCTAATTGTTGGTGCTTTGTTTTTTTGTGGGGGCTGAATCTTTATATTTGGAGGGGGGTTTTGCTGGATCTTGATGTTTGGGAAGTTTTTGATCTGTGTCTTGATGTTTGGAGGACTTTTGTGCTGAATCGTGGTGTTTTCGAGGTTCTTAGAGACACAAGATGCCCAATGACTTAATGAGATGAACTTGGGCAAGGAGGAACTCCCAGTCCAAGGCACTCTCATCTTGTTTTTTCTCCAAACCAGGATTTTTCATGCCCAGGGAGTGTCTGGATGGAGGAGGAGGAAAAGCCCTGGAGATTCCGCACGAGGAGGGGCTGCAAACCCAGCCCAGGGAGCTGCAGGGAGGAAAGAGCCCCCCTGAGCCAGGAAGGCGGCCGGAGATCCAGCCAGAGCTCAGAGCTGGTGGAGAAGCCTCATGGCAGGGAGAAGCCCCACAAATGCTTGGAATGTGGGAAGGAGCTTAGATCTGATCCAGCACCAGGTGATCCACACTGGGGAGCAGCCCTATGAGTGTGAGGAATGTGGGAAGCGTTTCAGCTGGAGCTCCAGCCTGAGGCGGCACCAGGTGATCCACACTGGGGAGAGGCCCTTTGAGTGTGAGGAGTGTGGGAAGAGCTTCAGCCACAGCTCTGTCCTGATCCAACACCAGAGGATCCACACTGGGGAAAAGCCCTTTGAGTGTGGGGAATGTGGGAAGAGCTTCAGGCAGAGGGGCCAACTGATGCAACACAAGATGATCCACACTGGAGACCGGCCTTACGAGTGTGGGGAATGTGGGATGAGCTTCTGCCAGAAGGGGAGGCTGATGCAACACCACAGGATCCACACTGGGGGAAAGCCCTATGAGTGTGTGGAATGTGGGAAGAGCTTTGGATACAGCTCTGGCCTGAGGAAACATGAGAGGATCCACACTGGGGAAAAACCCTATGAGTGTGGGGAGTGTGGGAAGAGCTTCAGCACTTCAAGTGCCAGCTGACGGAACACCAGAAGATCCACACTGGGGAAAAGCCCTACAAGTGTGGGGAATGTGGGAGGAGCTTCAGAGGAAGCTCGGCATTGATTCGGCACCAGGTGATCCACACTGGGGAACGGCCCTACACCTGCTTGGAATGTGGGAAGAGCTATGGGTGGCACTCGGACCTGAGAAAACACCAGTGCACCCACACTGTGGAGAAGCCCTACGAGTGTCCTGAGTGTGGGAAGAGGTTTCACAGGAGCTCCGATCTTCTCAAACATGAGCGGAGTCACACCGAGGAGAGGCCCTTCCGCTGCCCCGACTGCGGGAAGGGCTTCAAGCAAAACTCCCCCCTCACCCTGCACCGGCGCATCCACACTGGGGAGAGGCCCTACGACTGTGGGGAGTGTGGGATGAGATTCTCATTGAGCTCAACTTTCACCCGACACCAACGGAGGCGCCACTAAGGGAAGCCCTGTGAGTGCCCCAAATGTGGGAAGAGCTTTGTGCGCTGCTCCAGCTCCATCCTCCATGAGAGGATCTGCATCGGATGATCCCCAGTGACCCCCGTTGGGCAGAGCCCTGATGATCCATGGTCCTGGTGATCCAAGTTGGAAGGCATCTGGCTGGGGGGCTCCACATCTTCCTGGTTCTCTGAGGATACCTAGATAAACCCAGAGGCAGGAACATCCATCAGGACGCAGGTCTACAATGGGGATTCCTTGGGAAGAGCAGATTTGTCGAATTTCAACCCCATAAAATCTTTTGTATTTAATCCTATCTTCTGGTGACATCAAGGAGTACTGAATGGTCCCTTGTCGGGTTTGGCTGTCTGTCTCTGCCCAGACACGGGTAGTGTGGTTCTTGGGTGGCACGCGTTTTAAAGGACGAGTCTGGACTCTTCAGCTTTTCGATCTTCGGGTTGTTTATTATTTCTTATCTACAAAATTTTCTGTCTGCCCAACAGAGGTCTGATCTGCAAGCAGTCACAGGCACTCTCTGACCACCCACGGGGCGGTCATGTCTTTTTATACTAATATCTACGTACATAATATTTACCCTTATTTCCCAATGCTTTTCACCCATGTTAGCAAGTGCACCTTCACCATAAACCAGTCCCCAAGTGCCAACATCACCACAGGAGATGGAGGACAAGAAGAAGAAAGAAGAAGGACGAGACACGCCCTGATCCCTCCATCTTGTCTCCTTAACCCCCCTGTACCAAAAACCTTAAAGTCTATATTTCACCCTCTAAATGTGTCCTTTTACACCTTTTACTCTAAAGTGATTCTCTTGTCCTCAAACTCTTGTTATTTCTGTGGATGGATCAAAATCAAGCCACCAGACACTTCTGGCAACATTCCAGGATTTTCGAGACCCCCAAGGGTTCTCCTGGCATCTCTGGACATCAGGAACGATGTGCTGAGATCCCACAGTCCCTCAGGTATATTCCGGGTTGACTATTTGGTGCTTGTATCCCCAGTCTGTTCTGTTTATGCTGAATAATAAGTTTTACACCTTCAAGACCTGTCCTGAGAGTGAAGGGGTAGAGAAGCAGCATGCAGTTTGTTTTCAGAAACTGCACTCGCTCCTCCACATTCCTGCTCTGGAACTGTGTTGTCTGCAGATGGACAGACAGCGGGACAGAGCTCTCCTTTGCTTTTAGTTAGTTTTAGCTAGCTGAACCAAACAAGTTCCTGAACTGTGGTGTTTTTTTCCCTTTTCTTTGAACCTGTTTAAACCTGCTCTGGCCTGAACACCAGAAGAGCACGGGCAGCTCACACCTGTGGCCCACCAGGCCGGGCCTGGGCCGCGGCATTTCCAGCACCAGAGGGACTGATAAGGGACTGAGTGAGCTGAGCTACAGCCCACAGAGGGACTTGGTGAGTTTGTCTCTCTTTTAGAGCAGCAAGAGGTTTTACTGTTTTGTTATCTTTATTGAAAGATAAAAATATCCATTCCAGAATATGCAGTTGATCTTCCCAGTTATCACTCCACTAACACAGTATTCCACACGGTGTTTAACGGTCCTTCAAAATAAACACTTGAACACCAACATAGGTATCTATTCTGTTAACAAATGTGTGTGCTAAGGCTAATTCAATTTCTTCTAGGGTCTTTGCTGCTGGGGTCAATTGCCTCTCATCAGTAGAGGAGGTGGTGCCTGACAGCAAATCATGCAATAGTTGCATCTGATGATTAGTTATGCCTAAATATGATCTAATCCAACCTATTAAACCAACCAATTTCTGTACATCAGTAGCAGTTTTAACATCAATGTCTAACTTCACAGGTTGAGGCATAACTTGAGTGTTAGTCACTAACATACCAGTATTTCCAAGGCATGTGTTCCTGCACTTTCTCGGGCAATGATCAGACCAAAAGCTTTCAAATTTGTCACAGCACATTGTTTAAGAGCTGATAACTGTTGTTTGTTACCAGATGCCAACAAGATATCATCCATGTAATGATAACAGTAGCAGTTATTAAATTGCTCCTGCACTTTTGACAAGACCTGTGCCACAAACCATTAACAAATAGTTGGCGAATTTTTCATGTCTTGGGGAAGTACCCTCCATTGATATCTTTTATTGGGTTCAGGGTTCAGCATGATTATGGAAGGCAGAGTAAAAGCAAATTTTTCTTTGTCTTGCTCAGCCAATGGAATAGTGAAGAAACAATCTTTCAAACCAATGACAACATTTGCCATTCCTGTGGAATCATTGTAGGTGTAGGAAGGCCTGGTTGTAAAGCTCCCATTGTTGCCATTACAGCATTTATCTGCTGTAAATCATGTAAAAGTCTCCATTTTCCTGATTTCTTTTTTATTACAAAAACAGGGGTATTCCAGGAATATTTCAATATTTCCTGCTTGCAATTGTTCTGTGACTAATTCTTGCAGGGCAGTAAGCTTTTCGGTAGTAAGGGGCCACTGGTCAACCCAGACAGGTTTATCTGTCAAGCATATCAAGGCTACAACTGGACGTTCATTGCCCTGTATCACAGTGGCCCCCATTAAAAATCCGTAGTAATTTTGACACCCCATTGAGATAAACAATGTCGTCCCCACAAACTTTGAGGAGCATCGGCAACATAGGGTCTGATGTTAGCTTGTTGGCCATCAGGATGTTTCACATTAATTACAATGGCTGACAGGCCACCTGTTGTAGCACCACCCAACCCCAGAAGTCCAAAACTTGCATGAGTGAGAGGCCACGATTGAGGCCAGCAAAGTCATGAGAGTATTGTGACATCTGCTCCAGTGTCAATCAAACCTGTTACTGATATGGTTCCTGGATGACATCCACTGGCAGTGAGGATGCATGTCTTTTCTGGATGGTTCTCCATAAATTTCTCAGCCCAGAACACTTGAGGTACTCCTGTCAATCCAAAACTTCCTGTGCCGTGACTTTGGTCCACTGTATTTGGAACAGAACTCACAAAAGGTACAAGTTGAGCAATGCAAGTTCCTTTCTGAATAGTGACAGGAGGGTCATAAATGGGTACTATAGCATGAATCTGTCCTAAATAATTAGCATCAATAAGCCCTAGATGCACATGAATACCTCTAAGTGTAGTTCTTGATCTTCCCATCAAAAACGCACTCAATCCCCGTCCTATCGGACCATAGGAATCGAGGGGCACTTTGCACATTTCTTTTGTCAGAATGGTTACTGTGTCAGCGGTGGGTATATCAATCCCTGCAGACCCACTTGTTGCCCCTGAGTATTGTTCACAAATGTTTAGCTTTGCAGTGCTGGGGAGGCCCATATTTGCTGCTGTGGTTGTTGGGGTATTTGTTTTCCCACATGCCCATTCGCGCTCTTCTTCCTGTTTCCCTGCAATAGCTGACCATTTGCATGATATTTACTCCTGCATTGTTTAGCATAGTGCCCAAATTTAGCACAGCAATGGCACACAACATTGCTGTATGCGCTTGGCTTAGATGTTATTTTCTGGGTATTACACTGTGCCCTTACGTGCCCTTGCTGTCCACAATTATAGCATTTCGATGAAGGTCTTAGAACTGCAGCAAGAGCTGCTATTTTATGCTCTACTGAACCAACTTTTGAGCAAGCAGTAATCATTTCAGGCAATGCTGGTTCCCCAGGTAAAGTGCCAATAATCTTTCTGCAGCCTGAGTTTGCATTTTCTTTAGCCAAATGTATACAGAATTTGTGTTGCAAAGATTCATCATCTACCTGTTTTTCAATAGCTGCAGCAAGCTCTTCCACAAATTGCAAAAATGGTTCTCTCATCTCTTGTTGTATAGTACCATATCTCTGTTTTGGAGCTGCCATTTCCATTGATTTAATTAAAGCATTCACGCCTATTTGCTGAGCTTGTGCCAAAATTGAAGGATCCCACCTTGCCTGTGAATCTGGGTTAGCAAAAGGCCCAGTGCCCAGTAGGGCATCAACACCCACAGCATGATGAGGGTCGTGTTGAGGCAACTGCATATTTGTTACAGCTGTCTGCTCAGCCACTCGCCTCCAAGTGTCTTGAAATACACCGTATTGTATTGGCTGGAATGAAATAGTAGCAATATGCATGATGTCATAACGTGCAAGCATAACTGCATTAATTACACATATTAATTGCATTACCTCTGAGGAATTAATGCCATACTGAGCCACTTTCGATTGGAGATTTTGCACAACTTTCCAGGCAAAGACGTGATGACTGTCATCCTGCCCTGTTCCAGGAGCTGCTTTAAAACCTGGAAAAGCCATAGATAGGGTTATCACAGGCAACATTTGCATTAGCACTGTTCTCCTGAGGTACTCTTGGAGCACCTAACCTTTCTATCATGTTCCAATTCTTTTCTTCAGCTGCTTTCTTCCTAACAAATTCCCAAAATTCCTGAGGCTGTTGAGGAAGCCCAGTTACTTGACATGGGGGCAAAGTCCATGGGGCAATAAGGCTGGAGCTATTAGAAGGTGAACTGTCATCAGTTCCCTGTCCCAACTCAGGTGTTACTGCGGGCGACTCATCACTTCATTTGCTGTCGCTGTCACTGTCAGGTAACGGAGGATACGACCTTGGCGATTGTTCATGCAGCTCAGAGGGGAGCGAGGGGGCAGATGGCTGGGCTAGAGCAGAGGGAAGCAGGGGCAGACGGCTGGGTTTCTCTCTCTGCTAAAGACATTTCAGCTACCTGGTGCAGTGGTGTGGTGTATACAGGCACCATTGCGAGCTGCTGCGCAGCTGTGACATAAAGAGGTTTAGGAGTCTGAGAAGGAGATACTATGGCAGTTTGCCCAGAAGCTTTGGCAGCTTTCCCAGAAGCTTTGGCATCCAGCCCAGAAGCTCTGGCAGCTTTCTTGGAAGCTTTGGTAGTCTGCCTGGTAACTTGCATGGCACCTGCACCTTCTTCAAGGATAGATTCACCAAGTTCCCCATCAGAGGCCCCCTCTGCCTCATCCCCCTTGTCAATTTCTGTTATCAACACTGATTCTTCATCTGCGTCCTGCTCTGTTTGTTCTCGCTCTGTTTTCCATTCCTTTAATGCCTCAAAAAGCGATCCCCAGGTAACAGCTAGATCGACAACAGTTTTATCTCCTACTCAGATGACTTCCCACAGTCTGTCCCCGTCTTTTTCCCATGCTTTAACACTAAATGCTGTGTCAGGATCAGTGCCAAAATCCTGTGATTTAGCCCACAGCAATATACTACGAAGGGCATAGTCTGAAGTATTAATTCCCTTATTTCTTAACAAAACTTTCCATGTAGCCAAAACAGTCTCTACTTCATTAGATAAATTATTTCCCATTATTACTAGTTGGTGGCTCACCTACTTCCAGGTGTCTTGATAGGAGAAAATCAGGTCTGGACTTCCCTGTGGCTTCCACCCGCCATTCTCAGCTGCACCAACGCCACCTCCCCCACTACATCCCAGTGAGTCATGGCTGCCAGTCTCTAGGTGCCCGTTTGGGTCCAGATCAAGTATGTTCTTAAGGGTGTTGAATCACGTTGGGGTTACCAGATGTTGCTGTCAAGGCAGTCATGACACAAGGCAGAGACCACAAGCAGTCTCAGATGGCAACTCTTTATTATCGAACATGGCTGACCTTTTATACCCTTTCTAGTTGTTTATATTTCTTCTACCCTAACTATTGGCCACAATAAATCAACATAATATCATTGGGGATAAGTTACAGTGACTTCAACTAACTTTCTAAAAATACTTCATCCAGCTGCAAAGTTCTCTTATCTTTCTTCAATTCCTTACTTTTCTTGGTCTCCTTAGTTACAGCCTTGGAGAGAATCCTTATCAACTTCTTGCTTCTTACCTTTCTTCTCACTCCTTTAGCTAACAGGCCCGCTGTTGGCCCCTTCCACACAAAGGCATTTGCTATACCAGCCCCCACAGTAAGGTTCATTAGTAACGGTTGCCCTATGCTGAAGGCACACAGGTGGTTACATGCCTCTATCATTTACAGCAGGGTGGGTTCCTCCTTAGACAAGGACTTCAGAAGTTTTTTACAATTCTCATTACGATTTTCAGCCGCTAATTTTGAAAGCAACACCTCTCTGGCAATGTCATTCTCAATTTCTCTTTTAAGAGCTTGTTTCAAGCAGCCATTGAATTGCATATAAGGCTCCACCAGTCCTTGCTTTACATAAGTAAATACTTTTTGGGGGGATCACAGCATCAGGAACCTTTAAAAATGTGCTATGCACAGCTTCAGTAATACCCTCAAGGGCCTCACTAGGAATGTGGGTGTGCCCAACAGGGTCTGAGTGGCTTCCTTCTCCGGCCAGGTGGTCAGTCATGAGGGCTGCAATATTCTGGTTTGCATGTCCCACAAATTTCACAAGCAAAGCTTCAAACCCCTTTTTCCACGGAGCATCTGTGGAGGCCGGTGGGCCTACAGAACAAAGGCCATTATAGGCCTTTGGACAGACAGACAGACCCCAAGTTGGAGAAATCTCCCCTGTTCAGGGCAATTGAGCAGACCCTCTTCCAGGATGCTTTGTTGTATATGCAAATGTACCCAGTTCTACCTCCCTGGTTGTACTGTTGGCCTCTCCCTCCCTTTTTCTTTATATTTATATGTCCTTGAATGTTCTCCCTTCCCTGCTTTTCCATTGGCCCCATATTGCCTCAGTGTCCCACCCTCTTTACCCTGTTGGCTGCCACCCCTTGTCTCCCCTCTGTACTGCCCTGAGCCCTCAGCCCATTGGCCCTGATGCTCTGCTCTGCCCCTCTTTTCCCCTGTATTTAAACCCAGACCTTCCACTGTTCTTTTTGTCTTTGTCTCTGGCCCCCTTTGTGCATGGCTGGAATAAACCTCCTTCTCTGGCGTCCGTACAAAGACCCTTCCCATTTCTTTGTCGTTGGTGATTCTACGAGAGAAGTGTGTGCTGCAGTGATTGTGTGTGTGTGTGTGTGTGTGTGTGCCTGTGCCACCGAGCGGCTCCATTACTGGAGACACTTCTGGAAGGTCACGGCTCCGCTGCCTCTCGCTCCACCACCAACGGGCTTGTGGCTTGTGAAGCTGGCAGCCTGAACAGGGACCTGTTCGGAGCATTCCTGGAGGTGTCTTCAGTAGCTTTTTTGCTACTGAAGTTAAGCCATGTTTGGAGCAGCCAATTCCCAGAGGAGATTCCTAAGTTTTATTGGGGGAATCACACAGGCGACCGGCAACCTTCTTGAGGCGAGAAGATTGGTTGAAGCTGACAGACAACCTGGAGAGGTTTTGTTGACCCACTGTCATGTGAGTACTATATTTGGGGGTCACCCTTTTTTGTCTTTCCTTTGCCTTCTTTTCCTCTTGGATGTTGGGAGGAAGTGTGGGGATGGGAGCCAAACTGATCCACCCACACAGGGAAGTTTATACCCAAGTTAAAGGAATCCTTGTTGGAGAAAACTTTCATTTTTCAAAGGGAGATTTAAAATGTTTTATTCATTGATTGTTCAAGTATTTTCCTGATGTTATGAGGGAATCCGTTCTAACGAGTTCTGGGACCATATAGGGAAAAGGTTCTATGTTCTTTGAGTTAAAGGGGATCTTTCAGTGGGGAAATTTTATCCTTTGCCCTTATTGTTAAGTCTGTAGAAAACGTTGGGAAACATTTGGGACCCCAGTTTAACACCCCTTCTCCCCGTTCCTCCCCTTGCATCCCTAAACCCTCTTCCTTGCCTCAGGCAGGATCGGGAGATGGATCCTGCCAGCAGGCGCAGGGTTGCTGCCATCACCCTGACATCTCCCAGTGTCCTCTGTCCCCTCTCCAGGGCAGCACTGGCCATGCTGCCATGGGCTCTCTCCTAACCCTCTTACCAATGCCCATGTACCCAGTTCTACTACCCCCAGTTGTTCTCCCAGATGGTGCCAGGAATGTGGCCAGCCCCACCATCTTGTCTTCTCCCTCTCCAAGTTTTTCTGCCCTTTCTCCACAAAATGGTGCTGACCCCACAAAGGCGATGGCCATTTTGTCACCTCCCTGTTCTGCCAAAAAGGATGCCTCTGACCCTCCTCCCACTTTCTCTATTCCTGTAATCACACCCTGCCCCTCCCTTCTGTGTCAGGAAGTGTGTCCATGTTGGGACTTCCCCTCTCTATTGGGAATCCCTCCCCATTGTGCACACCCCATCCCTACACCCTCTTCTCTTGACTCCTCTCCTGATGGTCCCTCCCATTCCCATTCCCACAACACTGGAGTCAGAAGTGGTGATGACAGTGACCAGAAGGAGCCCATATTGGCTTCCACAGCCGCCCACAAACAGGCAGATTCTGGCTGCCCCAAGAGGCCCCATGCAGTCATCAAGTGCCCTCCATCCTCCTCGGAGGATGAGAGTAGGGATTCCCAGACTTGGATTCCGGTCCTGAGTCTGAGGATCACTGGGCCAAGCTGCAGAGGGAAGCCACTGGGAGGGCTCAGAGCTCACCAAAAAGATTGTGGGCTTGCCAATTATATGTAAACACAGCAGAAGGGTGACTGCAATCAATTCCTGGGAGCCGATCCTCTATGGGGAATTGAAGGAGCTCTGCAAAGTGGCTAAGGAATATGGTTGGGGGTTGCATTTCTTAAAAAACTTTCTGGAAGCCACCTTCTCTGACCGTGTCTTGGTCGTGCATGAAAATAAAAATATCATGAACTGCCTACTCTCCCCGTGTCACAATCCATCCTTACGAACGGGTTTCGTGATTGTTCGTGGATTTGATCTCAGGGTGCAAAAAACCGACACAGCACAGGGGGGTTTGCAGTGATAATCAAAACAAATGCACCTTTATTGAATAACCAAATGCATTGGGGAGGAATTGGGGAAAAAAGGGAAAAAGAAGGAAAAGAGGGAGGAAGAGAAAGGAAGGTATATAGCTACCAAACATAGAACAGCCAAGTCCTTTGATGTCCAGCCAATGGAGCTCACCAGGTCATGTCTGGGGAGATCTTGTAATCTCTCGCTAACTCAGAGGTTTTTATTATAACTCTATTGAAAATTGTGAGGGAGGGGAAACAGATACAATAAGGAATAGATGTAACAGGTAGTCCATGTTCTCAGCAGTAAGCGAGAGCCATTGTGTTCTTGGTCCAGCGGTCACAACCTGCAGGCAAACATCTCGCTTTGGTCAGCTTGCCTCCCCCACACACCTGCGCCGGGCTGGGGGTTTCAGTCCCAGTCCTTGGAAGGAGCAGAGGGGCCTTTTCACATGGGGGTTTCATGTCTCACTCCTTGATGGAGAGGCTCCTTACATCTCAGTCTGTCTGTCACGGTGGTTGTAAAACAGGTGAGGGTCTTCTGTGGGGGGACCACCCAAGACTCAGAAGAAGTCCAGCCAGGCTGAGAGGTGGGACAGCTTCCAAGGCTATTGCTGCAAAAAGGCAAGATGCCCCCTTCTTCTTTCATTGGGCTCAGTGCAGCATACAGCAAACAACACCTGTGAACAATAGCTTAGCACTGTGCTCAGGTCTCGGAGCCGTTGGCACGTAACTTTCTCCAACAGGGCCAGAAACTTCAGACAAGGGTCTTTTCTTCAGTGGTCCCCAATGATGATCGTGAGGCAGATGAGAGAAACTTTGGACAGAGTCTCACACCCCGGTCGAGTACATGCTGTGGGAGAGGCAGTAAAAAAGGCATCTCACATCACTGGCGGACACATATTCAAAAGATGCCAACAAACCAAATTTAACCCTTGAACAAATGGCAGGAGAAGGTGACTTCCAGAAGCCACAAGACCAAGCAAAGGACTTACAAGAAGCTGCACTCAGTGACATCACCACTGCTGCAAAGATGTCCCTGCTCCTCACTCTCGATGACACCCTACATACACAGAGTTTCACAAACATCAAACAAGGGCAAGTGAAATTTTCATAAAATTTGTAGAAAGACTTAAAGTTCCACTTGAGTGACAAATAGAAAGCCCAGAGGCCAAGAAGGAAGTGCTAAATAAAATGGCCTTGGCAAAGGCGAACAATGAGTGCAAAACAATATAAAGAGCTCTCCCCTTGGACCCAGAACCTAACAATCAATCAGATGGACGAGGCCTGTGACAAATTATCTTCCACTGAACACACTGTTGCAAGGGCAATCTCTAAGGGAGAGGGCCTTTTTAACATCCCAAGACACTGCAAAAAGTTTTAATTGTGGGGAACTGGGCCTTTTTTTTGAAGGACTGTGCAGAATACAAAATGCCTAAAGACCAGCAGCCACCAAAGAGGTGCCATTCATCACACTGTATGGATTGCAACAGACATTCTAACAACTGTTCTCAGTTTTGTTATCACCAGTAACCTCACCACCACCAGCACCATTATCAGCCAAAAAACTTCCAACAGACTGCAGGGTGGCCCCGTGTGAAGACAGCAAATGGAAAGCTGTTTCACTGTACCCTCCCCACTATTCTGGAGGTCCAATTCGTGGGAAATTCCCGTGGAGCTCTTCATACTCCGAACAACAGACCAGAGTCACCAAGGCTTTCCAGCAAGTTCAGGTCAGGACCTGGCACCAACTGGTGAGTGCTTTGTCTATACAATTTGATGACTCTGCTTTCTATCGTATTCCCACCAGAAAATATGGACCCCTAGAGGGCCTGAGGGATGTGCTGGTAATAGGTAATTGTATTCATGGACCAAATGAAATACATATTATAGTGGAAGTGCAAACTGTTGGGCCAACTGACGAAATCACAGTCACTTTCTGCTGCACAAAACCACCACACTTCCTGCACAGAGAGACTGTGATCGCCCAAGCCTTTTTATTGCCCTTAAGCATAGACAATATCCCAGAGCACCCAATGGCATTCTGGGTTGAAATCATGGGCCAAGACAAGCCCCTTATAAAGTGCAGTCAGTTGAATAAAGGTAATGACATCCACCTACAAGGGATGGTGGACACAGGGGCCAACGTTACTATCATTACACAAACTCAATGGCCCCTGAACCAGGAGCTGACTCCTGTCACTGGAGTCATCTCAGTGATTGGAGGAGCCGCCATCTCCATGAGGAGCGAGCGTATTATCACAACAGAGGGACTGGAGGGCCAAACTGCCACCATCAGGCCATTTGTAGTCAGGGCACCCACCACCCTGTGGGCCAGGGACCTGTTGTCCCAGTGGGGAGCTTGACTTGATATTCCACCTCTGTCCCGGGATTTCTATTTGGGGCCACTGCAGAGTGCACCACCCCACAATCACCTGGAAGACTGACACCCCACCGTGGGTGGATCAGTGGCCACTCTCAACAGAGAAATTACATATCCTTGAGCTTCTTGTGGAGGAGCAGCTCTCCAAGGGCCACATTGTACCTTCCAACAGCCCTTGGAACTCCCCTGTCTTTGTTCTCAAAATCCTGGCCGGGACAGGTGGACACTCCTCCATGATCTTTGTAAAATTAACGAGGTCATTGAGGACATGGGTCCCTTGCAGCCTTCCTTCTCCGTCCTTGCTTCCTTGTGACTCGAGACTGGTGGTCATTGATATCAAAGACTGCTTTTTCAACATCCCCCTCCATCCTCAAGATGCTCCCAGATTCTCTTTTTCCATCCCCTCCCTGAACAGGCACCTCTGAAGCGGTACCACCGGTGAGTCCTCCCCCAAACTGAGAAAAACTCCCCTATATATGCCAGTGGTACATGGCCCTTGTCCTATCTCCCACCCAAATGACCTTCCCAGATGCCATTATCCTACATTATATGGATAACATTCTGTCTTGGTTTGAAGACAGGTATCTGCTAAGGAAGGCAGGAGCTTCCTGTGAAATGGAAAATGTAAACCCCCTCCCTCTGAATTATTATAATTTTGAAATTAAAAAGCTCTTGAGCAAAGATATGGGAATAAGAATAACAGTTCTTTGCTAGGAAAATTAAAAATACAAACGCAATAGTACAAACAAAAAAACCCCACTGGCAGAGTCAGAATATGACCTGACACCCTGTGGGTCACAGTGGTGGTAGCAGTCCTATTAAATGGAGGCTGCAGTGCTCCTGCAGTGACAGGTGGGGTTTTGTTGAAGCAGTGACCCTGTAGAAGGGTGGAGTTTTCCTCTCAAGGTCCAGTGGTGGCGTAGATGGGCCTGGACTTCCTCTGGGAATGCAGTGGAAAAGAAAGCTGCTCCTCTGGGAATCCAGTGGGAAAAGGCTGTCTCTCTTCTTCCAAATGTCAAATTATATCCAGGAAGAATGCTGGGCTCCTCCCTCTGGCCGGAGCATCTCACAATGGGATGATGAAATTGTTATCAGTCATGCAGTGACACTCAAGGGCCCAATAACAGAAGATATCTCCCAGAGGGGGGATTGTTGAGGAAGAGATAAAGTAAACTGTTGTAAGAGACGGTCCAAAGTTTCCCTCATTTGCCTCACAACCATCACAAGGACAGAGAGGAAGACCCTGAAGACCCTGGCTGGAGTTCTGGCCTGGTTGGGGTGGATGCCAGCCAAGTGATTGTTTGCAGCTGTGCTTGCTGTGCCCCCACGTTACAACTGCTTCGAGCAGGGGCTGACAGGGAGCGGCTTGCTCTGTACACTTACACCTGCTTCACGATCCCTGCTCATCACAATGGCCCATGAATTTCTCCACCTCTTGGCCAGATGAACTTTCTGGGGTAACTCTGGTGATCCCCCCATAGAAGATCCCTCATATGCCTCACAAGCACTGTAAGGGAAGCCTCCTCCCAAGGACTGAGACTGAGACCCTTAAAATTCTA
This sequence comes from Molothrus aeneus, assembly GCF_037042795.1. NCBI lineage: Eukaryota > Metazoa > Chordata > Aves > Passeriformes > Icteridae > Molothrus > Molothrus aeneus. The sequence goes on from NW_027099016.1 coordinate 2,904,827, forward strand.
ACACAGGGGCACTGGCCTGACTGAAGTGGGATGTTTGCCAAGTGTTGCCTGCAGCTGTGTTTGCGGGGCCAAGACTGGTTTCTCATAGACACCAATCCTGAAAACAATGGGTCTCGCTCACTGCTGAGATTGATTTGTCTGGTTTTGGAACATGGACTGTCTTACTCATTTTCAATAGACTAATTCTCCATTGTCTTTTATCTGTTCTCCCCTTGGTGGATGACTATAAAAGACCCCTGAGTTAACCAAAGATTTTGAGATTCTCCCCAACGTGACAAGATGGATCTATTGGCTGGAACACGAGGATTTTGTCTCTCCATTGGTAGCTATTCCCACCCCTGTCTTCTTCTCTCTCCCTCTATCCTTTATCTCCTTTCTAATCCTTCTATTGCTTCTGCTGTGGGCACTCAATAAAAGGTGCATTTCTTTTGATTAAGACTGAAATCCCCTCTCTGTTGTTTTTGCACTCTGAGATCAGTTAATGAACCATCACAACCCCACTTGTACGAGTGGATCGTGACATTAAATTGGCGTCATGGACAGGATTCTGACAGACAGAGGGGTTTGCAGGGTTGTGTGTAGTCTGTAACAGGGGAAGGATGTTTCACTCCAGCCGCACGGAGCCCGATACCCTGAAAGGGGTGAGCGGTTGTCTAGAAAGGAAAGGGAGTGACTCAAATTTCCCACAAACTGCACACGCCGAGGTGAAAAGCACCCCCATACTCAATTGAGGGCTCTGTCTTCAGAATTTCACAAAAGACCTCTTAGTGCAAAAAGGGAAACTGTTTTTGTGTATGTGTGAATCTGGACTGTCTGGGAAGTGAAGGGACTACTTGAAGTAACTGAGTAGAACCTCCCAGGCACACTTAGTCTCTTCACCCACCCAGGGAAGCGAGGGAAACACAGCAGAGGCTGTGTGGTTGTGTACCTTAAGTCTACACCTCCCTGTCATGGGTTTGGTCCCTTCACAAAATGACTGAAAACCTCAGCGCAAAAGTTAAAGCTGAATTTTATTCTCTCCTAACCAAACACAATGCCAAACCTTCTCCCGGAGGAGAAGAACGGGCACAAAGTAACTGATTTAATTTGGAAAATGTTATTGATAGAGCCTGTTCTTTACAACATGAAACAAAAGTCAAACTGGGCAAAAATAAAACTATTCTCTGCTCAGTTTTGGGAGCTTGTGTTACAGCAGCTATAAACTCTCTTAAAGTGAAGAAGTGAGGAAAAAGCTATAATGGACTCCCTTCAAAACCTAGTTGAAATTTGGGAAAAACAATTAATTGAAGAAAGAAATGAGATCCATCTGTTACGAGCTGCCCTTAGAGAGGAACACGTTAAGAATTCACTGAATGCTGATTCCTCAACACAGGCAGAGGAAAAGAAACTCCTCACATTAAACAGATTTATCCCCATAAGGAACTAGAAGCAGTAAAAAAACTGTGGAGAAAACTGCTGCCCTCATTTGAGACCCTTGGTTAAAACAGAATATAATTATATTAATGATGAAGATTTTGAACCACATATCACAACTAAACAAATACCATTCAGCACTACCGAATTGGCTAAGCTGAAGAAAGAATTTGGGCGCCTCCCACAAGAATCGGAGGCAGAATATGTCTTCCAAGTGTCCCTCACTGGTGGAGATCAAATTAAATTAACTGAGCAGGAGGCCAGTGGGTACTGGGGACATGGAGTTTTCCTAACAACAGGAGATAAGCGTGACACGTGGTCCCTGACACAATGTGTGCCTTTCTGGGCCGGGGGAATTAATCCTTTGGAAAGGGGAGACCCTTTAGCTATAGTCAGTGCCCCCGACCAGCTTTTGGAAGGCGCCCACAAAGCCACCTGCCTGCAAATGATTCATGAAAAAAGTTGATTCCTGGTTTTCAGTCACCAGTGCAATTACCTGTAAAGCCTGAAATTATGACTCCTTTAATTTGAGGGCTTCCTAAACCTACAGCAATTACTTTACAGAAAACCATAATGGCCTTGGGTCCCGTAGAGAGACTAGATAGATTCCTTGGTAACCCCACTGACCAAACTGGATCTACTGATCCTGGTTTCACTCCATACTCCATCCCCTCACAGCCCCCAGCTTCTCAATCTGATTCACCTGCCAGTAGCCGTAAAGTTTGGACATGGAGCGAGGTTGCAGTAGATTTGATTAATTACAGTAGATGAGATGGACCTGTAAAAACCCTGGAGGAGAAATCAGAAAAAACAAACGGTGTTTGGTTTATCGGGGCTCCTCACGGTGAAAATTTAGGGAAGGGAAACCAGATCTCTAAGTGCCAACGTTGGTGGTTGTTGGAAGTTAAAAGGGGGGTCCCCAGAGAGGTGATGGATGGTTTGCCCCTTGATAAATTACAGAAAATAATAACTAATTGGCACTATCAGAAACCGAATTTATCAGTTCAACCCAGTGCACCCCTCCCTTCTCAGAATCCAGCCAGTGAGCCAAAAGAAACCCTCTCCCAGCCTCTCCCTCAGAATTTAGGATGTGAGCCAAAGCAAACACAGAACCAGAGAAACTAGGCTCTCCATCCCTTATAGGTGAGCGAAGGGCTGGAGCATGGATGGATCTGAGAATGCTCACTAAACATAAATCAGGAGATATATTGATCACAGCTATCACAGGCCTCAAACAGGCACTTGTAACCTTTCTGATTGACACTGGGGCACAAATCTCTGCACTAACAAAAAGGATGCCCAGAAGTGTAGAATTGTTCCAACAAAGAAACAATGATGTGCTTTAAATGCCCTAGGAACTACAGAATCTATGAATGTGGCCTTAGTAAAACTCACGCTCCATGGAGAAGAGAATCAATTAGTTGTCAAAATTGGGGATATTCCAAACAATTTATTAGGGATGGATGTTATTGCTGGGAGGCAGTGGGAATGTTCTGAGGGATTCCTGTGGTCATTTGGTGTGCCACGTCTTAACATTAGACTGCTCCAAGCTGCATCCTCCTCACTGTCTAGCAAAATTACTCATGTAAAACAATACCCTCCACATTCTGGTGCCAAAGAGGGCATCAAACCAGTTATACAGGACTTGTGAGACAAAGGAGTGATAGTCAATACCCATTCTCTTTTCAACTTGCCAGTGTGGCCAGTTTGGAAACCCAATGAGAAGTGGAGGCTGACAGTAGACTTCTGCAGGCTTAATGCCAACACAGACCCTCTTACAGCAGCGGTCCCAAATTTGGCTGAATTAATGACATCAATTCAAGAAAAAGCTCACTCAATCATGGCAACTATAGATGTCAAAGACATGTTTTTTATGATACAGCCAGAAGATATGGACCGATTTGCCTTCACATGGAAAGGACAGCAATACACTTTCACTAGGCTTCCCCAAGGCTACAAACACTCCCCCACTTTGGCCCACCCTACTTTAGCCCAGGAATTAGAAAAAATACCCAAACCTGATCCTGTAGCTGTTTATCAATACATTGATGACATTCTGGGGTGGGGGGGGGGGGGGGGGGGTGTGAAATAGAGGTAGTAGGGAAACATCAGCAGAAAATAATCTCTCACTTAGAAAGTCTTGATTTGCAGATGCCCCCAGAGAAAATTCAGAAGTCTTCTCAGGAAGTGAAGTTTTTGGGAATTTGCTGGAAAGGAGGTATGACATGTATTCCACCTGATATCCTAACCTCTTTAGATCAGATCAAAATGCCTGAATCCAGGAAAGATCTCCTGCAAGCTCTAGGATTATTAGTGTTCTGGAGAAAACACATTCCAGATCTTTCAATAATTGCCAGGCCCCTTTATGACTTGCTGAGCAAACGGGGTGAAATGGGATTGGACTCCTTCTCAGGAGGAAGCATTGCAATTGCTGATTTTTGAAGCAACAGCTCACCAAGCACTGGACCCTGTCCATCCCACAGATCCCTTTCAGCTGGAATGGGGATTTGCCTCCTCAGGGCTGTCAGTACACATTTGGCAGCAGGGTCCTGAGGGTCCAACAAGGCCTGTTGGTTTCTATTCCTGTGGTTTCAAAGATGCTGAGAAAAGATACACTACCTGGGAAAAAGGATTGTTTGTGGTAGGCTTAGCTCTCATAGAAGTGGAAAAAAATGCACGACAACAACCAGTTGCCTTGAGAGGCCCTTTCAAAGTTATTAAGACAGTCACTACTGGGACCTCCCTCCCCGCCCCCAACACGGTGGCCCAAAGTGCCTCAGTTGCAAACTGGTATGCTCAGATTGAACATTACTGTAACATTTTCTCAATAACAGAAGGAGCTGTAAAAAATTTAGCGATCCAAGAAACTGAGGATTTGGGCAGCAGCCATGACAAACCTGCCTCTGTAATTAAAATATCCCCTCGTTTCTCCCCCAAACAATCAGCAAATTCTTGGTTCCCTGATGCCTCTGCTAAACGGGAGGGGAAGGTGTGGAGATACAGGGCAGCAGCCCTCCACATTTCCTCTGGTGAACGAATCATTACCGAGGGAGAAGGCAGTGCTCAGGTTGGGGAGCTGAGAGCTGTTTGGAGTGCTTTCCAACATGAGGTACAGAATACCTCTCCTGTCTGCATCTACACGGACTCCTATGCTGTGTATAAAGGATGTACTGAGTGGCTTCCTTTTTGGCAGCAAAATGATTGGGAAGTTAACAGAATTCCAGTATGGCAAAAGGAAAAGTGGCAAGAAATTTTAAACATCGCAAGCCAAGGGAACTTTGTTGGGGTGGGCAGCCTTTCATCAGACAGATGGAAATCCAGCAGGAGAGTGGAACAATAAAGCTGATGATTTAGCAAGACTAAGTCCCCTGAAAAGGAACAAATTACAGAGGACTGGGATCAACTATTAGAATGGCTGCATGTAAAGAGACAGCACACAGGTGTGAAAGATTTGTACAAGGAAGCTCTGGCCCAGCGTTGGCCTGTCACCAAGGAAAGGTGTAAAACATGCGTATCAGCCTGTGAGCAATCGCAGACTGGAGACTGGAGAGACATCCTTTGGAAGATGACCCTCTGCATTTCAGAAAGGGTAAAGGCTTATGGGACGCGTGGCAGGTAGACTATATTGGACCCTTTAAGAAGTCAGGAGTTAAACACTTTGTGCTGGTAGGAGTAGAAATTGTATCTGGGATGGTCCAGGCCAATGCTTTTAAAAGAGCTACAGGAGATAATACTGTAAAAGCATTGCAGGGATAGTTTGGAATTTTCCCAAAACCACAGGAAATTCAATCTGATAATGGGTCCCACTTCACTGCTAGAATTGTACAGGATTTGGCAAAAAATGAAGGAATTAAATGGACTTTTCACACCCCTTACTACCCTCAAGCTAATGGGATCGTGGAAAGGACCAATGGTCTTTTGGAATGACTTTTGAAACCAGAGGAGGGAAATTGGGATGTTCGGTTATGGGAAGCTGTGAAAAGTGTGAATGACAGATGGGGGGGTAAATGGGTGTCCCAAAATCACTGCCTTTTGCCCCATAGCTCCAAGCATAATTGCCTCTCTAGGGAGACCAGCTGATTTCAAGATTCCAGCACATTACCCTGGACAACCTGTTCTGGTGGACCTCCCTACTGTAGGGGAACTACCACTACTGCTAAAAACCCCTCTGAATAAACATGCATGGGTAGCCTCTGATGCGCTAGGGAGAGAGCATTGGATAAATACACACTGGATAATTCCATCATTCTAACTTTTTCTGTCCCTTAGTAGCAGGATTCTGTCGTGTTTACTTTTACAGAAGAACCCTGAGGGACATGAGGATCATCTGAACCATGATAACACTGGTGATACTTTTCTGCATCCTACCACAATTCCGTGGACAGAATCCTGCTGAGTGGTCGTGGTCTGAAGCTACCATCCATCACACTAATGTTCTAGGATCATATCCCCAGTGTCACCACCTGAACCTAGAGCCTATAGTGCTGCATGACTCTGAGATATATCGCCCAAGTGAGTGGGGATGGGATCAGAAGGACTGGACTAGAACCCTAACTGGAACAATTGGTGAGTCGATTGTGGTAGCGTGCAGAAAAGTGGAAGGATCTCTCTATGAGAAAGCCACCTCCATTGCAGGTGCCGGAAATTTTTTAGAACCAGATGGAAAAAACTATTTGCACATCCCTACAACAGAACTGTGTCCTACGACAAAGTGGGAGTGTACCAAACAAATTCCCCTCACTCTGTGCTGCCGGCAGGAGTACGTTGGTAACTACACTTTAGGCCCCAGAACCAACAATGCAATTACAAAGGATTGTAGAAATGAATCTACTGCTTGCTGGCATAATTTTACTTTAGCCAAACCAACTTATGTGACATGCCGTTGGCAAAATAACTTGACAAATCCATAAAGTTTAAAAGGCCTGGTTTACAAATTTAAGATAAACACTATAACAAAGTCCACACTGAGTACAGTAGTCACACCCCAGTGGGTAGAAAGGACTGAGAGCACCCTTAGTCAACTTGATACTGAATGGCCTTGGTCCCAGGCTATTGTTCATTTTTCCGGATCCACAGGAAATGTGAGGGATTTAAAACTATCAACTGTTGTTACGCATGAAAATCAGATATACACTGGGCAGGAGTGGGAAAACCAAAAAACTTGGCAGCTTCAAGGGATAGTGGGGAAAAAAATTAGTATAGGATGCCGAATGATTAACGGAACTACCCATAGTAACACAACCTCAATCGGTGTTTTGACAGAACAAACAAATAAGCATGAAAAGGTTTGTACACACCCAAGCTTACAGGATTGTTGGCACAATTTTACATTGGCACAAACCATAGAAGTGGTTTGTCTTTGGTCCAAAAAATGTAGGCATGTATGGCCTACATTTTAAGTTTATAGTAAATGCTATAGCCCAACTTGTTACAATTTACACCACCACCACTCCAGCCCAACCACCGCTTATGCTTAGCCCAAGAATTTTTGAAAATGGACCAGATATAATTAGGAAAACAGGACAACAACAAATACTGTTCAATCCGGCATGGTCTCTTAAACAAGTCAAATTGCTGATGCAAAGTAATGTCTCAGAAATTCAGCCGGCCTGTTCGCCTTTTTTGCAAACTTCCTTTGAGGGTTGGATGACCTGGTTGCAAAAGCGGAACTCTTTTAAAAGACGGACGCTAAGAGACATAACCGGTGTTGTGGGAACAGGATTGGGAATTCTAAAGAGTATTGATTCAGAAGTATTAATGAATAAAATTGGCTGCTACAACTAGAGATTTGACCAAGTTACAACAACCACTGCAGTCATTGGCTTTAGGAACACACCAGTGGCTGCTATCAAACATTTTGCCAAATTGGGAAAAGGTAAATGTAAATGACCACAAATTGGTAAATGATGCACTCGGTGCTACACAAAACAACATTTCTTTGGCTCTCAGCTGTATCCAGGCACAATTGTGGATGCAGTCAGTTGCTGCCTCAATGATAAGAGAAGGTGAAGAAGGCACTTTTCCTACTGAAATTTGGAAAATAATTTGGGACAGTGCCACTGATTTTGAAAGAGAATTCCAATCCTGGTGGAACTTAGTGAATTTAACTTACAATCCCATTACAAACATAGCCATGGCTTTTGTGTTAACCATACGTAATGCCTCAGTGCATTTGATATTTCCTATGATTGCATTAGGGCTGAATCATGATGGAGCTGTTCTCTATCCTTATGAGCATTGGGAATGGGCCCGTCAAATGGGTGAGAAATGGCAAACTGTTAATTTAGAATCTTGTATTGCCTGAGAACAACAAGGGCTCATCTGTGAAAGCAATGCAATCACAGCTCAAGACATTTGTTTAGACACAGAGCAAAATATCTGTCATTTTGAAATTCATCCTAATGAGACTTCTGAAACAGTCCTTGTATATATAGGCAACAGGTGTGCATGCTTCAGAACTGCTTGTGATTTGGTATTCATAGAAAATGTTGTAGTAGATACCAAAAATCATACAAATTTTTCTGCTTGTAACTTTACCAAGATTGCAGGATGGGATTTCTCTTATGAAGCTCCAGTTACCTCTCACTACCCATTGCAATCCAACTACACACTGATTCACAAACTGATGCCTACTCCTATTGGGATGGATCTCACTTTGGTAAGACAACTGCTGCTCCATCGAGACTTAGTGGAAATCCTTGAGAAGATTGAGAAAAACGCACAGAAAGCCCTGGTGACTGTTCATCACAATGTGAGACAGATACCCCGTGTCATGGAAAGGGTGGAGAAAGATGCCGAGCACAGGGGGTGGGATACTCTTTTAGGTGGTCTCCTACTGCCACGGGTGTCCTGAGCAGTCTGTGTCATCCCATTGTTATCCTTTTGATACCAATTCTGCTTGGTTTTATTTTATCAGCAGTCCCATTCGTTATGAATTGGAGCATGAAACAGCTGACAAGATTGACGTCTATAGTTAATGCACACAACTTGGCTGATGTCCCATGCACTGTGAACATCCCCAAGCCTTTGACACAAGGCAATTATGAATGAAGCATATATGTGTTGGAATAATCCTAATTTCCATTTATGATTTTGTGGGAATTACTTTCCATTTTTAGTAAATTGTTTTAGAAAATAATTTTTTAAAGTTAATGCTTGTATTATGATTTGTTTATTGCATTTGCTTTTGATTATTTGTAACTTGTTTTAACCATTTGAAAATTGTTATAAAAGTAATATTGTTTAATTAATCAACCATTTGTGAAAATTGTTATGATAAGCAATATTAATTATGCTTGTTTATTGTTTCCCTTTTCCACTTCCATTTCCTATCCTTTCTTTTCCTTCTCTCTCTCTCTTTTTCCTCTCTTTCTGTTGTCCCTATTTTTCCGGGTTATACTACCAACGTACGGCGAGTTCTGCAGACCCATCAGCGACACTCCAGAGTTCTGCTGATGAAGATCCCTCAAGACAATCGTGAGTCACGGGGTCGTGTGAGAGTCTGTCCGAATTTCCCCTCATCTCCCTCACGATTGTCATTGGGGGACCACTGAAGAGAAGACCCTCCCTGTCTTAAATCTCTGGCTCCAAAGGAGAAAGTCATGTGCCTGAGACCTGAGAGCGTTGCCAAGCCATTGTTTGCACAGGTGTTGTTTGCTGTGTGCTGCACTGAGCCCAATGAGAAGAAGAAGGAAGCACCGTGCCCTTTGTGCAACAACAGCCTTGGGAGCTGTCCCACCTCTCGGCCTGGCTGGACTTCTCCTGAGTTCTGGGTGGTCCCCCCACAGAAGATCCTCACCTGTTTTACAACCACCGTGACAGACAGACTGAGATGTAAGGAGCCTCTCCATCAAGGACTGAGACATGAAACCCCCATGTGAAAAGGCCCCTCTGCTCCTTCCAAGGACTGGGACTGAAACCCCCAGCCCGGGGCAGGTGTGTGGGGGAGGCAAGCTGACCAAAGCGAGATGTTTGCCTGCAGGTTGTGACCGCTGGACCAAGAACACAATGGCTCCCGTTTACTGCTGAGAGCATGGACTACCTGTTACATCTATTCGTTATTGTATCTGTTTCCCCCTCCTCGCAATTTCCAATAGAGTTATCATAATAAAAACCTCTGAGTTAGCCAGAGACTTCGAGATCTCCCTGACATAACAGGCAGATCCTCGACTGGACTGGACCAAAGGACTTCGTCTCTACGTTTGGTAGCTCTATCCCCCTCTTTCTCTCTCTCTCTCTTTTGTCTCTCTCTTCCTCTTTTTCTCTCCCTTAATCCATCTATCGCATTTTGCTGTGGTCATTCAATAAAGGTGCATTTGTTTCGATTATCATTGCAAACCCCCTTGTACCGTGTCGGTTCTTTTTGCACCCTGAGATCAAATCCACGAACCATCATGCAACCCGTCCGTGAGGATGGATCGTGACACCCTCCGAGGACCCCTCCCCAAATTCCCCCCCAAAGCCCCCACAGCACCCCCAGACCCCGCTAAAACCCCCTCAAGTTGCCCCAAGACCCTCCCCAAATCTCCCCCAAATGTCCTCAAGACCCCTCCCCAAATTCCCCTTACGACCCCTCCAGGACCCCTCACCTGTTCCTGCGCCTTCTCAGCAGCTCCCGGAGCCCCCCGTCCTCTCCCAGCGCCTCCCCCGCTCTCTCCAGCGCCTCCCGCAGGACCCGCCCGAGCCCGGGGCGGCTCCCGGGGGTCCCTGAGGGGGTCCCGGGGGGCGGCGGGGGGGGAGAGGACGCGCCCGCTCCGGCCCCGGGGTCAGGGGGCGCCGGTTCGGGCTCGGCTCTGATTGGCTGGAGCGGCGCGGGGAGGGCGGAAGTGGGTGAGGGGAGACGCCCGGTAATTGGTTGGTTTCGTAGAGAGCACGGTGATTGACAGGAGAGGGGCGGGGAGGCGGGCTTTGACGAAGGGAGGCGCGCGGTGATTGGTTGGTTCGGCTCCAGAGAGGCGGCAGTAGCTGAGGGGATACCTGCCGTGATTGGTTGGTTCGGCGCGTGTGGAGGCGGGCTTGTCTGAGGGGAGGCGTGCAGTGATTGGTTGGATCGGCGCACGGGGAGGCCGCTCTTCCTGAGGGGAGACCCGCGGTGATTGGATGGTTTGGGGCGGGGCGCGCCACTTTTGGCTGGGAAAAGTCCGGGATTATTAAGGGAACATTCCCAGTTTTTTGGAGAAAAATTCTCAGATTTTTATGGAAAAATTCCCATATTTTTGCAGGAGAAACATTCCCGGAATTTTTGACTCCACATGACCCCAAATAACCCAAATAACCCCAAAACACTCGAAATAAACCCCAAATAACCCCAAAAAACCCAAACAATACCCAAAAGTCCCCCAGATAACCCCAAACAAATCCAAATAACCACAAAAAACCAAAAAAACCCCTAAATTAAACCCATAAAACCCCAAATTATTTCAATTCCACCTTAAAAATGCCATATACACCTAAAAAAATGCCAAGATAAACCCAAAGAACATCAAACAATTCCAAATAAACCCAAATAAGCCCAAACTAACCCAAATACTTCCAAATAACCCCAAATAAATAGAAATGAACCAAGTAAAACCGAAGATAAAGCCCAAATAATCCATAAATAACCCCAAATAAACCCCAAACAATCCCTAAATAAACCCAAAGAAACCCCAAGTAACCCCAGTTCCTCCTGTTCCCACCCCGAAACAGATCCCGACCAATCAGAACGCGCGGCACTGATGACGATCCACTTGCTGGGCAGAAACTCAGAGCAATGGCCCCGCTCAGCGATTTTCAGCCAATCACCACCCGGCCCGACTCTGACTCATCAGTTGCCAGGCACAGACCAAGGCCTCTCACTGCGGTAAACACTCACAGACCGCGCGGGGTAATTTCCAGCCAATCAGAGCGTGTCTCGCTGATGACTCATCAGTTGCCAGGAGCGCAATTTGGGGAGGCGGGGAAGGTGACCCTGGGGATGGGCTGGGGACCCCAAATTAATCCAAAACGGGGTCGCGACCCCAAAACCGAGCAGGAGGGGCCTGGAGCCCCCAAAACCATACACGGGGGAGGGCACTGGGGGAAGGATTGGAAAGGGGAGGGAGAGTGGGGAAGAGAGGGGGGTGGGACCCCAAAATTGAGCTGGGAGGGGAATGGGACACCCAAATTAAGCTGGGAGGGGTATGGGATCCCAAAACTGAGCTGGGAGGGGGGTGGGACCCCCAAACCGGATGAAGCCAATTTTGTTCCTGGAATATGAAAAGTAGTTTATGGATATGCATGAGGGTCTATGAATATGCAACAGGCTGATGTCATGGGAGACAAGGACCATCGAGCAAAGGTTTTATGGCCACCAAGACCCCCCAATTATTTTCAGGGACACCCCTTATATTAATCTGGTTTTAATTCCATCAGCCTGTTGCATATTCATAGACCCTCATGCATATTGATAAACTCATTTACATATTTCAGGAACTATTTTTCATGGCCCGTCCTTGGGGGTGTCTCCTCATTTCAGGAGCCTCCACTGAAATGGAAAATGTAATCTTCCTCCCTTTGAAAAAATTATATTATTATTATTATTATTATTATTATCATCATCATCATCATCATCATCATCATCATCAATAAGAATAAACAACTATAAAAATTATAATTAATTATGAAATTAAGAGGCTCTCAGGCAAAGATATGGGAGTAAAAATAACAGTTCTTTATTAGGAAAAATTAAAAATACAAATGCAGTAGTACAAACAAAAAAAAAAAGATGTGACAGAGTCAGAATCCTCTGGGAATCCAGTAGAGAATGAGGCTGATCCTTTGGAATCCAGTGAGAAAAGGGCTGATCCTCTGGGAATCCATTTCTTACCCCCCAAAGACAGGGCAAAGGCAGGGCCATGGAGTTTTTATAGGGTATCCCAAGGGTGGAGTTGGGGTTTGGGTCAGGGGAGGAGTTCTCAGCAACACAAGAAGGGTGAGATCAAATTCCTGCCTCTTAGCAACAGCAGCACTCCACACAGAACGAGTCCCCAAATCCTAAATTCCCTCTAAAACAACTGAGAAATTGTGGAACTGCAGATATATTCGATCAATTTCCTTCATTTAACCCAGTTTGGGGTGTTTTTAAAGGATGAAGGTGAAGCAGAGGAAAATTAAGGCCAAACCAAAAGGAGAAGCAGCCAGGAGTGTTCCCAACATGGATCACAGGGAATGTGATGACACCAGGCAGGGGGGGCCAGCTATCTCTAGGGGGAGCTCAGGCAGCCTGGGGGCATCCTCAGGTGACCCAAGAGACCCAAATTTGGGAGAAAACCCCAGCATTTGGAGGTTCCAGGTGTTCTGGAAGCTTCCAGGTGCTCCAGGTGAGCTCCCAGGCCCCATTCCAGCCCCCCCAGGTGTGTTTGCTACCTATCCCCAGATGTGTGAGTTACCTGTAACTGAAACACCAGACAGGCCATGGCCCTGTGACACTCCCAGGTGTTACCTGTCCCAGGTGTGTTTGCTCCCTGTCCCAGCTGTGTTCCCTGTCCAGTGTGGCCTCACCTGCAGCTGGAAGGCCAGCTCAGCCGTGGCCCTGCGGGCGCTGACGGCTCCATCACACTCAGCCTGGGCCACCTGGAAGTCGCGCTGGGCTCGCGCCGTGGCCTCCTCGCTCAGCAGCTGCGCCGACACCTGCTCCTGCCGCGCCCGCGCCTCCTGTGGGGACAGCGGCACTGGGAGGGACTGGGAGGGACGGGGAGGGACTGGGAAGGACTGGGGAATGGGGTGCTGGGAGCACTGGGTGTACGGGGTGTGTTGGGGCACTTGGGGAATAGGGGTACTGGGGGGACTGGGAGAGATTGGGAGGAACTGGAACGGGACTAGAAAGGCACTGTGAGCACTTGGGAGGGACTGGGGTACTGAGGGTACTGGGAGGAGCTGGACAAGAACTGGGAGGTGCTGGAGTGGGATTAGTGGGGTATTGGGAGAGTACTGGGGGTACTGGGGCAGTTTGGGGAATGGGGTACTGGGGACACTGGGAGGGACTGGGACAGACTGGAATGGGAAATGAACGGCACTGAGAGGGCACTGGGGAACGGGGTACTGGGAGCACTGGGATGAACTGGGACCCACAGGGAGAGCACTGGAGGGCACTGGGAATAGTGGGGGGTGACTGACAGGAAGGTGACCCAGCTGCCCCCAGGTGTGTCTCCAGGGGTGTCCCCAATGTCCCCAATGTCCCCGGTGTCACTCACGCGGATCCCGGCGTCGCGTTTGGCCTCGGCCTCTCCCACGCGGGCGTCGCGCTGCACCTGCGCCGTGCGGCCCTTCCCGAGGGAGCGCAGGTAATCCTGCACGGGGACACACCTGTCACACCCGTGTCACCTCCCTGTCACACCTGTGTCTCTTCCCTGTCACACTTGAGTCCCCATCTGTGTCACCCCTGCACCTGCGCTGTGCCGCCCTTCTCAAGGGAGTGCAGGTAACCCTGCACGGAGACACACCTGTCACACCTGTGCCACCTCCCTGTCACACCTGTGTCACACCTGTGTCACCCCATCCCCCCAGATGTATCCCAGGTGTGTATTAGCCTCCCCCAGCTGTCCCATATGTGCCCAGGTGTATCCCAGGTGTCCCCATCTTGTCCCTGGGCATCTCCAAGTGTGTCCCAGGTGTGTCCTGAGTGTCTCAGTTATGTCCCAGGTGTGCCCCAGGTGTGCCCAGGTATCTCCAGCTGCCCCCTCGGGTGTGTCCCAGCTCTCCCCAGCTGCTCCCAGGTGTATCCAAGGTGTATCCTGGCTGTCCCCAGGTATGCCAGCTGTCCCCACATGTGTCCCCAGCTGTCCCCAGCCATGCCCAGGTGCATCACCTGCTCGTCGTGCACGTCCTTGAGGGTGTAGCTGACCACAGAGATGCCCATGTTCACCAGGTCAGAGGAGGCCACGTGGAAAACCTGATCCGAGAACTTCTGCCGGTCCTTGTAGATCTCCTGGGCGGGGCCGGGGTGGGGCTTAGCAGGGCGGGGCTCAAATGGGGGTGGGGCTTGGCTGGGCAGGGCCCAAGACTGGGGGTTAAGTTGGGCAGGGCTCAGTGCTAAAAGGGGCAAGGCTTAGTAGGGTGGGGCTCAAATTAGGCAGGGCTCAACAGAGCAGGGCTCAAAGGGGTGGAGCTTAGAGGGGTGGGGCTCAAGTAGGTGGGGCTTAGCAGGGTGGGGCTCAAATAGGGTGGGACATTGCAGGGCAGGGGTGAAGCTTAGTGGGCCTGGGCTTAGCGGGGGTGGAGTTTAAATTGGGCCAGGCTTATTGGGGTGGGGCTTAGCAGAGAAAAGGCACAGGGATGGTGGGCGGGGCATGGTTTACCCAGGGGGCGTGGCTTGAGACAATGGGTGGTGCCAGGCAGGCAAAGTGCTATCTGGGGGTGTGGCTTTGATCTCAGGGGCTTGGTTCTGCGGGTGTGGCTTAAGCAGAAAGAGATCAGGTTTAAGGTGGGATGTGGCTTCAGCAAAGTGGGCGTGACCTAAATTGAGGGGTGGGGTCACGATTAAGGCAGGGACATGACTTGATGCAGAGGCATGGCTGGAGTCATGGGGTGGAGTCTGGTGGGTGTGGCTTTGAGACAGGGTGGGGCTTATACTGGGGCAGGGTCAAGAAGGGAGGCGGGGCTTAGGGTAGGGGTGGGGCAGGAGTGGGCATGGCTTTAGAGGGAAGGAGGATCTTGTGCTGGTGGGCAGGGCTTTAGCAAAAGGGTGACATATTGTGGGTGTGGCTTTACAGGGGGTATGGCCTCCTCCAGGGGTGGGGGCTTTCAGGGGGTGGAGCTTATGGGTCAAATGGGGGGAAGTCTCTTAAAGAGCCACATCCCAGCCCAAGGGGAGATGGCAACTTCCCCCTGAGGGGGTGAGTCAATCCAGGTTGGCACAATGGGGGCGTGGCTTCTGAGATCTGGGATTTCTTAAAGGGGCCACGGCCCATCCCAAACGGGGGGCATTGGTTGGATCCCAAATGGGTGTGTCTGTCCTGGGAGGGGCGTGGCTTCCCCGAAGAGGGCGTGGCTTCCCCCAGCCCCACCTCCACAGTCATGTGGGCCATGATGGCGCGCTGGTGGCCCTCCAGCGTCTCCAGGGCGATCTGGCCGATCTCGCTCTCCGACTTGCCCAGGAACATCTGGCAGGCAGCTGCCAGCATCTCCTTGTTCTGCCCCTGGATCTTCACCTGTGGGGGAGCTGGGATCACATGGGGACCCCCCAGCCACCCCTGGGACCCCCCAAAATTGGCATGGCCCCTTTCAGGGGTAGGTGTGGCATTGCCTTTTGAAGTTTGATTGATAGGGTGTGGATCACCAGGGTAGCGCCCTTTGTAGAGTATAATCCACTTGGAGAGGATTTAGGGGTCCACACCAATCCCAGCCCATTTCTGGGGAGGTTTTACCCCTCTTAAAGGGGTCCCCACCACCAAAAACTCCTTTTAAGGTAAGTCAAGACCCTCCAGTGGGATTTTGGTGTCCCCACCACCCAGAACCACTTTAAGGACTGGACCTTGACCCCTTTAAGAAGGGTTTAGGAAGGCTGCCCCATCACAAACCTTTTTTATTATTCACGGTTTTGATAAAGGCTTTAAAGGGAGTTTAAATATTTTTTAAGGTTTTTTGAAAGGATTTTTAAAGGGTTTTTCCTCCTCTTAAGGAATTTTTGGGTCCCCACCACTCCAAGCCTCTTTTAAGGAGGATTCCCCCTCCAATCCCAGGGGTTTGGGGATCCCCAAAACTTCGAGCTCCTTTCAAGGGAATCCTCACCCCTAAATGCCCTTTCTGGGAGCCTTTTTAAACCCTGCAAGTGTTTCCGGTGGGCCCCACCACTCCAAACCCCCTTTAAAGGGCTCCTTCCTCCCCTGATTTGTTTTGCGCTTCCCGCTACCATCGCCGCTTTAAGAATGCCCTTAGGGGGGGCCCCACAACAACCTCACTTAAAAGGGCCATGCCACCCCGGCTGGTTCGGGCAGGGAAGCCCCGGGGGGGTTTTGGGGGATCCCGGGGGGTAACTGGGGGTCCCGGAGGATTTTTGGGAGGTTCTAAGGAGATTTCGGAGTTTCAGAGTGTCGGTTAGGGGGTCCCGAGGGGGTTTTGGGGGTACCCGCGTGGGATATTTGGGGGTTCTGGGGGGATTTGGGGAGTCCCAGAGGGGGATTTTGAGGGTTCCCAAAGAGATTTTCGGGGTTCTGAGTGGATTTTTGGGGGCTCTGAATGGGGTTGCTGGGGTCTGGGGAGGGCTGCAGGTACCGAGGGGCATTTTGGGGATCCCGGGAAGATTTTGGGGGGATCATGAGTGTATTTTTGGGGATTCCGAGGGGGGATTTTGGGGTGTCCAGGAGGGGATTTCTGGGGTTTTGATGGGAGATTTTTTAGGGGGTTGTTGGGGGTCAAGGAAGGGACTTTTGGGGGATTCTGAGGGGGGATTTTCAGGGGCCAAGGAGGGGATTTTGGGGGGATTTTTAGGGTATTTTTGGCAGTCCAGGAGGGGATTTTTGGGAGCACAGAAAGCAATTCTGGGGGGATTTCTGGGGGGGTGTTTTCTGGGGGGGGGGTGGGATTTTTGAGGGGGGGGGTTGTGCTGTTTTGGGAGTCCAGGAGGGGATTTTGGGGGATTTTTGGCCGTTCTGATGGGGGATTTTCTGGGGTCCATGAGGGTATTTTTGGGGTATTTTCGGGGTGGTTTTGGGTCGTTCCAGGGGTACCTGTGCGATGCCGGTGACGGAGATGGGCACCCCGTGGCGGGTGTAAACCTTCTCACTGCGCACGGGCAGCGTCAGCGTGTTCAGGGAGATCCTGGGGAGGCCGGGGAGATCACCCCAAATCTCTGGGGAACCCCCCCCACCCCGAACCCCAAATCCCCCCCCCCGGGCCCCTCCTCACCGCTGGATCTGCTGCAGGCACGGGATCACCAACACCCGGCCCCCGGCCACCATCACCGGGGGGCTGCGGCAGAAACCTGGGGGGCACCGAGAGCTGGGGGGGACCCTAAACCCCGAGGGGACCCCAAAACCTCGGGGGGACACGGGGACACCCTCAGGAATCCTCGGAACGGGTTTCGGGGGGGTCCCAGCAGGGGCTTGGAGGGGGTTGGGTTGGTCAGGGGGGACCTCAGGGGTTTTGAAGGGGGGAAATTGGGGGGAAAATCTGGGGGAAAATTTGGGGGGGAGTCCCCAGGAGTCCCGGGGTGGGGCAGAATGGATGGGGGGGACCCTCGGGGAGGGGTCTGGGGGGTCCCAGGAGGGGTTTGGGGGCTTAGGAGGGGTCCGGTCCAATGAGTCCCAGGATGAATTTGGGGGTCCGGGGGGGGCGGGGGGTTCCCAGGAGTTTTGGGGATAATTCTGGGGGTTCCTTGGAGGGTTTTGGGGGTTCCCAGGAGATTTTGAGGGGAGAGATTCTGGGGGTTCCCGGGAGTTTTTGGGGAATTCCGGGGATTCTCAGGAGATTGAAGGGCGCGGGCGGGGGTCCTGGAAGGATTTTTGGGGGAATTCTGGGGGTTCCTGGGAGGTGTTGGGACATTCTGGGGGTTCCCGGGAAATTCTGAGGGGATTTGGGGCTTCCCAGGAGTTCTGAGGGTCACCAGGAGCCCCCGGGCCCCCCGAACTCACCCGACACCACCATGGCCTCGTTGGGGCCGCAGGTGAAGAACATCGCGGCGGGGAAGGGCCGCGGATCGATGGGAGCCGATGGGGATCGATGGGGATCAGTCGGGATCGATCGGAGCCACTCGGGATCAATCGCGATCCGCGACCGCCGCCCCGATCCCGGCAGCCCCCGCGCTCGCCACTTCCGCATTAGCGCGGTGACGTCACCGAAAACGCGGTTTCCCATTGGCTGCCGCGCCAAGGGCGGGTAAGGGAAATCTGTTCTGCCTGGCAACCTGTGACGTCCCTGATTTCCCGGCGCTCCATTGGCTGCGCCCTACTCAGATTTCCGTCTTTTCCATGGGAAATGAACAATTTCAGTAAAGGATGAACCTGGGGGTGAGGGCAGTGACGGCGTCTGGGGAGCTCCAGACCTTGGCCGGATCGTGGTCATGTCATGGTCAGCTCAAGGTCAGCTCATGGCCATAATTGTATCATGGTCATCTCACGGCCGCAATTGTGTCATAGTCAGAATCATCTCATGCTCATGGTCATCTCATGATCAGGATCATGTTATGGTCATGGTCATGTTGTGGTCATTTCTTGGTCACAATTCCCCACGGCCATGGTCATCTCAGAGTCATTGTTTTGTCATGGTCACAGTCATGGACATTTCTTCATTACCTTATGGCCATAGCTGTGTCATGGTCATAGTCATGGTCATCTCATGGTCATCGCTTGGTCTCAATATCTCATGCTCATGGTCATGTCACAGTTGTAGTCGTGTCACCATCACAGTCATGGTGTCACCATGATGGTCATGGTCAATTCTTGATCATCATCATCTCGTGCTCATAGTCAACTCACCATAATGCTCATATCATTCCTGATTACCATCATCTCATGGTCATGGTCACAGTCATAGTCATAGTTCTGTCAAATTAATATCATGGTTATGGTCATGGTCATCTCATGGTCATGGTCATCTCGTGGTCATAATCATCTCTTTATCACCATTATCTCATGGTTGTGGTCACCTGTGGCCACAATAATTTCATAGCCGTGGTTATATTGTGTTCATCTCCTAATCTCAAACATCTCATGCTCTCGGTTGTGTCATGATCATTGCATGGTCATCTCATGGTCTTGGTCATCTCCTGATCACCATCATCTCATGCTCACTGTCATCTCACTGTAATGGTCATCTCATGGTCACCGCGTGGTCATCTCAAGGTCATGGTTGTGTCATGGTCATTGCATGGTCAAGGTCATCTCATGGTCTTGATCACCCCATGGCCATAATTTAGTCATGATCATCTCATGGTCATTTCATGGTCATCTCATGGTCACAATCACATCATCAAAGCAATGGTTGTGTCACAGTCATGGGTATTCCATGATCATGGTCATCTCATTGTAACAATCATCTCATGGTCATAATCCTGTCATGGTTGTGGTCATCTCACAATTGTCTCATGGCCTTGATCACCACATGGCCATGATGTGTTGTGGTCATTTCATGGTCTTTGGTCACAGTTATCACATGCTCACAGTCATGTCATGGTCATCTCACAGCCATGTCATGGTCATCTCATTGTTACCTCATGGTCAACTCATGGCCACAATCACATCATGGTCACCTTACATCTGTGGTTGTGTCATGGTCATGGTTATCTCTTGGTCAGCTCTGGAATCTTGTCATGATCTTGATCATTTCATGGTTGTGGTTGTATTATGGTGACAGTCATGGTGATCTCATGGCCTTGATCGCCACATGGCCATGGTTGCATTGTGGTCATGTC
Source organism: Molothrus aeneus (assembly GCF_037042795.1). Lineage (NCBI taxonomy): Eukaryota > Metazoa > Chordata > Aves > Passeriformes > Icteridae > Molothrus > Molothrus aeneus. The sequence goes on from NW_027099016.1 coordinate 2,924,607, forward strand.
TTGGTCACTATAATCTCATGGTCACGGTGATCTCATGGTCACAGTTGTATCTCACTGTAGTGGTCATCTTATGATCATGGTTGTGTCATGGTCACAGTCATCTCATGGCCATCTCAGGGTGATGGTCATTTCCTGATGACCATTTCCTGATGACCATCACCGTATTCTCATGGTTATCTCACTGTAATGGTCATCTCACAGTCGTGTCATGACCATGATCACACATGGCCATGGTGTGTTCTGATCATCTCATGGTCATCTCTTGGTCACAATCATCTCATGCTCATGGTCATCTCATTGTAATGGTCATCCCATGGTCATGGTCATGGTCATTGCATTGTCATGGTCATTTTATGATCATCTCACATTCAACTCATTTGCCACAATCTTATCATGGTCATCTCTCAGCTGTGGTTGGGCCATATGGTGGTGATCATCTCATGGTCACAGTCATCTCATGGCCTTCACATGGTCATGGTCATTTCCTGATCACCATCATCTCATGCTCAGGGTCATCTCACTGTAATGGTCATCTCATGATCATGTCATTGTCACTTCATGGTGTGGTGGTTTGACAGGAAATGTGTTTTTGGGGATGCTGTGTTTTTGGCCAATGGATATTCAGGCTTTAATATTGACATTTAACCTGGCCATTAGGACATGGATCCGCCTCTGAGAACACGGGGTTAAAGCAGAGCTCTCCCCTGGGAGGGCCCTTTTGGGTTTCCGGCGGGAAAGAGTTCGGGTCTCTCCCCCGGCCCAGCTGCTGGCTGGGCAGTGGGAGGGGAAAAGCCATGTGGCCGGGAGAGGTAGGCCTGAGCCCGGGGGTGGAAGGGTGGAAGAGAGAGAGAGAGACACCGGGAGCCATCGGGCAGCCCCCCCTGAGAGACACAGAGAGAGAAAGAGAGCCGCTGCCTGGGACTGTAACCTTGAAACTGGATAAACATGGATAAACATGGGCCTGTGCCAGCAGCATGGCTGGGACGGAGAAGAGGGGGGGGTTCAGCCGGCCGCTTGTAGGAGCTTTTAACCTTTCAACCCCTTTTTTTGGAGAATGAGAACTTTACAGATCATTGACCTCTCCTAGAAGGTAGAGTGGAAGATGAGGAAGGAAATGTGCAAGTGTGAGAGAGGTCTGGGCGAGTGAGAGATAGTGGAAGAGTAGAGAAGAATCCTAGTGGGAAGAGATGATGGAGTGGCTTTTGATGGACTCTTTTTGTACAGCCATGGACAGAACCATGTTCCTTGTGACACAGAGACTGCATCTAGGGGGAGGCAATGCCTCAGAACCAAGAGGGTTCAGTGTTGGTGCCCCTCAGCCCCAGGGGGTGAAAAAATATGGGGGGGACAGGTGTCCCAAAGGAGAGACTGTGCCTTTTTTGGATCGGGACAGAGCATCTTTAAAAAAAGACAACCCTAGAAGCAGCTCTGGTCCATGTTCAGTGGTGAGAGCACTGGACATGAAAGGAAGAGGTCACGACGGCAGATGTACTCCGGGCGGTGCCACGAGTGACACGGAAACACACGAGGCTTCAGCTGTGTTTCCAGGGGAAGCCCATGGTACAAGAAGGACTCCTCTCCTCTTGATGAACTGAGGATTGATTGCCTGAAGGGTGGTTCTGGACTAAGAGTTGGTGATTTGAGGAATAGATGTATTGTGTTGGAAATTTGGTGGGGGGAGGAGGAAATGTATTTGTAAGGTTTTCATTTTCCTTGTGTGTGTGTTCCTTTTTATTTGTAGTTGTAGAGTAGTTAATCAAGTTCTGTTTTCTTTTCTTTCCTAAGTAGGAGCCTGCTTTGCTTATTCCTGGTCACATCTCACAGCAGCTACCAGGGAGAGGGTATCTTCATGGGGGCACTGGCATTGTGCCAGTGTCAAACCATGACACATGGTCACCTCAAGGCCACAGTTGTGCCATGGCCAATCAATGATCATCTCTTGGTCCAAATCATCTCATGGTCAGGGTTGTGGTTGTGTCATGGTCACAGTCATGGTCATCCCATGGTCATCTCAGGGCTGTGTCACTCATGGTCATTCTCATGGCCATCTCGTGCTTGTGTCATGGCCATGGTCATGGCCAGAGAACCTCTCTGAGATCCTGAGCCCTGATTTTGGGACACTCAAGGACCACTGGGGACAATGAGGCCTGGCCGGGCCCCTCCCCCCATTGCACTGCCCCTCCAGGAGCCCAACGCAGCCAAACCCTCCTGGGGACACCTCGGACATGGGACATGGAGTGGGAAATGAATCCCGGGGGATGGAGCATGGCTGGCAAGTCCCTATCCTGCTCCTTGTGTCCCCATCCTGCTCCTGGTGTCCCCATCCTGCTCCTGGCATCCTCATCCCAGTCCTGGTGTCCCCACCTGCTCTTGCTTCCCCTATCCCAGTTCCTGGTGTCCCCATCCCTGCTCCCAGTGTCTCCATCTCTGTCCCAGTGACCCCATTCCCATTCCTGGCTCCCAGAGATGAACTGCCAGACACTGGAGGAGGGAACCCGGATTTATTGCCCCAAGCAGGATTTATTGCCCAAAGCAGGATAATTTCACACCAGAAGTGAAGCATTGTGAATATTTGTGGTTCTTGCCTTTAAAACATTGGAAAACGGGAAATGGATCTGTTAGCAAGAGCTGTGGGGTGGGTGGGAGCAGCAGGATGAGCTCTGCTGGCAGCTCTCAGCTTTCCTGGGAAGAGGGAAGGGGCAGGATCCAGCTCCATGGATCGCTCAGGGGGTAATTCCTGCCAGGATGAGAGAGGGTCACGGTGTCACCCTGTCCCTGTCCCCATTCCACAGGATGGACCTGGCTGGAGTCCATGGAGAGCAGGAGCTGCTCCATCCATCCCACCTAAACCCACCCCAACCATGCTGCAATCCTGCTCCATCCATCCCACCTAAACCCACCCCAACCATGCTGCAATCCTGCTCCATCCATCCCACCTGATCCCACTCCATCCACTCTGCCCCAACCCTGCTCCATCCATCCCACTCCATTCCGCCCCATCCATACTGCCCCAGTCATTCTCTGGAACCCCAACCTGATCCTGCTCCATTCCATCCCTCCTGATCCCACTCCACAATCCAGCCCAAATCCCACTCTACAATTCCACTCTGGATCTTGATCCCACTCTGGACCGTGCTCTGATCCAGAATCCCTCCTTGATCCCAGTCCATCCATCCTGCCCCAATCCTCTTCTGGAATCCCACCCTGATCCTGCTCCGTACCTGTGCTCAAGCCATTGGTTCTCACATCTTTTCCTGCAGAAAGAGAAGATCCATGAGATTCCAGCATGGATCACACGCTGGGATTAACCCCAGGATCCATCCTGGGATCCGCACAGAGGGGATCCAGAGCTGGATCCGCCATTGGAACTCACCGGCTGCCGGGTTGTATCCATTCCTGTCCCTCCTCCCTGTGGAAACAAAGTGGGATCAGCATCAGTGGCACAGGATTCCCAGAATGGTGCTGGGTGGATCCGTGTCCCTTCCCGACCCCCATCCCGTGTGTTACCGGATTGGAGCTTCCAGACGCCGAATCCGATGAGGACAACGATGAGGATGAGGATGGCAGCGATGACAGACACAGCGACCACCACGGAGAGATTCCCGCCAGATGTCGGCTCTGGGAAACGCGGGATAGTGAGGAGGGGGAGGGGAATCCCCATTTAGGAATTCCAAATTCCCAATCCCCACATTCCCAGCCTCACCCCAAGCGAAGATCCCGGGCTCTGGCATTCCGGGATGCTCCACCCTGCACTGGTACTGCTCCTGCTCCTCCGGCAGCGCCTCGATCCTGGCCCAGGTGTGGAAGGTGCCGTCGCTGTTGGGAACGATCCCGCCCCACTCCGTCTCCTGATCCAAGGTTTCACCCCCCTTCATCCAGCTGACTGCGATTGTGTTGGGGTAGAATCCGTACGCGTGGCAGGACAGGATCAGCGTCCCGTGTTCCTCTCTTCCGGACACGTGGACATCAGGGGGCACTGGAATGGATAACGGTGATAGACATCCGTGGAATTCCATGGGAATGGGACTGGGGTGAGATCTGACCATGGAATTCCATGAGAATGGGATGGGGGCAAGATCTGCCCATGAAATTCCATGGGAATGGGATGGGGGTGAAATCTGACCATGGAATTTCATAGGAATAGCATGGGGGTGAGATCTACCCATGGAATTCCCACAGGAATTACTTTGTTCCCAAGTCCTCCATTTCCAAATCCCAAACCCCCACAGGAATTCTGCTCCCACCTTTGCGCTCCACCTCCTTCTGCCCGTACCCGACGTATTTCTGGAGCCATTCTGGGCATTCGTGCTTCAGGTAATTCGTCCGCGCCTCAGCCATGGCCCCTTCCTGTTTCCAGCGTCTCCTGGTGACCTCAGCAGCGCTGTCGGCCGCCACAAATCTCCCAGATCCCAGGTCAAAGGAGATGAAATCCCGTCCATCGTAGCTGTACCGCTCAGATCCCCGAACACTCCCATCGGACAGGAGATCGCAGCCAGAAACTCGCAAGTTTGTATGGAGACCTGGGGGGATTGCACCCACAGAGACCCATGGAATTGTGTCCCAACCCCACAGAGCCCCATTCCAGCCCTATGGAGCCCCAGAGTCTGATGGAGACCCACAGAGCCTCATCCCAGCCCCATGGATCCAATCCCAACCCCATGGATCCAATCCCAGCCCCATGGATCCAATCCCAGCCCCATGGATCTACAACTCAACCCCATGGATCCCAACCTGTCCCTACAGATCCCATTCCAGCCCCACAGCTCCCCCCACTCACCCCCACTCTGGTTGTATCGCTCCCGCGCTGTCTCCAGGTTCCTGGCAGCCACCTGCTGGTTCCCCACATTGATCTGGGTCTGCCTATCCCAATATTCCGGCTCGACTCCATCCTTCATCCACTGTGTCAGCGGCTCTGCCCGGCCCCGCTCGCTGTCGTAGCGCGTGAAGGGGATCCCATCCAGGTACCCAATGGACATGTACTGGGGGATCCCCGGGCTGGACTCTGACACCGCCACTTCCAGGTAATGCAGGGAGTGGAGAACTGGGGGGACACGGAGATTTGGGGGGGCTGAGGAGATCATGGATCAATGAAAGGGGAACTGGGAGAGCTGGGAAGGGGTTTGGGGATCCTGGGGCCAAGGAAAGGGTGTGCAAGATGAGAGAGGTGGGATGGACAGGAAAGGGCCTGCAGGGGGTCCTGGTGTCCAGGAATGGGGGCTCAGGAGGTCCCATGGTTATGGAAAGGGGGATACAGGGACTGGGAGAGGCAGGATGGGGGTTCCAGGGGATCCCTGTGCCCAGGAAAGGGGTCACGAGGTGGGAGGACCTGGGAATAGGAATCTTGAGGGTCCTTGATGGAGAAGAAAGGGGAGGTTGGGGACTGAGAAAAGCAGGAATGGGGGTCCAGGGAGGCTTAGGGACAAGGAAAAGAGGGGTCTGGGGACAAGGGAAGGCAGGACTAGGAGAAAGGGGGTGCAGGGAGGGAGAGGTACTGGATAAGGGGGTGCAGGGGAATCCCAGTACCCAGGACTGGAAATTCAGGGCACTCTTAGAGCCCAGAATCCCCCCTGGAACCTCCACAACCACCCGGGGAAACTCCAGGACCGCCTGGGGATGTCCAATGATCAGGAAGCAGAACCAGGAGAGCCAGGAAAGGTCCAAGGCTCAAGGAAGGGACTGGGAGAGGCGGGATGGGGATACAGGGGGACCCTGTGCCCACCAAAGGGGGTCCAGGGGTCCCCGGTGTTGAGGGCAGCGGGGTCTGGGAGCTGGGAAAGGCAGGAATGGGGCTCCAGGGGGTCCCTGGGTCACGGAAAGGGGGCTCTGGGGCTGGGAGAGGCGGGCGGATCCCGGGGACGCAGCTTGGGAGATGGAAAAGTGAGACGGGGAAAAGGGGAATTCCAGGGAATTCATCTGGATCCCACTGGATCCTCCCTGGGACCCCCGGGAGACCCTCGGGGAACCCCTGGAACCCGTTCCAGGAAGCGCCAGGAATGGAGAACGGGGGGGACGCAGAAATTTGGGTGATCTGGGGGTGCAAAAGCCGAGGAAAAGGGCGGGGCTGGGGTCTGGGAAGGGCGGGATGGCCGGGAATAGGGGTGCAGGGGGTCCCAGAGCACTGCCGGGGGTGCGGGGAATCCCAGTCCCGAATTAGGGGGGACAGGGGATCCCCCCGCCGGGGGGGGTCCCAGTGCCCGAAAATGGGGGTTCCGCGGCCGCCGGTGACCAGAAATGGGGGTTCAGGGGGTTCTGGTGCCAGATGAGGGTGAACAAGGGGGTCCCGGTGTGGCCAAAGGGGGCACAGGGGGGTCCCGGTGCCCGGAAATGGAGATTCAGGGGTGTCCCAGTGCCCAGGAATGGGGGTTCAGGGGATTCTCTACCCGGAATTCGGAGTTCAAGAGGGTCCCCAGTGTCCAGAAATGGGCGCTCAAGGGGTCCCCGTGCTCAGGAATGGGGGCTCAGTGGATTCTCATGCCCGGGAATGGCGGTTCAGGGGGGTTTACCTGCCCCGGAATGGGCTTCTTGGAGGTCCCGATGCCAGATGAGGGGGTACAGGGGGGTCCCGGTGCTGGGGAAGGGGATGGAGGGGGGTCACAGGACCCAAAATGGGGCTATGAGGGGGTTCCCGTGCCCGGTAATAGAAGTTCAGGGGGGTCCCGGTGCCCGGAAATGGAAGTTCAGGCGGTTCCCGGTTTCGGGGTTCCCACTCACCTTTGGTCGCGCCCCCCGGGTTCCCCAGGAGCCCCAAGAGCAGCCCCAGAGCCAGCGCTGGAGCCATGGCGCTGCTCCGCTGCGGCCCCGCCCACAGCCCTGGCCCCGCCCCAACACTGCCCCTGCCCCCAGAGCCGCCTCTGACCCCGCCATTGGCGTCGCTATTTCCTGCCCGCCAATGGCAGCCCGATCTGTCAGTGACGTCACCGGTCGCCGGGCAGATCCCGGTCTCGCAGGTTGGGACGCGGAAGCGAAAGGGACCGAGGAGGGCGGGGAGGGGGAGGGGACGGGGGAATTCCAGAGGATCCCTCAGGATCCCTCTGGATCCCGGCTGCGACCACCCTGGAGCCCTCGGAGAAGCACCTGGAACCCCCTGGGACCCCCTTAAGAAAGCGCCGGGAGTGGAGAACTGAGGGGATCGGGAAATTTGGGAGATCTGGGAGTGCAAATGTGAAGGAAAAGGGCGGGTCTGCGGTCTGGGAAGGGCGGGAGGGCCGGGGAGGGGTGCAGGGGGTCCCAGAACACGTGAGGGGGGTCCAGGAGGGGGTCCCAGTCCCGGATCAGGGGTGCAGGGGGGTCTCCATGCCCAGGGACGGAGGTTCAGGGGGTCCCGGGTCAAGGAAAGGGGGCTGAGGACAATGGAAGTTCCAGGGGGTCCCTGTGCCCAGGAAAGGGGGTGCACGGGACCCCGGTGTTGAGGAAGGTGGTGGGTGGGGGCTGGGGAGAGCAGGAGTGGGGGTCCAGGAGGTGCCGGGGTCAAGGAAAAGCGGGGGCTGGGGTGTCTGAGAGGGGGAGGGCTGCGACAGGGGGTTTTGGGGAGCATTGGGGCTGGATAAGGGGGTGCAGGGGTTATCGGGGCTGGGGAAGGGGGTACAGGGAGGCTCCCAGTGCCCCGAAATTAGCGTTCAAGGCGGTCTCTGTGCCCAGGAAGGGGGCTTCACCCGGAAATGGAAGTTCGGGGGTCCCCGTGCCCAGGAATTGCGGTTCAGGGGGGTCCCGGTGCCGGGGCAGTCCCCGGTCCCCGGGCGGGTCCCGGTGCCGCAGCTGGGGAGACGCGAAAGTGACCGGGGCAGCGCGGGGAGGGAGAGGGGACAGAGCAAACCCTGGGAATTCCCCTGAACCCCCCCGGGACCTGCCAGGACATCCCCGCAGGACGCACAGGGGGTGGAGAACTGGGGGCACGCAGAGATTGGGCGGTTCGGGAGCGTCCGAGAGCCGGGAAGCAGAACCGGGAGAACCGGGAAGGGTCCAAGGTTCAAGGAAGAGACTGGGGGAGGCGGGCTGGGGGATCCAGGGGGTCCCTGTGCCCACCAAAGGGAGTCCAGGGGTCCTCGGTGTTGAGGGCAGTGGGGCCTGGGAGCTGGGAGAGGCAGGAATGGAGCTCCAGGGGGTCCCTGGGTCACGGAAAGGGGGCTCTGGGGCTGGGAGAGGCGGGTGGATCCCGAGGACGCAGCTTGGGAGAAGGAAAAGCGAGACGGGGAAAAGGGGAATTCCAGGAAATTCATCTGGATCCCACTGGATCCTCGCTGAGACCCCCTGGGACCCCCGGGAGCCCCTGAACCCCTTCCAGGAAGCGCCGGGAATGGAGAACTGGAGGGACGCAGAAATTTCAGAAATTTGGGAGATCTGAGGGTCCAAAAGCCGAGGAAAGGGGCGGGTCTGGGGTCTGGGAAGAGCGGGATGGCCGGGAATGGGGGTGCAGGGGGTCCCAGAGCACTGACGGGGGGGGGGGGGATCCCAGTCCCGAATTAGGGGGGGCAGGGGGGTCCCGGCGCCCAAAAATTGGGGTTCAGAGGGTTTTCGTGCCGAGGAATGCGGGTTCAGGGGGAGTTTCCTTCCCGGAATTCCGGGTTCAAGGTGTTCCCGGTGCCCCAAAATGGGGGTTCCGGGGGCTCCCGTGACCAGAAATGGGGGTTCAGGGGGTTCTGGTGCCAGATGAGGGCGAACAAGGGGGTCCCGGTGCTGCCAAAGGGGGCACAGGGGGGTCTTGGTGGCCAGAAATGGGCGCTCAAGGGGGTCCGCGTGCTCAGGAACGGGGGTTCAGGGGCGTTTTCCTGCTCAGAAATGGGGGTACAGGGGGGTCCCGGTTCCAGATAAAGGCGTACAGGGGGGTCCCGGTGGTGGAGAAGGTGATTGAGGGGGGTCACAGGACCCAAAATGGGGGTTCAGCGGGGTTCCCTGCCCGGGAATGGAGGTTTAGAGGGTTCCCGGTGCCCGGAAATGGAAGTTCAGAGGGTTACCGGTGCCCGGGAATTGCGGTTTAGAGGGGTCCCGGTTTCGGGGGGTCCCGCTCACCTTTGGTCGCACACCCTGGGTTCCCCAAGAGCCCCAGGAGCCCCCAGAGCACCCCCAGCCCCAGCGCTGGCGCCATCGCAGCCGACCCCGATCGCGGCTGTGGCGCAGCTGGAGAGACGCGAAAGCGAAAGTGCCCGAGGGAGCGCGGGGGAGGGGAAAAGGGCGAATTCCAGGGAATTCACCTGGATCCCCTCCTGGCACCCCTCTGGATCCCTCGGGGATCCGTCTGGGACCCTCCAGGGCCGCGCCCTGCGGGACCCCCGGGCCGGGCTGTGCTGAACTCCCGGCCCTGCGCTCAAACTCTGCCCGGAGCCCGCTGGGCTCGGCCCAAAGCCGGGCAAGCATCGGGAGCAGCGGAGCCAATTTTTCCTGCGGGTGCGGGTCCCACCCCCGGCGGAGCAGGGCTGGGCGCTGGGAGCCGATCCCTGATTCCCAATCTCCTTCTCTCCCTCCCTCTGCTGTTCTCTCCCATTCTTCTGGGGGATCATAAATCCCAGAGCGGCCGCAGAGCCCCGTGCCCAGGCCGGGTTTCCCAGCAAAGGGAGGCTGGGGCTGAGGTGCCCCGGGCTGGCCTGGAATGGGGGCCCGGGGGTCCCCGGGGTCCCGGAAACGGGGGATCCAGGGGCTGGGAGAGGAGGATACCCGGGAAAGGGGGTGCAGGGGGTGTTGGTGCAGGATAAGGGGGTGCAGGGGGTGTTGGTGCAGGATAAGGGGGTGCAGGGGGGTGTTGGTGCAGGATAAGGGGGTGCAGGGGGGTCCCAATGCCTGGGAATGGGGTGGGGGGGGCAGAATCTGGGAAACGGCAGCAGCTGCTGGGGAAGGACTGGGACAGACTGGGACAGACTTCGAAAAGAACCCACTGGAAGCAGAACTGGGGCACCAGGGATCATACTGGGATATACTGGGACCACACTGGGGGCTACTGGGAGCAACTGGGAGCATGCAGGGGACAATTGAGATATACTGGGAGAGATTGGGAGTAGTTTGGATCATCCTGGGACTGACTGGAATCATACTGGCAGTGATCAGGTCTGTAGTAGGGGTGAAGAGGAGAAACTGGAATAATGCAGGGAGCAACTGGGATCATACTGGGAGCAGATGGCCCATGCTGGGGTCATACTGGGATCATACTGGGACTGATGGGGTCACACTTGGAGTGACTGGCATAGTACTGGGAGTGTCTGGGAGTAACTGGGATCGTACTGGAGGTGACTGGACTTATACTGGGAGCAACTGGGACCACAGCAGGGGCAAATGGCATCGGGTAAGGTGTGACTGGGCTCATACTGAAGTGACCTGGGGCCCCACTGGGCTCTTACTGAGAGGGACTGAGAGTGAAAGGAACCATACAGGGCATGACTGGGACCACTGGGACCGTGTTGGGGGCAACTGCGATTCTACCGGGAGTGATTCTGAACATACTGGGAGTGACCGGGATCATCCAGGGGGTGACCGGGACCCACCGGTGAGGCGGCGGCGGAGCTGGGAGGCGGCCGCAGCGCAGGTGGGAGCCGCGCTGGGTTGTGCGGGGGCTCGGGGCTCGCTGCGGGCCTCGGGGGCGGCAGGGGGCTCAGGCGGGTTCGTTGTGCCGTGTCCGGCGCGTGTTGCCGCTGGCGTGAGGGCGCTGCGGGAGCGGCTGCCCGCGGTCTCCTTGCCGCCGCTGCCTCGGCAGGAGCCGCTGCCGGAGCAGCGCTGGCTCGGCCCGGTTGCTGTGGCTGGGACAGAGGGGGCTGCCCCGTCCCCTGAGGCTGCGCTGGGGCCGCCTCCCAGCTCCGCCGCCGCCGCCTCACGAGGCTCCGGCCGCTGCCGCCCCTCCCGGGCCCGCACGGACGCTCCGATAATGGCGGCTCTGCCGAGCCAGGGGCGCCCTCAGGGCGGCACCAGGGGCCGTGCTTAGCCCGGCTTTGACCAATCAGAGACCAGAACGAGGAGTGACGGCAGAATCAGCCAATCGCAGCGAGGGGCGGGCTCTGCACACGGCACGGCCTCGTCTCCCTTTCCCCGAACTCCGCCATTTCCCGGCAGCCGTGGCTGAGCAGCGGCGCTGGCGCTGGCCCGGCCCGGGCAGGAGGCCAAGGAGCCGCTGCTGCTGCCCCGAACCGCCGGGAGGTCGGCGTGACCGGGCCCTGAGGGCGCTGGGAGCTGGGGTGAGTGCGGGACGGAGGAGGGACCCCCCCTGCAGCCCCGGCAGGAGCCCAGGCCGGAGCCGGGGATGCTGGAGAGAGGCCAAAACCACTCTGTCACTTCCCTCCTCCCCTTGGGCAGGGAACAGAGCACGTAAGGAAGGGCTCGAGGGTCTGGGTAAGGGTTGGAACAGTTCAATCACTGGTGACGGGCGCAACACACTTGTCAGGAAAATTAATCCATAAACATCAGAGGTTTATGTCCCAAAAGGAGACATAGGAGTCCTTTTACTTTATTCGAATAGAGGGAGAGGCCATGGGGCATTCCCCTGGGGTCTCTCCAATTTTTGGAGGACGCAGCCTCCCTTTTTATCCCAGTTTCCCGGACGCATTTCCCTTCTCTCTTTCCCCATTGGCTGAGGTACGTGAGAGGTTCAGGCTTTCCGATAGGCCTGATATTGAAGATTTCCCTCTAATGTATAACCCTCCCTTTTGATTTTTAATTCTTATGGTATTTAGGGTTTTCCCTCATTGTTTCTTTCATCTTTCGAAGTTCAGTTTCATTTATCAGCAAACCTAAATTTTGTTTGTAAAAGCAAATATCTTTTCCCGTTCATCAATCAGTGGAATCTTTCCCATTGTTTCTTTTATCCCTCAGTGCTGGTTTGATCTACCAGCAGACCCACAGCCTGTTTGTAAGGACAAAATCCATCATTCCTCTCACACTTGACTTGGGGAAATTAATTGAATTTATTATCAAACATAGCAGGGCAAGAGAATGAGAACTGAAATAATTCCTACGCAAATATACTCCCCCCACCTCTCTCTCCTTCCCGGGCTTAACTCCATCCTGCATTCTCTCCCTTCTCCCCATCCAGACGCGCAGGGGACGGGGGTCACAGCCCGGTCATGTCCCAGCCTCCCCTCAGGGACAGGAATCCTCGTCCTGCTCCAGCCTGGGGTCCCTCCCACGGGACACGGTCCCTCGGGAACGGGCTGCTCCACGAGGATCCCCCCGGGCTCACAGGTGCCGCCAGGAGCCGCTTCCATGGCTCTGCAGGGGCTTCCCAGGGGCTCGGGGCCTCTCTCGGGCATCCCCTGCCCGCGGTCTCCTTGCGGCCGCTGCCTCGGCAGGAGCCGCTGCCGGAGCAGCGCTGGCTCGGCCCGGTTGCTGTGGCTGGGACAGAGGCGGCTGCCCCGTGCCCGGGGCTGTGCGGGGAAATTGACGTGGCCGGAGGTTTCTGTGCCCCGAGGAGACAGAGGAGTCCTGTACCAGTGACTTTATTGCTGAGCAGAGGGAGAGGCCGTGGCGCATTTGCCGTGCGCTCTCTGCCATTGTTGTAGTTCGCAGCCTCCTTTTTATCCTCATTTTCCCGGCCTCATCTCCCTCTCCCTTTGCCCACTGGCTGAGGTACTTGGAAGGTTCAGACCTCCCGATCCGCCAACTGCATGTCCTCGTTAATGTGCACCCCCTCTTTTGTAGAACAGCCGATATTCACGGCTTTGTTAAGTCTTTGTTCTTCTGGAAGTTCAGGAATTTAGCGGGACTTTGTCTGAGCAGCAGTCCGTGTCAATTTCTAACATTTTCTAAAACTGATGGTTTCTCCTGTTACTTCCTTATCTACAAGTCCCTGGCCCTATCTCCAAGCAGATTCACTCATTGACTCTGTTTTTTGTTCCTGAGTTTTGTTTTGTTTTGGGATTATTCTCAGTGCCCTCATTCCCTGCCCTTCTGTAGCCGTTTCTGGATCAGGAGGCCTGGCTGCCACGTGCATCCCCTCACTCACCTGCTGAATGAGCTGCACTCTCAAGGTGTGGAGCATGGTAAAAAGATGAGAGTTGCTGTAGCACATCAGAGGAGAAACAGCATTCGTTTAACCCATGGACTGCCAGGGAGCCACGAAACCGTGTCCCATTCCCATCCTTTTCATGTTTGGGGTGGAACATGAGCTGCTTTCTCGTTTCCTTTGTTATCTGTTTCAGCACTTTTCCTTTGTCATCTTTTTGCCAACAGCAGTTTGAGTAATTTAATTTTCCACAAACTCCTCTTTTTTCTGCTGGAAGGTAATCTGATCCCATCCCATGGTGAATGTTGTGTTCCTCATTTCAGTGGATTGGTCAGCAGGAAGGTCAGGAGCTGGAGCTGTCTGGTTGGTTATTCCCAGGGCAGTTTGTAATCTAATGATGCCATTGAAATGAGGAATGGGTTCTGTGATGCTTTCCATAGTATTTGTGACACGATCTTGCTGGTATCCCAAAAGGGAAAAGACAACAAATGAGTGCCAGAAACAGGAATAACAGAGGCCCAGTATGGCTTATACTCCCACCTCCCAGGCCTGTGAGGTTGCAGCCCACAGCAGGTGTATTTGATCTTCTCGGTGACAAATACAGAGGCCAATCTGGTCTTGCCCTCTATTTCCTTGTCACTTTCTCTTAACTAATTTCCAGGCAAATTGTTTTTGACACGCCTTAACTGTGGTTTCCCACCGTTCCTCGGTTATCTCTCATTCAAAAGGCACTAACAATTCCCATCCACAAAGCTATTACTTTAACACTTTTTGCAATAAGAGCATAAATTTTGTGAACTACAATACTAATTATTCCCACAATTCAAGCATTTACTTATAACCCAGCTAGCATGTCCAGTATCAGAATGAATCAAATAAAGTTTACAGTATGGTACTAATGGAGATGGTAATTTCCCTTCTTCCCTGTACAATTCACAGGCTAAAGTCAGAATACAAGAACTCTTTGACTAAAACAGTCTTGATCCTTCTATCTGAAGTATTCCTCCCCAGGGAGATGTTTTATTCAGGCAGTGCTTAAGACCAGTAATGTAAAGTTTGCCTTATTTCTTAATTGGGTGTTATTCTTTGTACATTTCTTGGATCATTTGGGTTTTCCCAAACCATTGCCACCCAGTCCCCGTTTGAAATTCAATTTGGTATCACCTGGTTTGGTATCAATGGTTAGTCCATTCCTCAAATTCCTTCACAAATCCTTTGATTCTGCTGGCTTGAATTCACCCTCTTTCTGTGATTCAGATTGCTGCTTCAGTAGTACCTGGAAAGGAATTCTTAATAGCACAGTGATAAAAGAAAGACAATACTGCATTAACTTTTACCATTAACTTTCTTCAAAACTTTCTGGGTTTAGCTAAAAGCTTCCTCCACAGCTGCCTCTTCTTCTTGTATCCAGCTGTGCTAACAGCTGCAGAGGCAAATTCTTCTTTCTGTGAGCTACAGTTAGTTAAACAAGAAAGGCCAGGCCAATTTTAACACGAGATGAATCACATCTATTGCTTTTTACTTTTTGGGCAACATTTAACTGTTTTAGCCTTACAGACCCATTCCTCAGAAAAAAAAGCCTCCTCTTTCCCTTTTTTTTTCACCACATTTCTTTCTTTTTTCACCACATTTATTTCAGTGCTGTTCCTCACCCTTCCCCCACTGCTGCCACTTTACTGCAGGGCCCCAGCCAGGGCAGATCCTGCCCCAGGGAGCCGGGCAGAACTTACAGACAGCCACAGGCATGGGGACCCTGGGGGCATGCCTTGGGTCCTTTCACCCCCTCTCTCTCTCTTCTCTCTCTTTCTCTCTCTACCAACTTGCCTAGGCCAGTGCTGCCATCCTGGACTCAGGACCCCGCAGCTCGTACAGGAGTGGTCAGACACCTCCCAGCCTTGACAACCCTAAACTTGGTGTCCTCAGGTGCTCCTGACATTCTTTTTTCCTTTTTTCCTTCTTATCCTCTTTTCCATTCAAGGAGGGCCCGTTCTGATAAACCTTTTCCAGACCCCAGTTCGGCATTGAATAACCATATAACAGCCATGTGTTAAGACACTTCCCTGTCCTTTGTGCAGAAACCGCATTCACACTTCTGTTCTCCTCCAGCACCAAGACATCATCACTCTACATTCTAACATTCCAGAGTCTGCTAACTACCCCTCCCCCTTCTTCAACTTCTCTCTTTCTTCTCTTCTTACTTTCTTTTCTTTTCCCTATCTTTTTCTCTTTTCTTTGATTCAACACACCTTGGACTGTACAAGGTATACACACAACTAGTTTACTTCCAAAAGTAAGCTTACAACTTCCTTTTACTAGGATTGCAGTAGCTGTTATAGCTTAAATACATACTGGCCAGCTGTGGCTTACTGGGTCTAACATCTCTGATAAATAAGCTACTGGTCTCTTTACTCCTTCCCACTCCTGAATTAAAATTTTATGATCTACTCCATTTTCTACATTTATGTACAAATGAAAAGGGTTTTTCTAACAAGGGTAAGCTTAACGTTGGTACTTAGGCTAGTTTTAACTTCAACTCTTCTAATTTAAGATCATTTTCCTTTGTTAATTTTGTATATAAAAATTTTATTGCTTATGTGTACCCATCAATCCATAATCTGCAATATCCCAATAATCTGAGTAGTTCTCTGATTTCCCTCTTTGATACCCTTAATCTTTTTCTTTTCCCAAGAAAATGTAAAAGTTATATAGTAGCTTTTTTAACCTCAACTTCAGTTTCTCATGATAATAAAAGATAATTTCTATTGGGCTTCTTTACTGGGAGAATAGGGGTATTATGAGGAGACATACAAGGCACTTATGTCCCATCCTTTTTAAGTTCTTCTATTACTGGCTTTAAACCTTCCTGTCCTTTTAAAAATTTGGGGTACTGATGTACACATATGGGACAATCCTTTTTCAATTGTGACACTTATGGGATCAATATCTAATCCTGTCCTATTTCCTTCCCAGCCCAAACTTCCTTTTTAATTCTTCTTTATTTTCTTGGCTAAGTTTTAAAACTCTAGTTGTCATTTTTCTTTCTTGTGGTATAACCTCCATTCTTTTCCTGTAAGTCTTTTCTTAATAAGTTATCTGCCCCAGGCACTAATAAGACATTCTCCATCTAAATTTTAGCTTCTTCTTCATTTACCACATCTTTTAATGACAGGAACTGTGAAACTCTTTCCTTTTGTTCCTGTTACTTTTACACTGTCTTTGCTTACGCTATAACTTTTTGGAATATTTAACAGGTATGTTCTTTCTGTCCCTGTCTACTACAAATTCGAATTTTTCTTCTTGGGGACTCCAAAGTTATCACAAATAGTCCAAATAGTATTTGTCAAAAAAACATAGAGCTTATAACTTCTCTATTTCCGCTCTGTGCCCATTTCTCGGAAGATTTTTTTTTTTATATATATAATTTGGCTTTCGATTGATCATTTATAACAATTCTAGTGACCCCAATGTGATTTGAATTTGGGGTTCGGGGACCCCTTTCCAGTCAGGAGGCGCCTTGCTGATTTCAGCGGTCTGACGGGATTGGGAGTTCACGAAACCAGTCAAACACCGAACCGAAGGCAGAACCACAGCCAAAGAGGGATAAAAAAGGGCCAGATCAGGAAATCAGAATGATCTAAAGAGGGATCTCTGAGGCCGCGATGCTTTTATTCTTTTTCACCCGGAAAATCAGCATGCACGAGGAATCCACGCGAGAAAGGAAATGTGAGTACCACGTGGTTGAGAGGGGTGTGACCAAGCGTGTGTGTGAGATGTGATTCTATCATGAAGCGAGTGTGGACCCCACAATCACAGCTCCACTCTCCCACAAGGGACGTGGTCGGTCAAGGGGGAAGCGAGCGCTTTTTCTTATTACACGTGGGGCCTGGGACTCGTAGGGAGTTCAGGGAATTGATTACAGTTGGGTTGGGAAGGGGAAAAGATCTTCCCGAAATATTTCAGGAGCCGGTCTGCCTTCTGATCCGCAGAATCAGGTAAGAGAGCTCGAGACCAGTCGAAAGACCCGCGGAACGGTTCTCCGCGTGGCTGAATAGACTGGCGGTGTTTGGCAAACTGAGGAAATCTACATCAGATGGAGACTCGGGACTCACGTTGAGCATCCCAGCTGAAGGAGACAAGGTGAGAAAATTAGCGAACGTTTTTTTTTTGGGAAAATGGGCTTGGGAAAAAGTAAGTTCCAGAAAAAGCCCCAAGAAAAACCTCCCCAAGATCCTGGGAAGGTTCTGCCTGAAATCCTGAGGAAAAGCCCATTGGGATGAATGTTAGAACATTGGGACGACAGCCCCAGGAGAGTGGGAAAATCCAAGGAAAAGATGATACAGTTTTGCATGGAAAAGTGGGGGGGAAAGGAGATTGCGAAATATGTGGTTTGGCCAGTGTTCGGCACTTTCGAGATGTGGATGTGCAAATCCCTGTATGACCACGTAGTCAATCACTGCCCGCAGGACTTTGAGGAAATTGAGTATGCAGAGATGTGGAAGTACGCTTGTTCGGGATTGTACCCGATCAGAGCTCTCAGACACTCAGCAAACCGGGGCAAGGAGTGGGAACCACTGGACAACCTTCCACCCCTCTACCTTGTCCCTCCGCCCCAGCCCACAACAGCCCAGGTACCTCCGGTGCCCAGGTTGCCTCCAGAGGCATTGCAGGGACAGGCTTTGGTGCAGCTGCTCCCACTGGCACTGGCCGCGGCGCCTTCTCTCCCATGTGGGCAGGCAACGGCGCCTCTGCTCCCATGCGAGCAGCCCCAGCCACCAACCCTCCCCAAGACCGAGGAGAAATGGGTATTTTTCCCCAAGAAAGCCACAACTCTCCTCTGGCCCATTGAACGAGGCAGAGAACGAGGAGAGCAACCACTGGAGACAGTGATGACGAGGAGGAAAGCCCAGTCTCTTCCCTTTACGGGAGGTACTGATGGCTCCAGGAATTATCAGCTTTGTTCATGTGCTGATCGACACCAGGGATGTGAGGGCTTTCAAGAAAGAAATGGGGAAACTGATGGATGATCCTTTGGGGGTGGCTGAAACACTGGATGAATTTCTAGGAACCAGCACCTACACATACAAGGATCTCAATGCGATCCTGAGGTCGCTGTTCAACAATGAGGAGAGAGAAGTGATCAGAGAAGCCACGATCAGGGACTGGGAGAACAGGAATCCCCAGGGGGAGAAGGGAGATCAGAGGTGGCTGAACCAAAAGCTGTCCTGGAGTGCCCAGACAGAGGAAGGGAGACAGAAAATTATAAATTTGAGAAATATGATAATTCATGGAATCAGGGAGGTGGTGCCGAAGGGGTAAAATAGGAATAAAGTACTCAGGGAATGTCAGTGAAAGGACGAAACCCCCACAGAATGGCTGGAAAGCCTTCGAAAGAGCCTGAGAATGCATTCCGGGACGGACTCTGACTCTCCAATTGGAGTGGTTTTGCTGAAAACTCAGATCATAGCGAAATCATGGGAAGACATAAGAAAGCAATTAGAAAAGATAGATGGATGGCAAGATAGGGAACTGCAGGAATTGCTCCGGGAAGCCCAGAAGGTCTACATGAGAAGAGACGAAGAAAAGCAGAAGATTCCAGCGAAAGTGCTGGTGGCTGCAGTAAGGGAAGCACAGAAACAGGAACAGGTCAGAGACTTGGCGAAAACGGCGCCAGCAAAGAAGGAAAATCCTTCCCAACGAAAAGGTTCAAACAACCAGAAAAAGGACGTCAAGTGCTGCTACTGCAAGGAAAAAGGACACATTTGAAAGAATTGCCCCAACAAGGTCAAGGATGAAACGATGTTTCAGGAGGATGAGGGGTGTCAGGGGATTTTCAGTTTGGGGTCCGGAACACCTAGGGAGCCCTTGATAAAATTGAGAGTGGGACCCCACAGGCAGGAAATTTGGTTTTTAGTAGATTCTGGGGCTGAACGGACCACAGTGCAGCAGTAACTGCGAGGGTGCTCTCTGAGCGATGATGCAATGATGGTAATTGGGGCAAAGGGGGAACCTTTTAAGGTTCCAATTATAAAGGATGTTGAAATAGAGACAGAAACTAAGTGTATAGAAATATGTTATTAATAAAAGATGCAGACTTTATTTTGTTGGGATGAGACTTGATAGTGGCATGGGAAATTGGTTTAGCAGTGGAAGATTCCCAGCTCAAGGTGAGGTTGTATAAACTGCATTGCAGTGTGATGCCATTTCAGGTTTGCCAACCTTTCCCCTGCCCCTTTGCCCTCCTGCTAAGAGCTGCCCATCAACCTTAACATTCCAGCAAGGGCGTCGTGTGGTTGGCAGAAGTTCAAAAGATGCCCCTCAAGTCCCGGCTCATTGGCCTGTCCAAGCGCCTTTATCCCTTGAGCCTTCCCCTTCTCCCACCTGGTTGGTCCTCACCTGTCCCTTCCCCTCCCCCTGTCCCCGGGCTTTAAAGGAGACGGGACCATGCGGTCTGGATTCTATTGGGAGCTGTTACAAGATTCAGAGGTCTGTCATCCTGGAATAAAACTCTGGATTAAAACTCTACAATAGAATCCTGTCCTTTTTCTTCACCATCGCCTGAACCTTTTCCACCAGAGGTAAACTGAGTTCCTACTATGCCTGGATTTGTTCCGAGTGCCCAGCTGCAGCACCCAGCCGGCCAAAGGTATCTCTGAGGTGAAACACCACAGCTGCCGCCTTTGGCCCAGCAGCAAGGTCAGACGGGGCCAGGCACGTTCCACCGGGAAATACTGGGATTTATATTTTATAGGAGGGGAGAGGATGTGGAAGGGGAAATGGGGGAAGGGCGGCAAAGAGGAAGCGGCAGCGCGGGCAGGAGGGTCCCGTGGGGCACAGGGGGTGCAGAGTGGGGATCCGGGGTGGCCCCCAGAGCTCTGGTGAGACATAAACTTTAAAGAATTTAAGGATTTTAGAGGAGCTAAGATTTTAGTTAGAGATAAGCTTTATTGGAGTTAATCAAAATAAATGGGTCGGCCTTGATGAAGTTCGGAGTTAGTAGTTAACTAATAATTGATTGCTTGTCAACACAATGTTTGGTTAGCTGGGTTTATCATGAAGAATATAGAAACTGATAATTAGCTTTCGGGAACATAAGACAGTTGTGGCCTCCTCTGTTCTGAAAACAATTGAAGACGGGGAATGGGAGTTCTACCAAGGGTTCATTTGTCATATTTGCATTGAAAATGTAGAAAGGCCAGAACAAGGAAGACTTCATTTACTTCCTCATTTTGGGACCCCTCCCCATGAAAGGGACCACCCATCCATTTCAAGGAACAATCTACGCATGGTTAATAGCTTTTGAACTAATTACCATAGGAAGCGGAGACTGGGATGTACCAGAGTTGTGAATATGCATTTCTTTTGGGTATTCACTACTGGTATAGATAAAAGGACTCTGTAATCACCTGTAAATTGCAGTGTGTATTTGGGAGCTATCCCGCATCACAATAAATTACACTTTCTAACTTTAAACTGTTCGAGTTTTTGCCCATCACAGTTGGATATCAGTACTAGATCAATATCCATATTTTTAATAAATCAAGGGACCCCAAAATTACCCCCAAATACCCCAAATCCCCCATAACTCTGGTCAGGGACCCCCAAAATCACCCCAAAATCAGCCCAGACCCCCCAAAATTCAGTAACAAACCCCCAAATCCAGTCAAGGACCACCTAAAATCTCCCCAAAATCCCACAGGACCCCTCAAATTCCCCCCCAAATCTGCTCATGACCCCAATTCTCCCTCAGGACCCCCCCCCAAAATCCCTCTCAAGCCCCCCCCCTCCCCCCAATCCCGTCAGGATCCCCAAACCCCCTCAGGAGCCCCAATTCTCCCTCACAACCACCCAAAATCCACCCAAAGCCCCTCAAGACCCCTCCCAGATCCCCTCAGGACCCTCAATTCACCCTCCGAACCCCACAAAATCCACCTCAAACCCCTTCCGGACCCCCCAATTCTCCCTCAGATCCCCCCAAACCCCCTCACATCCCCTCAGCGCCCTCATATTCTCTCACATCCCCTCATGACCCCCAAATCCTCTCACAACCCCCGAAACTCTCTCAGAATCCCCCAAAATCACCCACAAATCCCCCAAAATCACCCACAAATCCCCTCAAGACGCCCTCAGATCCACTCAGATACCCCCAATTCTCTCTCAGAACCCCCAGTTCTCCCTCACGAACCCCAAATCCCCTCACAACCCCTGAGCGCCCCCAGTTCTCCCTCAGGACCCCCCAGTCCCCCTCAGATCCCCCTAAATCCCCTCAGAATCCCACAAATGCCCTCAGGATCTCCTAAACCCTCTCACGCCCCCTCAGGACCCCCAAACCCCCTCAGGACCCTCCACGTCCCCTGATGTGAAAAGTGCCAATTTTATGGCTCTAGGCAGATATTTGCTATATGTATTATGTTGTATTGATTAGTAGTGCTGTATTAACATTTTAATAGTATTGTAAATGTAGTTTTGTAGTTAAAAGGTAAGTTTTGTAGTTAAAATAGAAACTATGTAAGTGGGATTTTTTTTTAAGAAAGGAATGAGGTTCTCACACCAGATAGCAGCCACAGGACACCGAAATCTTTCAGAGAAAGAGAATTTATTGTTCCATTATCAGAAGAAACCAACTTCTTCCCACCTTGCTCAGCCCTGAAGTCGGGATTCAGAGGAAGAAGTTGACACTGACCAGACAGAATCCTGTGCTGGAATGGAATTTATGTATCATGTATGAGGTGTATGAATATGCAACAGGCTGTTGCTTTTAAGGGTGAATCCTCTGTTAACGTGGGTCCTTTTTCGGGCTTATTTTGCCCAGAAAGAGGTATCCGGACCGTCCGTAACTCTTGTTCAAATTTTTATTACTCTAATTATATTGCTATTTCTTATAACCATTTCATTACTGTTCAGCTTTTAAAATTTTAAAAATAAGTGGCGTTTTCACACCTCAGGACCCCCAAATCTCCTCAGGACCCCCCATTTCTCCCTCACACCCCCCAACCCCCCCAGCGCCCCCCCCCCAGTCCCCCCCTGCCCCCGCCGCTCCCGGTGCTGACCGCGGTCGCTGCCGCCCCTCCCGCGCCCCGCCCGGGGCCGTTCCCGTTCTCCGTTTCCCGTGGCGTCTCCTCCTCGCCCCTCTCCGGAGTTCTCCTGAGGCGGCTCCGCCGTTACCGCGCTCCGTTCCTGGGGCCACTTCTGGGCCGGGACCGGCTCGTTCGACCCCCGGAGCGTCCCCAGAGCCGGGTCCCCAGTGAGCGTGGAGCCCCAAGAGATGCGACAGGGGGGAGAGAGGGGGACAGAGGGGACCGGGGGCGAGGGGCCATGGGGGATGGAGGGGACAGGGGGGTGGCGGGGGTGGCAGAGGGGACAGCAGTGGGGCAGGGGGCGGGAGGGGCTCCGAGGGGAGGGGCAGGGGGTGGCAGAGGGAGCAAGAGGCTGACAAAGGGACAGAGGGGACAAAAGGGACCCCTTGGGGACAGGGGGCCACCGCAGAAGGCCGTAAGAGCCACCAGGTCCCTGACACCTCCCCTGTCCCCTCCCCAGCTGTCCTTGGTCCTCTTGCAGCCACAGGTCACCGTGGTGGCCATCCTGGGCGAGCTGCTGGCCATCCTGCCCAGGCTGAACGAGATGATGCTGCCCGTGTCCACAAGGTGCCTGTACTGGGATCTGGAGGACTTCACCGAGGAGCTCCGGGCCACCCTGCTTTGCACTGATGACACCTGGTGGCGCTGCAATGTGACCTCCGATGATGGTGATCCTGTCACCTCCCTCAGCCGGGCCCTGGCTGCCTGGGAGAGCACCCCAGGGACCACTTGGAACCGTGTGACAATGGCGGCCAGCAAGTGGCAGCAGTCGGTGTCTGTGCTTGTGAACAGCTGGGCTGACCTGGCCAGGACGGCCACCAAGCTCCGCACTGAGGCGGCCGACATGGTGGCCACTGCCACCGCCTGGGCAAGGAACCTGCAGGCCCTGGCTGCCCATGATGGGACAGCTCAGGAAAACACGGTGGAACCTGCAGGCCCTGGGCAGGGAGGAGGGGGCCGAGGTGGTGACTGGGCACGAAGCCCAGGTGAGGAGAGAGGCCGGGGTGGCTGCCAGCGAGGCCACAAGGGCCACCATGGAGAGACAGCAGGTGGAAGAGGCCCTGGGGCTGCTGGAGCGCTTGGTGGCCACGTGTGACGAAGCCACCGCCTTCCCCTGGGAGCTGCAGCGCAGGGTTGGGGACATCGAGGCTGCCCTGGAGAGGACAAATGAGGAGTCCCCTGATATCCCTGAGGACTTGGTGGGACAAACAACTCAGGGACAAACCATTGTGAGGGAGGAACATGGGGGGAACCGAGGGTCAAACCATAATCTCAACTTATAAAAAACAATCAACTTTACAACAAAACCTGTATAAAACACACAATGCTACACTTGGTGGCCAAGGTGGCCGAGGCTGAGTGGCTGTGGGAGGCCAACGCCTGCCGGGCCAAGGATCACCTGGGGGGGACAGTTCAAGACATCACAGGAGGCCCCAAATGTCACCAGGTCCCTGACACTTCCCCTGTCCCCTCCCCAGCTGCTGGAGGCTCAGGTGTCCATGGTGGCCACCCTGGTTGAGCTGACAACCACCGTGACTGGGCCACGCCGGGGCGTGCGGCGCTGTGTGCCCCCAAAGCTGCTGCACGCGGCCCTGAGGATCTTCACCTGGAGCCTCCGTAAGGCCCTGGACCACCCTGGTGTCACCTCACTGGGCCAGGCCTTGGCCACCCTCAGGGCCACCCCGGGGGCCACCTGGGCCGATGTGAGATCCGCGGGCAGCGCCTGGCGGGAGTTGGTGGCTGCGTGTGAGGAGAGATGGAAGCAGCTGCTCGAGGAGGCCACCAAGCTCCACGATGCCTGCGAGGACGCGGCCCTTGCCTGGGCCAGGCACCAGCAGGACAAAGCCACTGCCCAGCAGCTGATGGTGGCCCTGGACAGCGATGAGGAGGCCTCAGCGGGGGCTGCGCACGGTGCCCGGGTGGCGGCGGCCACCAACGAGGCCGTGGGAGAGGCTGTGGTGGCCACCAGGCGGGCGAGGGCGGCCATCAGGAGGAGACATTGGGCAGAGGTGGCCCTGGGGCTGCTGCAGCACTTGGTGGCCGCGTGTGACAAAGCCACTGAGTTTATCAGTTACACGGAGTGCCAGCTCAGGGACACCAAGGTTGCCCTGGAGGGGACAAAGGAGGCGTCCCCTGATGTCCCCGAGTCCTTGGTGGCCAAAGTGGCCAAGGCTGAGCAGCTGTGGGAGGCCAGTGCCCTCCTGTTCAAGCATCACCTGCTGGGGACACTTGGGGACATCCATGACCTCCTCTTGAGTCCCTGTGGTGGCCGTGGTGGCCCTGGTGGCCCCAGCAGCCGTGCGGTGGCCGAGAGGTGCCAAAAAGCCATTGAGGACATCCCGAGGCTGCTTCAGGACAGTGACATCACTACTGCAATGTCATTGTGGCAGTGACATCATTGGGGACATGGCTGCTGTCACCTGTCCCCTCTCCCCTCCCCACATGGGATTTGAGACAAATCTGGGGAATTTTCGGGGAATTTTCATTGAAATTGTCCCAAATCCTGATGAAAATTCCTGGGGTGACATCATTGGGACACTCAGGGACACTCTGGAGACACTCAGGGACACCCAGGGACACTCTGGGACACTCTGGGGACACTCAGGGACACTCTGGGGACACTCAGAGACAGGGGTGACTGAATCCCCTCAGCAGCTTCCAGCTTTCTACTGTACCTGCAGAAGAGCCAGGTCATAAATGACAATTTAATAATTGGTTTCTGCCATTCTGCATTGGCTTCTGCAGTTCTGCATGGGCTGCAGCCATTCTGTATTGGCTTCTGCAAAAAAGTACTTTCACAAGTATTTTGCTCTGGTACTTGATTATTGATTATTGATAATTCTGTGTAGCTGCTCACTGGTTCAATATAACTGATCAGTTTAAATGTGCATCATGTAACCGATTTAATGCTGGGGTAATAAATAGGTATTATATCACAAGCCTTAAAATATTAAAAATAGACAAATATTGAATAGATAAATATTAAATGTTAAAATAGCAAGTCTGCAATGTTAAAATGCTTTTGTGTAACTGACTCAGGTGTGAAACAATTCTCTTGTTTCTCAAATCTGCAGACCAACCTCTCCAGGTGATGATGACAGTGACACAAACGTGAGAGGAATTTATGAATTTATCAGGGAGTGTGAAACAACAGGATGGAACTAGGAGAAGAAATCAAATATATTGACCTAATCTACAGAATGTCCTGCAGACAAGCCAGAGGTTAAAACCAAACAAGAGTTCCTGGAACATCCAAACCTCCCGGGAATGTTTGAATAACGTCTAAACTCAGGAATGTGTTTGTAGTCCTGCAGTGGAACCGGATCTGGAGAACAACGGGTTAAGTTAAGGGCAAGTTCTTTGGCCAACTGCTAAAATCCTTTTATAGCCCTTATTAAACTTTTGCAATTTCCAAGGAGTGAACTTTGTTTCTCACACCCGGCTGTGGTTTGGGGGGGCCCCCCCCGCTGCTGCTGAGCACTGAACTCGCCCCGGGTGTCGCTGGAACCCCCAAAAACCGCAGCCACCCCCGCCCTGTTGGGGGTTGGGTTTTTTCTGTTCTTTCCTTGTTACTTGTGGATTGTTTTTCCCATTGCGTTGCTGAGAGGCTCTGATGGCTGAGTGCTCGAGAAGGCGGGGAGGGGGAACTCCTCTGGTTTTTGGGAGTTTCTCCGGGAGGGGGGAGCAGAGATAGCGGGAGGATGGGGGGCAGGGGTTGGGGGCAGCGTCTCTCTGTGGCTCTTGGGCATGGGAGGAGGGCGGCCGGGCTGTCACTGCAGAGAGAATTCACTGGCACCGCTGGAGCTCAGCCCTGAGGGACCGATCACCGTCTGCTCCTGTGCCCCGGCAATCCTGAATTCCCTGTGCCCCGGGAAACCTGAACTTCGTGTGATATGGGAATCCTTAATTTCGTGCACCCCGGGATTCCTGAATTCCGTGTGCCCTGGGAATCCTGAATTTCGTGTTAAAAAGGAGAGCAGGCTCCCAGTGCTAAAGCGATTTCAGCATTTATAAGAAGAAAAAGCAAGGCCCAAAGCAAGGGGGCCCCGGGCCGAGCAGGAGCGTTCCCGTCGAGGATGGAGCAGCGCCGGCGCTGGGGCTGCTCAGCAGCGATGTCCCGAATGTTCCAGATGGAGCAGCAGAGATTCAGTGGGTCTGAATCCCCTTTTTTATCCTGCTTTTTGTCCCTTTGGCTTGGTTTCTTTTTGGATTTGGATCCTTCATTTGCATGAAGGTTTAAGGCGCTTGATTGGCCCGTTACAGTTCTGTCCAGGCTGGCTGGTTTCGCTCGGGGGGTGGTGAACTTTACTGAGGTGTGTTGTGGTACATTGAGCACCGTATTTCTTATAACTACTCTTTTAAATATTAGAAGAGAAGTTATAAATATATATTTATACATATACTTAATATATTTAATATATATATTTAATAGATATAAATATATATATTATATATAATATATTAATATATTATATATAAAATATCTATAATATATTTTATATACTATAAAATAAATATATATTTATATATTTATATTTATAAAAATAAATAAATATAAATATATCTTTATATATAAAAATGAGTCGTTATAAGAAATATAACTTTTACAATATAATAACCAAACGAACAGTACATGCCTAACCGTCTATCAACTATTTACAACACTTTCTAACCTATTTTTAACAATTCCCCCCTCTAACTATTTGATCAGGCTTCCAGCCTGCATCAACCTTTTAGAGTTCAACTTCTACTTTTCTCAGTTTCTCGTGCTGTTCAAGCACATCTCTGACATTCTGATCACTCTGTTCTTTCATTAACATGACTTTTTCACCGTTTTTCCCTCCCACGTTCCCTTGCAGCACGATGCTGCTGTGGACAGTGCTGGTCACTGTCCGGACTAGACATGGAATTGCACATGGCAGTGATATTGCACTTGCTGGTGCACACACTGCAAAGGCCAATTCCTTCCACCATTTACCATTCCAGGTGAACAAGTTGTCCCACCAGTCGGAGTCTCCAAACAAGGGGGGTCCATTTTTGTGCTCCAACATAGGTAATTTTTCAAATATTTTGAAGAATGTTTTTAATTACATGACTATGGTCATTGATCTCTTGGAAGCATTCTGTAGTATTAAATTTCCCACAGATCCCTCCTTCCTCTGGGAGCAGGTAGCCCACTGCCAATGGGATCTGGTAAATGACTGATGGTGTTTGCTGTTGCTGCTGGTTTGAGAGATCGATGGTCAGAGTTGTTTGATTGGACACGATTTCAAGCCGTGCTTGCAGATGGATGATTCGATTGAGCATGAGCTCTGGGGTTCTGCAGCCCCGGGG
Organism: Molothrus aeneus; assembly: GCF_037042795.1. Lineage (NCBI taxonomy): Eukaryota > Metazoa > Chordata > Aves > Passeriformes > Icteridae > Molothrus > Molothrus aeneus. The sequence continues at coordinate 2,951,931 of NW_027099016.1, forward strand.
TCCATCTTGTGCCCATCAGGATCTATAATCATTTCTGGGGTCCAAACATCACTGTTCCAATTTTGGGTTCCACCAATTAAATTCCTTTTCTCTCTGTCCAGATCATCATACACCGGCACTCCCGAGTTTGATTTCACGTCCTTAGGCAGTAAGGGAAAGGATGGATTTACTGCTCCAATTGTGCAACTCCCGCTCCACCCTCCTGGTAACTTCACATTGGCTGTGTTACCACAGATCCAAAATAAATTTTTAGGTGCATCCCTCTCATGGTTTGATGCTGGTGCAATGCTAGTGATTTATGAAAATATATTCTCTCTAGTGTCTACTGTGAGATGTGATTAGAAACAGAGCAAAGCAGGCTCTAGCTTAGGAATAAAGAAAAAAACTTTATTAACCTACAACTATATGAAAAGATAACCACACACAGAACTCGGAATGAAAACTTTCTAAAATATTCTTCCTCCCCCCACTAAATGTCTAACTCATTACAGTAAGACAAAACTTTGGATTCTCAATTCAGTTACTACTCTTCAGATAACTAACTCTCAGTCTATCATCATTTTTCAGATAATCAGTTTTCAGTTTATCAAGGAGAGAGGAGTCCCTCTTGTACCATAGGCTTCCCCAGGAAACACAGTTGAAACCTCTTGTGTTTCCATGTCACACATGGCACCGCCTGGAGAACATTTGCCATCGTGACATCTTCCTTCCATGTCCAGTGCTCTCACCACTGTACAAGGACCAAAGCTGCTTCTGGGGTTCCCTTTTTAAGGATGCTTTGCCCAGTTCCAAAAAAGCACAGTCTCTCACTTTTGGGACACCTGTCCCCTCCAAATTCACCCCCTGGGGCCGAGGGGTCTCGAGAACAGAGATCTTCTTCTTCACTGAAGATCGAGGGCACCACCACACCCTCCTCACCTGCCTCTGTTCACGCTGCTCCTTCACATAACATCACTGCACTCTCTTGGCTCCAAGCCATTGCCTCCCCCTAGATGCAGTCTCTGTGTCACAGGAAAATGGTTCTGTCCATGGCAATACAAGAAAAGTCCAGCCAAAGGCCACTCATCATCTCCTCCCACCCAATATTCTTCTCAACTTCTTCCGACATCTTTCGCTTGCCCACACATTCATCACACCAGCCTATTACTTTTTATTTCATCTCTCTCTTCTCATTCAGCTTCAGAATAATCTGCATTTGTAAAGTTTCTATCATTTAAGAAAAGAGTTCAAACCTCAGGCTCTGCCTGTCCAGAACTCTTACGCTGCCCTACCTTCTCGCTGCACCCTCGCTGCCCCACCCGCCCCTTCTCCTTCCCAGCCAGCCCTGCTGCCCGCGCACGATATCAAATTTCAAAGGAGCACAAACACAGGCACAAGCACAGGCTCTCTGTCTCTCTCTCAGCGTTCTTCTGCCCTTCTACCTTGCCAAAGCCTTCACTTCCATTCTCTGTCCCCAGCTCTGCCCTCCCTCACCCGGGGCTTCCCCTGCCCCGCTCAGCCCGCAGCTGGCAGAAGAGCTCTGGCTTCTTTCACAGACCACAGCTGAAAGAGCTTCCCCTGAGAGTTCTCTGCTTTTAACCCCCTGTGTGCTCAGAAGCGAATCCAGATCCTCAGCAGCCACACCAAATGCCGATATTCAAATCTCAACACTTATCCGTTTAACCACCAAACACTCAAAAAACTCACTTCCTTTTCAAACCAAAACAATCCCAGAAATTAGAATCTTGATTTGTTATGTTTCCAATATTTGGATAGGATATAGGATTCGTATAATCTCCTAAGCACTCAAACCTTTTTTCTTTTTGACTGTATACACATCGACTTTCAGTTTTTTCTCTTGACCAATATGACTGGGGAGTTTCTGGGATCCACCTGGTGTGTGTGTGTCATTTGCTGCCAGATATCTTTTTCATGGCGTTTCTCCTACTTCAATAGTATACATTTTCCCTTTTCTTGATCAACACTCTTCCCCTGTTATTGTTGATTTAATCTTCCACTCTCCTTCCCTTCTTTTGGGTACTACCAGTTTTTTCCCTTATGTAATCCATTTTAAAATGTCCAGGGGACTTAAACTGATACCATCCCATGCCCAAATTTCACTTAAGTGCTTCCTCCCACACACCCAACAATCAATCAAATTAAATTATTTTGTAATCTTTTCCACCATATCAATTAAAAGATTCTTTCCATATATTTGTCCCTCTCTATCCCTTTGTCTTTTCAGTTGCACGTTTTTCTCTTTGAATATATCCTCTAAGTTAGTTTCACTTTCTTGTTTAAAACACACCCATCTTTCTTTCATAGGACACTCTCCTGACATCTTCTGGCTGGGGTTTGCAATATTTTTAGCCATCTGTGAGAAATGCATATTTTATGATTGGCTTTTTGCAAATATTAAAATGAATATTGTATGCGTTATGTTAGAAAGTGATGCTGTATTAATTTTTTTAAAGTAGTATGTTAAATATAGTTCCAGGTTAAAACATAATGTTTAAATAGAAACTATGTATGTGGGATATTTTTTTATAGAAAGGAATAAGGTACTCCCACCAAGATAGCAGCCACAGGACACTGAAATCTTTCAGAGAAAGAGAATTTATTGCTCCCTTATCAGAAGAAATGAACTTCTTCCTGCCTTGCCTTGCTCAGCCCTGAAAATGTCATTAAGATTAAGAGGAAGAAGTTGACACTGACCAGACAGAATCCTTTGTTTGAATGGAATTGATGCATCATGGATGAGGTGAATGAATATGCAACAGGCTATTGCTTTCAAGGGTTAATCCTCTGTTAACGAGTGTCCATTTTCGGGCTTATTTTGCCCAGAAAGAGGTACCTGGACTGTTCGTAACTCTTTGTTTTTATTGCCTCATATTGTCCTAAATCCCAATTGTTCAAATTTTTATTATTTGAATTATATTACTATTTTATAACCATTTTATTACTATTAAACTTTTAAAATTTTAAAAACAAGTGATTGGCATTTTTCACACCAGCCAATATATTTTATTATCCTCTTTTCAGGCAGTTAACTGGGAGTGATGGAAACATTTGGGATTCATGTTTGTGTGTACTCTGATTAATACCCTTTCTGTATCTCCTCTATCCAGGGACAGTCGCGCTTCTCACAAGTGTTTCCTCCACTCCCTTTGCAGTGAGGGAGCAGCAGCGTTGCTGCCAGTGCGAGTCTGGTACGGGCTGCCCTCCTCACCTCCCCATCCACAGGGGTTTTTTGTGCTAAGCGAATGCAAAGAGAGTTTTTCCCGGAGGGAGTTCCTAATCGAGTCCTGCCTCCCATCTCTGGTTTTCCCTTCTTCTGGAGACATTCTGCCATGACCCTTATTGCATCCACTCCCTTCCCTCAGTTTGGTCCCAATTAGGGTTGCAAGGAGAGAGCTCTATGGAACAGTACTGGAAACTGAGATGTTATTTTGACTGTCAATTCTTAGCTGAACAAAACTTGAACTTATACTATAATTATATTTTTAACAAACATTAACAAACTTTAAGGATATACGGATGACAATGTAGATGTTCCCCATGGGGGGGTTGTGTTCAGGGTTGCACTTCTTTCCGTGCTTTCCTCAGGACCAATTTCAAGTCTTTATCATTTCTGTTGGCTATAGTCCATTCACTTGCCTCAGCTGGGGGTTGTACTTGTGAAAAACACCAATCACTTGCTTTTAAAATTTTAAACGTTCAATAGTAATAAAATGGTTATGAAAATAGTAATATAATTAGAGTAATAAAAATGTGGACAATTATGATTAGGACAAAATGAGGCAATAAGAACAAAGAATTACGGATGCTCTGGATACCTCTTTCTGGGCAAAATAAGCCCGATAAAGGACACCCGTTAACAGAGGATTAACCCTTAAAAGCAATAGCCTGTTGCATATTCATACATCTCATACATGATGCCTCAATTCGATTCAAACAAAGGATTCTGTCTGGTCAGTGTCAGCTTCTTCCTCTTAATTCTGATGGCATCTTCAGGACTGAGCAAGCCAGGAGGAAGTTAGTTAAGGGAGCAATAAATTCTTTCTCTCTGAAAGATTTAGGTGTCCTGTGGCTGCTATCCCAGTGTGAGTAACTCATTCCTCTCTTTAAAAAAAGTATCTGACATAGCATAGTTTCTGTTTTAACATTATGTTTTAACTTAGAACTATATTTAACACACTACTTAAGAAAATTAATACAGCATCACTTTCTAACATAACACATATAATATTCATTTTGATATTTGCGAAAAGCCAACCATAAAATACTCATTTTTCACATTATACGTAAGCATTTAGTTGCTTTGTTGCAATATCTCTTAGCTTTACCACAACTTGCTCTGTTTTATTCTAAGCCCCAGTCATCTTGCTACCTCATTTCTTTTACTGTATTATAGTGCTTTTATTTTGATGCTTTATTTGGCTATTTGGTCAGAAAGATTCAGAACCTTTCTTTGTGTCTGTTTTCAACACAGCAGATAGAAGCATTTGCTGATTCCATTGCCAATAGACACGAATCACAAAAACATTTGTCACATGGGGGGGGTGGGGGGGTGGGGGTCCCCTGGGTGGGGGAGAGGCAGTGAGTGAGGGGTCCTGGTGCACTTGGGGGGGGCTCATGGATCAGGGGGGTCCCAGCGCATTAGGGGGGCAGTGAAGGGGGGGAGGCAGTGAATGGGGGGGTCCCAGTCCATGGGAGGGGCCCGGTAAACTGGGAGAGGGGGTCCCTGGGGATAACAGGGATCCCGGCTGATAATGGATGGGGAACAGGATCAAGCCCCAAGGAATCCTCCCCAGTGCTGGGGACCCTCTTGGGCCCCCCCAGCGCTTGGAGTCCCCCCGGTCCCCACACTGTGCCCGGGGGGTCCCACAGCTCTGAGGGGGCAAAGGGGAGGGGGCAGAACCCCCGTGATGGGGGGGGTGGGGGGGCACAGGGGGGGTCCTGGGCCTGGTGCTTGGCGGGGGGTTGGCACACGAGGGGGGCTCAGTCCCACTCCTGGTGCTCAGTGAGGGGGGGGTGTCAATGCACAGGGGAGTCCCAGTGCCTGGTGGCACCTGAGTGTCCACAAGGCTCCCCAGTGACGTCACTGTCCCGATGACATCACAGCGGTGACATCACTGTCCCTGCAGCACGCTCGGGATGTCCTCGATAGCTTTTTGGCACTGCTCAGCCATGTGGACTACCGGGGCCACCGTGGCTACCACGGCCACCATAGTCACTGAAGAGGAGGTTGTGGATGTCCCCAAGTGTCCCCAGCAGGTGACGCGTGGCCAGACGGGCGCTGGCCTCCAAGGCCTCAGGAGCATTGGGGGACACCTCCTCTGTCCCCTCCAGGGGAGCCTCGATGTTCCTGAGCCGGCGCCGCAGCTCCCGGGGGAACGCGGTGGCTTTGTCACACGCGGCCATCGAGTGCTCCAGTGGCCCCAGGACCACTTCCCCCTGCTGTCCCCTCCTGGTGGCCCCTCTCAACCAGCTGGCGGCCACCATGGCCTCTCTCATGGCCTTGCTGGCCGCCTCCTCCTCACTGGTGACCGCCGCCAGCCAGGCCTCAAGCGTGGCCACCGCCGAGGCCACCTCCTCCTTGTCCAGGGCCACCGACGGCTGCTGGGCTGTGGCCACCAGGTTGTGCAGAGACGTCCCCCAGCGGGCGGCCTTGTCCTGCTGGTTCCAGGCACGGGTGGCGATGGTGGCGACAGCAGCTGCAGCGATGGCTGCAGTGGTGGCCGTGTCCCTGCAGGTGTCACGGGGCTCGGTGGCCTCCCTGGCCAGCCAGTCCCAGCTGTTCTCGAGCACCTCCACTGACTCCCGCCAGGCGCTGCCCGCGGCTCTCACATCGGCCCAGGTGGTCCCAGGGGTGGCCCCAAAGGAGGCCAGGACCTGGCCCAGGGAGGGGACGCTGGAGTGGTGCAGTGAGGTGACAGCGTGGTAGTTCAGGGTCTTGTGGAGGTACCAAGTGAATCTCCTCAGGGCCACGTCAGGGACTTTGGGGACACGCGCTGCCGCACGCCCCTGTGTGGCCTGGTCACGGCAGCTGCCACCTTGCCCAGGGTGGCCACCATGGCCACCACAGCCTCCAGCCACTGGGAAGGGAACAGGAGAGGTGTCAGGGACCTGGTGACACTTGCGGCCTCCTGGGGTGGCCCCTTTGTCCCCTCCCTGGAGGGCTCTGCTGTCCGCTGTGTCCCTTTGTCAGCCCCCCTAATGCTATCTGCCACCCCCCGCCACCCCCTGCTTTCCCCCCGCCCCGCCGCCCTCGGTCCCCTCCACCCATCTGTCACCTCCCCCCTTCCCGCCGCGCCCTCCTGTCCCCTTTGCGATCCCCTGTCCCCTCTGTCACCCCCCGTGTCTCCCCTGTCCCCTCCCCTGCCCCGCGCCGGGATTGCCGCACCTCGCGGGGCTCCATGGCCGCTGGGGACACTCTGAGGACGCCTTGGGGCGCTCCAGGGACACTCTGGGGACACTCCGGGGGGCGAACAAGTCCCTGTGACGAGCCCCTGTCCCAGCCGGGGACACCGTCCGGGCAGCGGCGAGCGCGGAAGGGACAGAGCGAGCTGACGTCACCGCCCGGCCCCGCCCCCTCTCTCCGCGGGGCCACCCTGCGGGACACAGCCCGGGCCAGCAGCAGGTGACTGCCCAGGGACACTGCGGGGGCATGGGGACACCGCACAGGTGCCACCAGGGACATGGCACTGCCACCTGTCCAGTGGCACCAGTTCAATGCCACTGTCCCTGTGCCACTGCCACCAGCCCTGTCCAGTTCCATCCCAGTGCCACCAGCCCAGTGCCACCAGTCCAGTGTCCCCAAGGCTGCCCCACTGTCACCACTCAAGTATCCCCAGTTCCACCCCAGTGCCACCAGCCCAGTGTCCCCAGTCCCTTCCTAATGTCCCCACCCCAGTGTCCCCTCCCAGTGTCCCCAGTCCTGTCCCAGTGTCCCTGTCCCTGTGCCACCAGTTCCCTCCCATGGCCCCAGTTCCAGCCCAGTGTTCCTGTCCCAGTGCCATCAGCCCAGTGCCATCGGGGATGGCCCAGTGTCACCACCCCAGTGTCACCAATTCCCCACCAGTGCCACCAGTTCTATCCCACTGTCACCACCCCAGTGTCCCCAGGGCTGTCCTAGTGCAACCACCCCTGTGTCATCATTCCAGTGCCACCAACCTGGTGTCCCCGGTTCCATTCCTGTGTCACCAACCCAGTGTCACCAGTTCTGTCCCACTGTCACCAGTGTTTTGGGGGTTTTGGGGGATCCCAGGTGGAGTTTGGGGGCTCATGGGGCGTTTGGGGGGATCCTGGAAGGGTTTTGGGGGGGGTCCCAGGTGGGGTTTGGAGGTCCCAGGGGAGGTTTCGGGGTCCCAGGTAAGATTTCCAGGGAATTGGGGCTTCCCAGTTGAGAATTCCCAAAGATTCACCTGGAGTTTCCCAGGTGAGAGCACAGGCCAGGGGCACAGGGGGGCCGAGGGAGGAGGGCCTGGGGATGTTTTGGGGGGGTTCAATCGATGGGGGGGCCTGGGGAGTGCTAGGGGGGGGTCTGCTGAGTGGGGGGGGTCCCATGGATTTGATGCCTCAGGTTTTGGCTTTTCTCTTTTTCAGATTCTGTGCTGCTTTACTCTGTGGGTCTGAGCTTCATATTAAGGGATGCTGAGCTCTGTTCACAGAGCAGGGAGACAAAACAATTCCTGCTCTAGCTGGGAACCCAAGGACAAATAATCCAAACCTCAGGCCCAAGAGCATAAACAACGTGGACTGAAGAGAGAAAAACAAGAAGGATGGGACTTCATCAGCTAAAGGTATAATTGGACAATTAACTCCAATATGCAAATGGAGCAGAACTTATAAAAGTGCCAGACCTCGTGACCGGTCGTCCATTTTGGGGCCATTTTGGTTCATCTTGGGCGTAGCCCTGGCTGGGCTCTCGTTCTGCCCAAGGTGTATCCATGGAGGCCTTTTAACAAATGCCTGCTTTACTGTGTAACCGCGTCTGGCCTCTGTTCTAGGCCAGCCTTGTGCAGGCATCAGTTTGTGGCGAGCACGAAGGGAGCCGAGGCACCCGGGCAAGGCTGGAGCAGAGGCAGAGGAAGGTGCAGCTGCTGCCCCCAGCCCGCGGCACTGGCGGGGCCCAGGTGCGGTGCCGAGGGTGCGGGAGGCCGAGAAGCTCGGGAGGAGCGAGAGAGGCGTGAGCGGCTGCAGGGGCGCTGCGTTTATCGGGTGGGGGCGGTGGGAAGGGGCGTTTTGTGCTCGGGAGCGCAGCGGGTGCGGTGCTCGCTGCGCCCCGGGCTCGGGGAGGGCGGGCGCTGTGAGCAGCGGGGTTGGATTGCGGGGCTGGGCTTGGCCTGGGGCCGGCAGTGCTGGCGCAGGGGATCGTTCCCGCAGCGCCGCTCCGGAGCGCCGCGATTGGAATCTCGCTCTTTCTCTCGCTCGTTGGGTCTTTTAATTTCTACTCAGAACTGTTAAAATTCCGTGTGTATATTCTGCTGCGAGTGTTGTAGTGATAATATCCCGAGAAACAGTCCCCTGGGATTAGCACTGAGAAACTGGGGAGCCCTTACCGGGGGGAGCCTTGTTTTTCAAAGCCAAGCTTATTGGACTCTCAGAAAAGATCTGGCCGCGGTATGAACTAGAGGACAATCAGACGAGGCCCGAGTTTGGTAGTTGCGATAAGAGATTAATATCAAGTTTGATTTCCCGTAGACGCGAGGATAAATACTCGGGGTGCTCAGGTGAGCTGGAGTATGCGAGGCTCTTTCTGGTGTCAGCGTGTCAGCGGAGCCCCGCAGCAAAGCAAAAGGAAGAGCATCCCTTAGTCTCAAAGGGAAAAGGGGAGAAAAGGGGAAAAGAGCCAATAGTGGCAAACAAAAGTAAAACGAAGGAGGAAGAAGGCTTAGATCGAGTCGCTCCCGCCCCGAGGGTGGGGTCGGTCGGGTCCGGGCCAAGGCGCGCCCCCCCCGCCGCCACCGCCGGCACGATCGGGGGGCGGGGGAGGCGCAGCTCAGCCGGGGCCCCGGGCAGGGAAGGAGGAGAAAGGCGAGCCTGGGCAGGCAGGGATGGCGCCGGCCCCGGCCAGGAGGAGGAGCCGGGGGCGGAGCCTCGCACCGGGAGAGGGGAGGGGATGGATGGCGGGCACAGCCCACGGCACCGCCCCGAGAGGAGGAGGAGGAGCCGGGGGCGGAGCCTCGCACCGGGAGAGGGGAGGGGATGGATGGCGGGCACAGCCCACGGCACCGCCCCGACAGGAGGAGGAGGAGCCGGGGGCGGAGCCTTGCACCGGGAGGGCGGAGAGGGCCCCGCCCATGGGGGGAGGGGTCTCTCCGCTCCCAGCCCTGTCAGTTTCCATGGCAACCCTGAACGCCGGGGCGTGGCTTCGGGGGATGACGTCACCGGTGCCGGCGGACGCGCAGCCCGGGTTAAAAGACGCAGCAAATCCTGCGTGGGGCTTCCTGGGATCGGGGGTAGGCAAAATAGATTATATGGTACAACAGGGTCAGCCGAATCGGAGAGCTCCTGCTCAAGCAGCTCCGAGGAAGATGAAATTGATGAACTCATTGCAGCCTTGAGCAAGCGAAGGAGGGGAAAGATCGTGAGAAAAGCCATCAAAGAGCATAGCCCCATAGTGAAACGTAGTAGATTAAAAAAAAGAAAATAATCCGGTTTTATAAGCCCCACTAAGACCACCAGTTGGCAACCAGGGGCCAATATATGTTAAAGTTCCATATTCCCTTGTGAAAAACACGGTTCATTTCCTGTTAAAATTCAAAAGTTTGAGAAAGGACAATAGGAGACAGTAAAACAAAGATTACGACTGGGTGCATTCTGGCACTAATCCAAGAACACCCCTAATAGTTTGGGAAACGCCCTTTTTATACTGTTTCTATTACATCAGGCTCTTGCATATTCATATCCATCATCCAGTTTACATATTCCAGGAACTGTTTAGCATGGCTCCTCCTCGGGTCTGCCTTTTTAGAGCATGTGTGTTTCTGGGCTGTGGTTTTGGTTTCCTCTCTTGATCACTTCCACTCTGGGCCTTGGTCCACACTTTCTTCAGGTGGCAGATGCTGATAGTTGGCATATCAATAGCAGGGTGCTCATGACATGTTCACTGGATGTTATCCCGACCAAACAGACAGTTCACTCCTAACTAGATCAGCTACCACTACTGCTAGGTCTAAGGTTTTGTTAATAGCAGAAACAAAAGCAAAGCTATTTTAACATTCTACATACAACATTCATCTGGATATTTGCAAAAAACAAACAATATAATATGCATTTATAACAATCCCTCCTCTGTCCGGTCGGCTGTCTGTCTCTGCCCAGACACGCGTAGGGTGGAACTGGGGCGACCGCGCTTCAAAGGACGAGTCTGGACTCTTCAGTTTTTCAGTCTTCAGATTGTTTATTATTTCTTATCTACAGAATTTTCTTTCTGCCCAACAGAGGTCTGACCTGCAAGGCAGCCAAGGGCACTCTGACCACCCACGGGGCGGTCATGTCTTTTTATACTAAAATGTACGTACATGATATTTACCTTTATTCCCCAATACTTTTCACCCATGTTGGCAAGTGCACCTTCACCATGAACCAATCCCCAAGTGCCAACATCACCACAGAAAATGGATGACAAGAAGAAGAAAGAAGAAGGACAAGACACGCCCTGATCCCTCCATCTTGTCTCCATAACCCCCCGTGTACCAAAACCCTAAAATCTCTATTTCACCCTGTAAATACATCATTCCTGCACCATTCACTCCCAAGTGACTCTCATGTCCTCAGACAGGTGGCACATCCCTAGAGGGATCGAAGTCAAGCCACCAGACGCTCCTGGCAACATTGTAGGATTTCCGAGCCCCCCAAGGGTTCTCTCAGTAACTCTGGATATCTGGAGTGATGTGCTGAGTTCTCACACTCCTCTTTCTTCCCTTTTTACAAATAATTTGGCTTGAGCAGTTTTTTTTTTCTATCCTTCAATATTTGCTTTTTTTTTTTCATAAATCATTTTTGCTTCTTCCAAGGGGTCTTTCTTATTATTTTGTTTCTTTAATACCAGAATCTTTTGTGCAGTCCCAAATGTAGTCAATTTTGGGTCTATAGGCATTGTTACTGAATCATTAAAACTGAAAATCACGGACAAACACTCTCTAACTAGTTAAAGTTAGAAAGTTGTATGCTTATTACACCAGTGGGTCTATTTATTACTCTGGGGGTGGGGGGGGAAGGTTTCCTGAAATGTGTGACTGCACCACACAAGGATTTTTGCCTTCTATTTATTTCCCAAAATAATACATATTCTCTAGTAGTTCTCATTCCCGCTTTGTATTAAAATGAGGTTATTAGTCCTTCACATGTGTGCAGTTCTTCTCTTGGATTGGGTCCATGGTGTCAATCTGGGTCAGTGGTCCCAGGGATGAAGTCAGGAAGGTCTTCATCAGGTCTCTGTGACCCTCTGGCACGATCCAAGGCCCCCTGCTTTGTGATGGATTAACATGGAGTCCATGTGCTGGGCATTGTTCTACTGGTTTCAGTATGTTCCTCTAATGGTTCACTTGCTCCACTTCTTTCTACAAATGAGCTCATAATACAACAATTAGCTTTAGCTTAAGCATTTAATAATTCATAACTTGTTATTTGTGTATCTGACTTCAATAAGAATTGGTTCTAACACTCAGCTAAAATCTTAAATTTTTAAAATCATGATTCACGTATGGCTGCTTTCCAATTCTGGTTCATCCCTACGATGCAACATGAACCATCAGTAAGAAGAACATAGCGTGTTTCTTCTGCTGGCAGTTGCTTGTAGGGTGGAGCTTCTTCAGCCTGTGTCACTTGTTCTTGTTCTTCTTTGTCAGCGAGACCAAAGTTTTCACCTTCTGGCCAGTTTGTAATTATTGCCAAAATTCCAGGGTGATTCAGGTTTCCAATATGGGCGTGCTGTGTGATGAGGGCAATCCACTTGCTCCATGTGGTGTTGGTGGCATGGTGGGTAGTGGGAACCTTTCCTTTGAACATCCACTCCAGCACCAGTAGTCAGTGTTCCAGGAGTTGTGCTTCTGTGCAAATTACCTCTGAGGCAGCTTGAACTTCTCCATAAGTGGCCAAGATTTCCTTCTCTTCGGGAGTGTAGTTGGCTTTGGACCCTCTGTAAAACTTCAGTCCCAGAATCCCTGTGGTCAGCCTCAAGTCTCCCCAGGCATCTTCTGCCACAGGCTCCAGGAGACACCATTGTTTCCAGCTGCAGAGTAGAGCAGGTTCTTCATCTCTGGTCCTGTCCTGACTGGGCCAAGGGCTACAGCATGAGTGGTCTTCTATTTGACCTGGGCAATAGCTTGTTGCTGTTCAGGGCCCCAGTGGGAATTGTTCTTCTTGTGGGTACCCAGGTAGAAGGAGCTGAAAATCTGGCTGTAGTCAGGAATGGGCATTCTTCAAAAGCCTATGGGACCTAGGAAAGCTTGTGCTTCCTTCTTGCTGGTTGGTGGAGACATCGCAGTGATCTTATTGATGACCTCAGTGGGAATCTGATGCCCTCCATCTTGCCACTTTACTCCAGGACCTGGATCTCTCGAGCAGGTCCTTTGACTTTGCTCTTCTTGATGGCAAAGACAGCTTCCAGCAGAATCTGGATGATCCTCTCTCCTTTCTCAATCACTTCCATCGCTGTGTTCCCCCACACAATGATGCCATTGATGTACTGCAAGTTCTCTGGAGCCTCACCCTTTTCCAGTGCACTCTGGATCAGTCCATGGCAGATGATGGGGCTGTGCTTCCACCCCTGGGGCAGTCGGTTCCAGGTGTACTGTGCGCCCCTCCAGGTGAAAGTAAACTGAGGCCTGCATTCTGCTGCCAGAGGAATGGAGAAGAGCACCTTAGCATTGTCAATGGTGGCGTACCCCTTTGCTGCCTTGGACTCCAGCTCGTACTGGAGTTCCAGCATGTCCAGCACAGCAGCACTCAGTGGTGGAGTCACTTCATTCAAGCCACGATAGTCCACGGTCAATCTCCATTCTCTGTCAGACTTGCACACAGGCCAGATGGGACTGTTGAAGGGTGAGTGGGTTTTGCTATAGGCCCCTTGGCTCTCCAGCTCACGGATCATTTTGTGTATGGGGATCACGGCATCCCAATTTGTCCAAAACTGCCAGAGGTGCCCCATCAAGGTGGCAATTGGCACTCATTGCTCTTCTGCTCTCAGGAGTCCTATTGCAGATGGGCTTTCTGATAGTCCAGGCAAGGTGTTCAACTGCTTCATGTTCTCTGCCTCTACAGCAGCTATTCCAAAAGGCCACCTGAGTCCCTCTGGGTCCTTGTAAAGCCATTCCGGAGGTAGTGGATACCCAGAATACACAGGGCGTCTGGGTCAGTCACAATAGGATGTTTCTGCCACTCCTTCCCAGTCAGGTTCAACTCAGCTCCCAGCAGGGTCAATTGCTGTGATTCCCCTGTAACCCCAGCAATGGAAACAGGTTCTGCCCCCACATGTCCCGATGGTATAAGGGTACACTGCACACCAGTATCAACTAAGGCATCGTACTTTTGTGGCTCTGATGTGCCAGGCCATCGGATCCACACCATCCAGAAGATCCGGTTTTCCTGTGCCTCTTCCTGGCTACAGGCAGGGCCCATCTAACCCTGGTTATTATTTCTTTCCTGGGCATACATGCTAGAGGTACCTTCAAGGAGATCTGACAGATCATACCTGGCAGCTTGGTCATGGGAGGTTGAGGCTACCTTCACTTTAGTGGAATTCCCTCGGTTAATGTTTCCCTTCTTGAGCTGATGCACCCGTGCTGCCAGGACAGAAGTGGGTTTCCCATTCCACCCTCCCATGTCTTCCCCATTGTTATAAGTTGTGGTGAGGAACCAACCACCAACAAGTGAGTCCAAACGAAATGTAATTTATTAATTGATAGAGCAAGCAATAATAGGCAAATTACAGCACTGGGTGAAGCCAACAAAAGGCTTGCACCCACCCGGGAGCGCTGGGTGTAGCCAGGGAGTCACAGCTCCGCCAACAGGCCACACCCCTTGGCAGTTCAGTCCTCCTTTTCATCTGTTGTTGTTGGGTGTCCTTCCGGTGTTCTCTGTGTCTGTGCCGATAGTTGCTAGGGGGTCTTATTCTGCCTTCTGGTGGTCGTCTGGATGAAGGCTCCCGTCCTCTTCCTCGAGGTCTTACAATAGCCTTTACCATATAAAGGCACATAGCTACATATAGTTACATATTGCTTATTTAGCCTTTCAACATATTAGCTTCTGACAGCTTGTGGTTTAAGCCTTATGACATTTATTTTGCAATATATTAGCCCATTATATTCATCTTGCAACATATTAGCTGGTTACATCTATCCTTGCGTTTTTTTCTATTATTGGCTTTTCCCCCTCTTATAGTCTTTTTAGCAACTTGATGAACAAACTAAGACATTAACTAATTACACCCATGGTCATGCAGGGAGAACCACAGGCCAGCTCGTGGGGTGTCCCCTCTCTGTCTAGCTGGGGGACGTTGGGCTCTGACTTTGGGGCCTGTGACTTGCACTGGTGGGATGTGGGAATTGTTCCGCCTCACCTCCTCCCTCACCACCTCCCTCATCTCCTCTTTGAGTTCCTTGACCACAGCAGAGACATGAGCCTGCATTGGGCCATTGATCATACTCTCATCATTTCTGAGCTTGTTGGCGACAGAACCCACTGTCTCTCGGTTGGTATCGGCATCAATCGTTGCAATGAAGGTGATGTATTGAGATGGCCCTATATTGGAATTACCAATATTGTGGATGGGACGTGCCTTGGCTTGTCTGGCCCCTCTGGCTGAACCAAATAGCGGCAACTGTGGTGTTTCACCCCAGAGACACTTTTGGCTAGCTGGATGTTGCAGCTGGGCACGTGGAGACAAGTCCAGGCATGCTGGGACTCCGGTAGCAGTGGGATGGAGCTTCCTCTTGTAGAGAGTCCACTCCTCAGGTTTCCCTGTGCCGGAGAAGCTTTAAGGCGATGGTGAAGGAAAGGAGTCGGTTCTGATGGAGGGTTTTAATCCAGAGCTTTTATTCTGGCCCACAGGCCTCTGAATCCAGCAACTCCTCCAACAGAACTCCCTGAACTGCATGATTGCTCACCCTTTTACCCAGGGGAGGGCAGGAGGGAAGGCATAGGGAGCCCACCACCCAGGTACAGGAGAGGAGGTGTCAATGGACAAAGGAGACCTGGATGGCCCAATGCCCCCCAGGGGTAGAGGGCATCCTTTGAATCTGCCCAATCACTCGACACCCTTCTGGAATTCCAGGATTGACAGACAGTGCTCAGCAGGGGTCCGGGTGGGGAAAGGAAGGGTGATTGAAACACCTGGGAGGGAATCTTCAGGGGAGAAACCTGGGGTTCTAGGGTAAACCATGAAATCACACTGCAACATCTCCCCCTTGTTTTGTTTAAAATGAAGGGGACTGGGTTTGGGGGGCAGAATGCTCACCAAACCACAGTTGGTAAGTTGGTTCCTCTGTTGTCATCTTTTTGTGAAGCTCCCATACCTTCTCAGTGATTTCTCCATGGGCAGGTCCTCACAGCACTGACTCCTCCTTCTTCACAGCATAACCAACAAACTGCAGCTCTCTTCACAGCACAAGCAACAAACTCCAACTCTCCTCACCCAGCTCACTCACTCTTTTGTAGTACTCATCTTCTTATTGGACACAGCTGTGGCCTATTAAGGGCAGGCCTGTTCCTAATCTTTGGTGACTAGTACAGCTGCAATTCCTCAGGTGTGAGACTGCCTTCTGCACTATTTTCTTACATTTTATCCCTCCACAATTCCCCCTTTTCTTTTAATTACGAAGTTGCAGCATCTCTAGAAAGATATGTTTGAGTAAATTCATCAGGCAACACGTCACAGCAAGAACATCAACCTAAGGCTTTTCAAAAACTAACATTGTGTCTACTATCTTTTGCAGTGCCCTTTGCAAAAGATAGCGAACTTAGTACAAACATCTTTTGTGTAATTTCTGTTTAACTTTGGAATGCGTCTGTGCGCTGACCTTGACTCATTACCCAAACTTACATTACATATTATCAGAAACTCTTATACTTACACTTTTAGAGTATTGACAATATCAATAGCTGTGCAACTTTATAAGGCAACTCACAAGAATAAGCTAAAGGCTATATATTAGGCTAGTAACAAATAAAAAGTTACATAATTTTATCAATAGCTGTACAACTTGAACAACACAGATCCAGTATCTGTCAAGTGTACATATGCTTATGGAGTATAAACTTTCACACTTATGCCTAATCAAAGATTAATAGTTGCAATTCACAAACAAAATGCACATGTTTCATCAGCAAATGAATACACCATACTGAATGATAGAGCTACTCTGTCCCCAGCTCCCACTGCTGGTTTAATCTCCAGCTGCACCTCTCCCTGCAGCCCATCCCAAATCACATCAGGTTACTGTGGAGATGGCCACTATACTATTTTAGAGGGCTTCTCTTACATGTTGTCTGCACAGCTCTGACTCTGCCTCCCAGAGCTCTATGTTGCTTTTATTCCAGTGCTCACATAGCAGTGACTTAGCAAACCTCCCCCTGTATTCCTCAGGGGCCCTGCTATGGCTGAGGCGCTGGCTGCTGCTGTGGCCATGCCATTGGGCACTTCTATCACACAGCTTGTGTCCTGCTGCACACACTGCCATGTTACTTCCCATTGTGTCCCCAGCGGCTCACCTGTACTCTAGGTGTCGAAATCTGTCAGGTCTGGACCAGGCAGCATCCCCTGCTGCTCTCAATATTACACTGGGCTCCATCTCCAGCTGCACCAATGCTGCCTCCCCCACTACGTCCCAGTGGGTCACGGTTGCCAGTTGCTAGGACCCTGTATGGGCCCCCACCGACTCTGTTCTTATCACGTTGGCAATCACCAGATGTCGCCATCGGGGCCGTCGGGGCGGTCACGACACAAAGCAGAGACCACAAGCAGTCTCAGATGGCAACTCTTTATTATTGAACATGGCTGACCTTTTATACACTTTCCAATTGTTTATACTTCTTCTACACTAACTATTGGCCACAATAAGTCAACATAACACTATTGGTGAAAAGTTACAGTGACTTCAACTAACTTTCTAAAAATGCTTCGTTCAGCTGCAAAGTTCTCTTATCTTTCTTCTCTCGGTCTCCTTGGTTACAGCCTTGGAGAGAGCTCCTTATCAGCTTCTTCTTGCTTCTCAGCTCCTTCTCACTCCTTTAGCTAACAGGCCTGCTGTTAGCCCCTTCCACATTCCTCTCCTTCAGGAGGGTCAGTATTTTGCACTGAGGCTTCCAGGTCATCCATTGGAGCACTAGGGGCTTCCAAATGGTAGACTTCAGGAGGGGAAGATGAGCTTGAAATTAGCTTGTAAACCATGTGCTTGATTAGCCCAAAAACAATGCTAACAACTAGAGTAACAATAACTAGAATAAACAGTACTAAACCCACAGCTTTCAGAATAGATCCCAACCAGCCCGAGAGTCCCCAGCCCTTGAACAGTCCACTCAGCCAGTCGTCAGTTTCTCTCTTGATGTTGTCCACCATGGTTTTCATTTTTTTGATCATGGCATGAACGTTCTCTGCCTTTGATGACAAGTTGAGGCAGCAGAGACCTTCAAATTCTTCACAGCAATGGTTGTGCAGGAGGAGAAGATAGTCTGTGGCCGCCCTGTTTTGAATGGTGGCTTGCCTGGTAATTTCTTCGTCTGATAAGAGGTCACTCAGGGCAGTAGAAGTGAGGTTTGCCTGTTTTGCAACCCAACATTCCAATTAGCCTAATTCTCCCATGCTTTTTGCTGCCAAGATCCACGGCAGGACTGTAATTGTGGTGGCCTTAAATCTGGACCAGTGAACAATTTCCAAATTACAGTCTGGGTCTAATTGCCTTAGGTCCCTTTTTTGGATAGCCAATTTATGTGCATTGTTTTTTATTTGCCAGTGCATTAGAATTGTTGAATTTGGGGTAAACAGGCTCAGCTTGCCAAAGGTGCATGGACCTCTGAGCAGACGAAGGGGGAGGCCTGCCCATGCTCTGTCTCCACATATTAAAAACACCCTTTGGGAGCTCATGGGGCTTATAATCATCACTCGACGAGTGCATGGCTAGGACTGAATTTTTGCACCAGTTTTTGTCTGTGTAGTGTGGGTTGCTAGGGTCAGGATAGGTGTTCAGTTCAACTTCATAATGTGGTAACTGGGGATTAAATTTAAAGTGAATGCAAAAGGTTGCATTCATGGAGCCCAAGAGATGGAATTCTTGTGGCTCCCTTTTTGGCACCGGTAACTGTCTTGCCCTCTGCTGCCATACCAGTAAAGGATTGTCAGCAGGGTAGTGACCAGGAGAAGGTGCGAGCGAGTTAACTTCATGTAAAGCATGCCACATTTTGTTTGGGAACTCTGCGGATTTAAAAGGAGCTCCCACCAGGCAAGTTGACAGGGGATCAGAGGCTGTTGCTGTGGAGAGACAGATGTGATCCTGTCCAAGGGCTCTGGCCAAGGTGGTCCATGTGTTTGCTTTGGGCTGACGGACTATCCAGGAGATTGCTGGTGGAATGATCGCGAGTAGGACGAGGAGCAGGCTCGGTCTCATGGTGTCTCGAGACTGTACACGAACAGCAGGATCCAAACTGGTAAAAGGAAACTTAAGACAGAAATATATTACAAACTATTTCAGACAGGAGGCTTAAATGGAATTTCCACCAGTGAATGCATGCAGCGTCTCCTCCTGCAGGCAGCATTGGCAACCTGGGGCGCTCTGTAGACTTCCCTGAGACCCTGGGGACATAGGGCCTTACCCATTCGGGTGGAATCCTCTTTAAACCAGAGGGGGTGGACACGCAGGTGTATCCACGTCCCCATGTAACCAATTTGTAAGGTCCCACCATCTTCCAAGTCTCAGGGTCCTTTATTAAGACTGGAGGCTTTTCTTTCACTGACATCTGACTGCTCCCCCCAAAGTGGTGTACGATGGGTGGATTCAGGCTATCAAAGGAACAATTCAGAAAATTGATTGTGAACAGTACCCTGGATAACCGGATGTGGGGGGGTTCTACCTTCAGAACCTGTTGTTGCTGGTCCAGGACTCTTTTAATATTGCAGTGAGTCCTTTCTACTATGGCTTGACCTGTAGGGGAGTAGGGGATGCCAGTTTTGTGCTCTACTCCCCATTGCTGCAGGGAGCTCCTCAATTCCTTGGATTTGTAGGCAGGCCCATTATCAGTTTTCAACTCCTTGGGGATGCCCATGAAAGAGAAAGCCTGTAAGAGATGCTTTATGGCTCTGGAAGATGATTCTCCTGTGTGGGCAGAAGCATAGACTGCTCCAGAAAAGTGAACGTATTTCTGCCATCCAAATGAGTGTATGTGTGTGACATCTGTTTGCCACAGTTCACAACTGTTCAACCCCCTGGGGTTTGCTCCTATACTCACTGTAGGGAGTGCATGTTGTTGGCAATTGGGGCATGTGGCCACAATCGCTTTGGCCTGTTCTCGAGTGATGTGGAACTGACGAACCAGGCCAGGTGCGTTTTGGTGGAAAAGCTGGTGGCTGATTTTTGCCTGTTCATAAACATTTGGAAGAGTGGCCATCACTGCAGGTGCAGCAAGGGCATCTGCCCTTCTGTTGCCTTCAGCAATAAACCCTGGCAAGTCGGTGTGTGACCTGACGTGCATCACGTAACATGGTTGCTCCTGGTGGGTGACTAACTTTACAAGTTTTGAGAGCAATTCAAAAAGTGCGATGTTAGACGCTTCTTGCAGTATTGCTTGATCTGCCCTGGACACTACTCCTGCCACATATGCAGAATCTGTTATCAGATTGAATGGTTCTGAGAACCTTTCAAAAGCCCTAACAACTGCAGCCAATTCAGCAACCTGAGGTGAACCTTCCACCTCAGCAATGTCCATCTCCCACTGCTGGGTTTGAGGATCCTTCTAAGTCATAACAGACTTGTGGGACCTCCTGGACGCATCTGTAAAGACAGTCAGAGCCTTTTTTAAAGGTCTCCTACTCAGAGCACTTCTAAATTTCAGAGTAAATTGGACATCTTGTTTGAACATTTTGTGGGCAGGCCAGTGGACAGAAATTTGTCCTGAGTGGGAATCTAGAGCAAACTGCAACACTTCATTTTCTTGAAGCAATTGTTCCAATATTTTCATAGAATTTTGGCCCAATTTTAACTCAATTGGAATGTGAATACACTCAAAGTCACATCCTGCTAGCTCCCTAAACTGGGTCCTTGCTTTCTGGATCAGTTCTGCTACCAGCTCTTGGGGCTTTGTCATTCTCTTGGACCTTTTGTGACTGAGGAAAACCCATTCTATGATCAAGAGTGGGTCCCTCTGGTCCTGGCCCTTTTTAGGTGTTTCCTTTGCCTTAGATGTTTGTTTTTCCTCCCACTGGAAAATGATTCCATGGACGTGTGGCGACTTACCTAAGATGATAAATTTGAATGACAGGTCAGGCTGGCATCGGTGGGCCTGTCTTGTGGACATTGCAATCTGAACCTTTTCTAGAGCTTTCCGTGCCTCTGGGGTAATAGACCTAGGAGCACCGGGGTCCTCTCCCCCTTTCAATAAATTGAAAAGAAGGGCAAGATCTTCATTAGTCAGACCGAGCCATGGCCTTACCCAATTCAAAGACCCACACAACTTGTGGACATCCACTAGGGTCTTGATGTTTGTATTGATTTCTAATTTTTGAGGAACAATGGTCCTATTTCCAATTTCTAAGCCCAAATACTTCCAAGGTGGCATCTTTTGAATTTTCTTTTCCTGGAGCTCAAACCCTGCAACAATCAATGCATCGATCGTTAGGTCAAGCACGTGGGTGAGTAGATCATCACTGGGGGCACACACAAGGATATCATCCATATAATGATAGATGATGGCCTTTTCTGCAGCTGCATGCACTGGGGAAAGCAGGGAAGAGACACACCACTGGCAGATCGCTGGGGAAACCTTCAGGCCCTGAGGGAGAACTGTCCAATGGTACCTTTACATAGGGGCTTCCATGTTGATGGTGGGGACCGAGAATGCGAAACGCGGTGCATCGTCAGGGTGTAGGGGAATATGAAAAAAACAATCTTTTATATCAATAACAGTCAATTTCCAATCCTGGGGAAGCATCGCTGGGGATGGCAAACCAGGTTGGGGAGAGCCCATATCTTCAATGACATTATTAATTTGTCAGAGGTTGTGGAGGAGCCGCCATCTCTTTTTGTCAGCTTTCTGAATGACAAACACTGGAGAGATCCACGGGGACGTGGTCTCCACAATGTGACCCTTTTTCAGTTGCTCTTCCACTAGCTCCTCAAGTGCCTTTATTTTTTGTTTACTGAGCGGCCACTGTTTCACCTCAACTGGTTTGTCTGTCTTCCAATTCTGTTTTTGGGTGCGGCACTGTTCAATGACCACTGTACAAAAATCCTGTGGGGAGTCTGGAATATCAATTGTGACACCTCACTGGGCCATTAAATCTCTCCCTAACAAAGGTTCCGAATAATCTAACACAAATGGACGGATATTTGCCAATTGTCCGTTTGCTCCCTCCATTTGGATTATGCTTTTGGATTGTCTCGCCAATTGCAGGCCTCCTACACCTTGAACGTGACCCGCAACGTTTTGCAAAGGCCAATGTGCAGGCCAGTCTTGTGCTGGGATCACTGTGCAGTCTGCACCCGTGTCTACAAGCATCTCAATGCGTTTTGACTCCCACCCCCACTGACATTACACCATATTTTGGATTTGTCTTTCCCAATAACTTGGACTCGGGCGACTGTGGGCCCTTGCTTTTTGGCGCTGTCGCAGACATCTTTTTGTGAAAATATTTAGGATTTTCCTGTTGAAGCTGAGAAGTTTCAGCAACAAATGTAAACAATTATTGCCTGCTGCTGTGGAATGCAACAGGTCCACCTGTGATTGGCCCCTCTTGGATGTTTATAATTAATGTCCAATCAAGACGGAGCTGTCTCGGACAGAGTCCGAGAGAGCTGCCTTTGTTATCATTCTTTTCTATTCTGTTCTTAGCTTAGCTAGGTTCTGAGGAAACCTTTTCCTTTCTTTTCTTTTTAGTATAGTTATAATGTAATATATATATATATATCATAAAATAATAATTTAAGCCTTCTGATCATGGAGTCAACATTCTCATCTCTCCTCTCATCCTGAAAACCCCTGTGACCATCATCACATGGCGCCTTCAGGTAAACACGGCACAGGGATAGCTTGTGCAACGATTTGTCCTTTGGGAAGAAACAGGGGTGGGTGGAAACAGTGCAGCCCGAGAACAAATTGCTCAGGATCTGATGTTGTCATTCCTGGAGCAATTTGAATCTCTTGTGGTGTGTGTTTGGTGTCCCCAATGACGATGTACTTACAGTGAATTCGGTGCCAGTACCCTGCTGTTGTGGGTTGACGGAGACAAAATGCCAGTCAGTGTCTTTCAGGTGGAGTGATTCTGTCAGCTGCAACCTGTAAGGCTCATTGACAGAAGATGTGGTTAACATAGGTTCACCTAAGTCATAGTAAAAGTTATTTTGTTTCACTTTCAACAGTGGACCAGCAGACGTAGTCTTTGAAGCATCTGCTTCACTTACAGAAATATTAATATTACCACACGCTTGGTCTTTTTTGCTTCCATTATTCCCTTGTCCTGCTCTTTTTGTGTCTGCACGCCTGGCAGGCCAGCGCTCCCCTTTCAGTTTCTTTGTTGTTATTGACCCCCTGGGAGTGCTTGTAGTCCTCCTCCCCTGCCATTTCTAAATTCATCAAATTGCTTTTTCAGGGGTCACTGGCTACTCCAATGCCCAAGGTTGTTGCAAAGCAGGCATGGCTTTGTGGGGCCAACCATTGCTGGTCTTTGCTGCTGCCCAGGGTGCTGCTGTGCTGAGGGAATGGGCGCAGGGCTGGCAATGGCGACACGCTGAGGTGGTCTTGGCAGCAGCCTTGGTCTGGTGTCTTCAGCCACACTCATCAGAGGCACTTTCCTGTTACAGACTAGAAGCATATCTTTTAGTGTAGGGGGGGTCTAGAGGGAGACTCAAAATTGCCGCTCGACACTGTTCATTTGCATTTGTAAATGCCATTTCCTCTAAAACCTCTTCCCTTGCATTCTCTTTTTTAACTTGGATTTCAATAGCTCTAGTTAGCCTTTCTACAAATTTCAAAAATGGCTCAGATAGTAGCTGCTTGATCTTACAATAAAGCTCAAATGGGCCTTCAGGTTGGAGGGAAAAGAATGCTTTTTCAGCTGCTTCTTTGACTCTCTCAAGTGCTCCTACAGGAATTACTGCAGCTTAGATTGCGGCTAAGGACTGTTGGCCCTCACCGGAGAGATGCTCAGTGGTAATTGGCATGCCATTGGTGTCTTTTGCTGTATTTGGATCAGCATGCAAGTCTGGGAGAGCTTCTTTTAGCAGTTGTTTCCATGCCAATTCCCATAATTTGAATTCTGTAGAGGTCATGAGGCATGAAAAAAGCTGTTTTAAATCATGTGGGACTACTACAGTCCTACCCAGTTCGGCATTTAAAAGGCCAGGGAAGTATGGGCTATGTGGGCCATACTCCTTGTGTGCTTTGCAGACCTCTTTCAATATTTGCTGTGAAAAAACTTTCTAATTAACAGTTGGGGCTCCTCCCCCTTGCCCTGCATACTGATACATAATAGGGGCAAATGACAAAATGGGACCCTGTATTCTCAGGTTCGCTGTTGATGGTCTCTGCCCCGAGATGCGTAGGATGGTTCTGCTGCAGCCCGCGCTTTTGAAGAACGAGTCTGGACTCTTCACTTTTCGGTCTTGAGGTTGTTTATTAATTCTTTTCTATAAAATTTTCTTTCTGCCCAGCTGAGATCTGCTCAGCAAGGCAGCCACAAGCACTCTGACTGCCCCCGAGGTGGTATCATCTGTTTATACTACAAACTATGTATATCCTATTTACTTTTAATTCCCAATACCTATCACCTATGTTAGACAGTGCATTTCTACTCTAAACCAATCCCAAAGTGCCAACATCACAGCAGAAAATGGAGAACAAGAAGAAAGAAGAAGGACTAGACACGCCCTGATTCCTCCATCTTGTCCCCATAATCCCCATACAAAAAATCCTAAAATCTATATTTTCACCCTGTGCATATCTTATTACTACACCATTCAAACCTGTGTGACTTTCACATCCTCATACAAAGCTGGCAATTCGCTGCAAGGATCAAAATCAAGCCACCAGCTGTTCCAGGCAGCATGCTGGGGTCTCCGAGCCCCCTGACGGGGTTCTCAGCAAATCTGGACACCTGAAGGGATGTGCTGAGTTCCCACAGTGGCCACAATGGCTCGAGCCTGACTTTGTGTTAGCTGGAACTGACGGATCAGACCTGGAACATTTTGATGGTATTGGTGGTGACTTAGCTTTGCCTGTTGGAAAATGTCTGGAAGGCGTGCCATTTCTGCTGGGGCGGTGAGGGAATCTGCTTTGCAATAATGTTCTGCAACCTTGCCTGTCAAATCGGTGTGTGACCTCACATGCATCACATAGAACAGATGCTCCCGCTGCGAAACAAAATAAATTAGTTTTGAGAGCAACCTGAAGAGATGCTCATTCTTGATGTCTTTGAGAACTGCCTGCTCCGCTCTGGACGCTACTCCCGCCACATAGGCTGAATTGGTAACTGTCACTATAGGACACGAAAGAACACAAGCACACCACTGTTCTCAAAGTGAAGAAAAAAAGGGAAGTTTATTTTCTGACTCCAACATTTATAGTTTTCCAAAAGCGACAGCAGATTGGAGGGTGACAGTGACACCTCTCCAATGACACTGGTTGAAGCTGTGGCTGTTTTTAAGGGGGGCCCGGCTGAAGGGATTTAGAGAGACCAGCCACCTTCAGTTACACCAGCACTCCCCTGGCGCGAAGCCAGAGGCATGTGCCGACCGTGGGTGGGGCGAGAAGAAACAGTCACCGATATTAAAGCAACCGCGCCGCAGGAGTGAAGAAAAGAGACGGCTCTCCTCTGCTGGGTGAAGCAACTTGGTTTAATCCAGGGTAGGGGAAGTGCAGGGTGGCCGCCCAAAGGTGGCGAGCGGAGGAGGAGCCCCGAGCCCCTCCAGGGACCGGGTTTTAAAGGGAAGGGGTGGGTACACAAGAAACCAATCATAGAACGAAAATTTGGATACATTGAAGACTGATGGGTGGTGTGGATCAATGGGGATAGGTCAGGGGAGGAGCCCAGGCCTACCAGCCAGTCACTCGACACCCTAGCTGGAAGATTCTGGAACTTGGGGTGGGGTGCTGGTGACTGGCAGAAGGACTGGGGAGGGGATACAAGGACAAATAAGGGATAATGAGGGAAAATAAGGAGGGGAAAACCGTGACTGACATAACTGGGGGTTTGAGCCAGACCAACTTGCCAAGCTAGGAGAGGGGAGAACGGAACAAACCAAACACAAACCACAACATCTCCCCCTTTTTTGTTTTAAAAAGAAAAGGAAGGGAGAAAACAAACAGTACCTTATAATCAGGCGGCAGTTGTCTCTTGTGCTGTTTTAAAGTCCAGGCTTCCACCGCTCACGCTTTCAGAGTCTGAAGTCGAGGCAGGGTCCTCCTCGATATCTGAAAGCTCCAGATGGTTTATGTTGGCCGCTGAGGCATTCAGCAGAAGTCTCTTAACCAATCCCCACATTAGGGAGCAGGCGATGACAATTACGAATATAACTAAAACAAAATATGAGACGGACCGAACTATGGACCCAGCCCATCCTGACAGTCCCCAGCCCTTGAACAGGTTCCCCAGCCAGTCCGATGTCTCACTCTTAACCTCGTGGACGAGCTCTTTCATCTTGCGTATGGAGACCCTCGCATCTTCTGCCCTGGATGACAGATTTAAACAGCACAGGCCCTCGAATTCCTCACAGCTGTGGTGGTGGAGTAGCAGGAGGAAGTCGATGGCCGCCCGATTTTGCAAGGTGGCCTTCCTAGTTGTTTCCTCGTCTGCGAGGAGGTCAGTCAAGGCAGCCGAGGTAAAATTTGCTTGCTTTGCCACCCAACACTCCAGGCGGCCCAATTCACCCAGAGACTTCGCGATCGACACCCACGGCAAAAAGAGAGTGAGCGCGACCGATTTTGGTTTGGCCCAATGTTCAATTTTGGAGTCGCAGTCCGGGTCAAAATCACGAAGATCTCTTTTGGATATTGCCAATTTAGACTGCGATCTCTTATATTTCCAATCCCTAATTTGAGTGACGTTGGGGTTAAGCAGCGTCAGCTTGCCAAACGTACAGACACCTCCGGCCAGACGAGGGGGGATGCCAGCCCACGCCCGGTCTCCGCAAATGAAAAATGTTCCCCGGGGCAGCGCCAGCGGTTTGGTGCCTAAGGTAGATGCAAATGGCAACCGGATGGTGAAATTGCACCATCGCGCTGCTTGGTACTCCGGGCTAGGCGGCCCGATGTTGGAGTACCTCGAGGAACCGAAAAGGGGGGAATACTGAAACCAGATACAAGCCGATGCTCTAGCGGAGCCGACTAGATGGAGCTCTGGGGGGTCGGACTGCAGGGGGGTCAATTTCCTGAGCCCGTCCCTCCAGGCGTTCTGGGCGTCTACCATGAGGGGCGGATTGCGGTGGAGTAATGAACCTAAAGTAACATTAAAGGGGTAGGGAAACTCAAAAAGAGGGAGAGGGATCCCCACTAGGCAGGACGACATCAGGTCTTCAGCAGAGCCAAGGTCCAGGCAGATGTGCTCCTGCCCCATGGCTTGAGCGAGGGTCCTCCACACGTTCGCCCTTGGCTGGGGAACTATCCAGGGGTTCGCAGGTGGTGGTAGAGTCTCGATAAGGAGGACTGTCAGGAGGGTAATGATGGTCATCGGGTTCATGCAGGCGGGAGATCAACTAAAAGGAAACAGAAATATAAGTCGAGAAGGTTTGGCTCGAGAGAGGGGGGGGGTCAGGACTGCGGTCAATGGTGGCTTACCCACCAGTTCCTCCGTTTCCGCCGCCAACACGCCTCTGCTACCTGTGGGACCGGTTCTAGTTTTGCACCCCGCTTAGGGCGGAAGGGCTTGACCCACTTTGATGGAATCCATCTCGGACCTGAGGGAGTGGACACGCAAGCGTATCCCCTACCCCAGGTCACGAGATCAAATGGCCCTTCCGTTTTCCAGGTCTCCGGATCCTTAATGAGGACCGGGGGCCTGGCCCTAGGTCGCAGCTCCTCGTGCTTCCCGAAGTGTCGCACTATGGGCGGGTTGAGATTTTCAAAGGAGCAATTTAGAAAGTTGATAGTATACAACGCCCGTGCGAGACGGATGTGAGGGGACTCCACCTTCACTGCCGAATGCTGTTGCTCCAAAACCCTTTTAAGGCTCTGGTGGGTCCTCTCCACCACGGCTTGGCCTGTCGGGGAATAGGGGATGCCGGTCTTGTGTTCTATTCCCCATTGCTGTAGGAAGCTCCGCAGTTCCTGGGATTTGTAAGCTGGGCCGTTATCTGTTTTGATTACCTTAGGGATGCCCAGGACCACGAATGCCTGAAGCATATGCTTCCTGCAATCCGCAGCCCTCTCACCTGTGTGGGCAGAGGCAAAGACAGCACTAGAGAAAGTGTCCACAGAGACATGTACAAACTTAAAACGGCCGAATGACGGATAGTGGGTCACGTCCATCTGCCACACCTCGCAGCTGGACAAACCACGGGGGTTAGCTCCGAGAGGGACGGAAGG
Source organism: Molothrus aeneus (assembly GCF_037042795.1). Classification (NCBI taxonomy): domain Eukaryota; kingdom Metazoa; phylum Chordata; class Aves; order Passeriformes; family Icteridae; genus Molothrus; species Molothrus aeneus. The sequence goes on from NW_027099016.1 coordinate 2,979,642, forward strand.
GAGCTGGTGGGACTGGCAGTGAGGACATGTAGCCACAATGGCCTTGGCCTGTTCGCGCGTCAGATGGAACTGCCGAACTAGGCCAGGCGCATTCTGATGGAACAACTGGTGGCTGATCTTGGCTTGACTGAAGAGATCAGGGAGCGGGGCCACTTGAACAGGGGCGGCAAGGGCATCGGCACGCCGGTTGCCCTCCGCTACGAACCCCGGCAAATCGGTGTGTGATCTCACGTGCATGACATAAAAGGGTTGCTCTCGGTGGGAGACCAATTGAACCAATTTGGAGAGCAAGTCGTACAATTTTGGGTTTGACACCTCCTGCAGCACAGCATTTTCAGCTCTGGACACTACACCCGCTACATAGGCCGAATCCGTAACTAGATTGAAAGGTCCAGGGAACCTCTCAAAGGCTCTGATGACTGCATCCAACTCGGCAATTTGAGGTGAACCTTCAACCTCGGTGACATCGGACTCCCACTCCCGAGTTTGGGGATTCCTCCAAGTCATGACTGACTTGTGGGATCTTCCGGACGCGTCAGTAAAAATGGTCATTGCCTTTAGAGGGGTTCTACTCTGGATCGATTTTGTAGATAACACAAATTCCTGATTGAATAATTTGTGGGCCGGCCGATCAACACTAATTTGGCCGGGGTAGCTGTCCAGAGCGAACTGCAAAGATGTATTTGTTTGCAGCAGGCTGTCAATTACCCTTTGTTTTAGGTGGCCCGAATCTAATTTAAGAGGAATGTGTATGCACGCAAGATCAACGCCTGCCAACTCTCCGATCCTCAGCCTAGCCTTCCGGATCAACTCTGCCACCAGTTCAGCGGGTTGTGTCATTCTTTTGGACCGATGGTGGCTGAGGAACACCCACTCTATGATTAAGAGAGGGTCACTCGAGCCTCGGTCCCTGCCTTTAACGGTGTTGTCCCACTGAAAAATCACCCCGTGGAGGTGTGGCAGTTTGCCGCAAATAATGAGCTTGAATGGCAGGCCCGGATGACAACGGTGGGCCTGCCTGGCCGAAATTAGTCTCTGGATTTTCTCGAGTGCGGCCCTTGCCTCTGGGGTAAGGGTCCTGGGAGAACTCAGCTCCTCTCCCCCTCTCAATAAATTGAAAAGGGGGGCCAGGTCTTCCGTTGGTATGCCCAGCCAAGGCCTTACCCAGTTCAAAGACCCACACAGTTGATGGACATCCGCTAAGGTTTTGACAGTTGTTACAATAGCCAATTTCTGAGGAACAATGGTCCTCTTAGTAATCTCCAGGCCCAGATACTTCCAAGGCGGCACCCTTTGAATTTTTTCCTGCTGGAGCTCGAACCCTGCAGCAACCAGCGCATCGACTGTCAGGTCAAGGGCGTGGCCAAGTATGTCGGCGGTCGGGGCACACACCAAGATGTCATCCATGTAATGGTAAATGATGGCATCGTTTACCACTGCACGTATTGGGGACAGCAAGGAAGCGACGTACCATTGGCAGATCACTGGGCTGCACTTCATGCCTTGCGGGAGAACCCGCCAATGGTAGCGCTTGCTTGGGGACTCACGGTTGATGGAAGGAACCGTGAACGCAAAACGCGGGGCATCGTCTGGGTGGAGGGGAATTTGAAAAAAGCAATCCTTTATATCGATCACAGCCAATTCCCAATTTTGTGGGAGCATCGTTGGGGAGGGCATCCCTGGTTGGAGAGGCCCCATATCTTCTATAATGTTGTTGATCTGGCAGAGGTCGTGGAGAAGCCGCCACTTGTCCTTATTGGGCTTTTTGATGACAAACACGGGAGAATTCCACGGTGACGTGGTCTCCACGATATTGCCCTTAAGTAGTTGCTCCTCGACGAGCCCCTTGAGCGCCGCCAATTTCTGTTTGTTGAGCGGCCACTGCACTACCTGGACAGGCTTATCTGATTTCCAATTGAGCTTCCAGGTAGGGCGCTCATCAGTGGCCGCCGCCCGAAAAACCTGGGGAGCCGCTGGAAGGTCAATTCGGGCTCCCCACTGGGCTAGGAGGTCTCTCCCCCACAGGGGCTCCGTATAATCTAAAACGAATGGGCGTATAGAAGCCAATTGCCCATCCGGCCCCGTAATTTGCACGATGCTCTTAGATTGTTTCGCCAGTTGTAAACCCCCAACCCCACGGACGTGTCCTGGCGCGGTTTGCAACTCCCAATGTGACGGCCACTCCCGAGAAGGAATGACCGTGACATCTGCCCCAGTGTCTAACAGGCCTTTTAGCTGTTTGCCTTCCCCCCCTTTGGTAATATAACAGTCGAGGCGAGGTCTTTCATGCCCCAAAACCTGGGCCCAAGCGATAGTTGGCGTGGTGTCTCCTGGTGTTTGGTGTAATTCCCAGGTTATTTCAGGCACTGGTATTGCCTGAGCTACAATCTGCCCTTTAGGCAAAAAGATGGGGGGCTGGACACAGTGCAGGCCGACGGCGAACACCCCCGGGTCCGATGGTAAGAGGCCCGGGATAATGTTCACCGTCGGTGGTGTGTGCTTAGTGTCACCGACCACAACATACTTGCAGCGAATCCGTCCCCAGTTACCTGGGCACTCCGGGTCGACAGCAACGAGTTGAAAGTCGGAGGTCCTCAGGTGGAGAGCCTCCGAGAGCCGCAACCTATAGGGTGCAAAAGTAGAAGCGGTCGTTAGTACAGGTATTGTCTGGATAGGAAATGCAGAAGTCAGATCAGATTGATATGAGTCATGTCCGGTTGGCAGCGGTCCCTGGTCTCCCTTCCCCCTACGCGACGGTGGTAAGCGGCCCGCCTGATTTTTGTCAGCGCGCAGGGGGGCACTGCGCTCCAATTTCAGTTTTTTGGGGGGTTGACCCCCAACTGTCCTTGCTCCCTTTTAAATTTGTAAAATTCTGCCCGTAGGGGGCAGTCCGGCATCCAATGTCCAGTCCTCCCACACAAGTGGCAAGGTGCGGAGGACTTCGACGAAACAGCTGCTGCAACACCCTGCTCGGTGGAGGGCTCTTCTGCCGCGGCGACCCGGGGAGGTTGAGTCCTCCTCTTTTCGCTGTCCCTGGTGGTCAATAGCGGGACCTTGCGCGCGCACACTTCCAACATATCAGCCATCTGCGGTGCCGGGTGGAGGGGCAGGCTGAGGATGGCATCCCTGCATGCCTGGTTGGCATTTGAGGACGCCACCTCCCGCAAGATGGTGCTTCTAGCTCCTTCGTCCGACACCTGATGTTCAATGGCCTTCCTCAACTTCTCCACGAAGTCAAGGAAGGTCTCGTCTGGACCCTGAAAGATTCTAGAAAAGGCAGTTGGGGGCGCGCCCCCCGGCAGCAACAAAAAGGCTTTTTCTGCGGCAGCTGCCGACGCTTTAAGAGCCTCCCGGGGAAGGGTACTTGCCTGGGAGTACCCATCTTCCCAGTCCCCGGTCCCCAGGAGCTGGTCGATGGCCAAAGGGCGACCCATGAAGTCAACTCCCGATTGGGGTTGTCTCCACAGGCTCGGGAGGGCTTCAGTCACCCCCCTCTTCCAGGCGGCTTCCCACATTGCCCGCTCGGATGGATTCAGCAGGCAAGTGAAAAGCCGCCGGACATCGAAGGGGGTGATTTCTGCTTCGGAGAGTGTCGCTTCCAACACTCCCCGGAAGTATTCACTCTCCCGGCCGTACTCCTTTTTGGGCTTTGACCAGCTCCTTAATTTGTGAATGACTCAATGGGACCCATTGGCGACGCACTCCCCCACCCGCTTCTGGCTGGTAAACAACCGGAGCCACCGATGGTACAATGGCCGGCTCCGGTTCCCGGCCCTTGACCCCCCCCCCCCGGACCCCGAACCGTGGGAACCGGAGGGAGGGGCGTGGGAACCGGAAGAAGGGGAGGAGGGGGCGTGGCGGGAGACTGGGTGGCCCGATGACGAGGGGTCGTCCCCGGAGGCGGGAGCAGGAGGCGGGGCACAGTGCCAAGCGTTGGGCGGGGAAAGGGGCGGGATTGTGGGAGGAACGATGGGAGGAGCTATCATGGGAAAGGAGGGGAAATGAGATGGGAGGGGTCAGATAGAGGGTGGAGCTGGGGGGAGGTTGGGAGGGAAGGGGCGGGGAAAGGGGAGTGGCCGAGAGGCAGGAAGGGGTTGGAACTTGGAAGAAAAGGGTTGTGGGAAGAAGACGGGGGTTTTCCCGCCATCTCGACCATGCGGTCGCCTCCATTTTGGGCTGCGCCGCGGCCATCTTGTGAAAGCAGAGGCGACCAGGGGAAAACTGGGGATTCAATGAACTGGGGTACATGACTCTGGGGTTTGGGGACAGGAGCAGGGGAGGCAGGACAAGTCGAGGAGCCCCCGAGAGTTTGGCCAGAACTCTCGGGGCGGGGGGACCGGGTATTCTGGAGAGGGCCAGGGGATGATGGAACGCCCTGCGCCTGGCTGGTCTGGCGGGGTGCCCCCTTCAGAATCCCGGTTTTAATTTTGGGTATACGGGAAGGGGTATTCGGGACAGAGGGTAAGGAAACCAAACTGGGGTGTGAAACCAAACTGGGGCGGCGCTTGACGCCAACTGAGGTCTGTTCCGAGTTCCCCTGTTCTTTCAGTATCTTTCTAATTTGGGCAACTAGCCTGGCCAATTGTATGAGGGAAGCGTCGCCTGGCCTGATCAACTCCGAGAGTCGAGTTTTGACCCTCCGCCAAAAGGCAGGATCTTTGATCAGGTCAGGCGAAACCTCCGGGAACTCAGAAGAGACCCATTTTATTAACTTTTTGATGACAGGTTTTTCATAAACAACTCCCCCCCAACAAGGATTCCCTCAACTTGGATTTTGAGTCTCTTTTGGGCAGTAGACAGCCTAGCACCCATGGCTCTAAAAGACTTCCCGCGAAGTCAGATGTCTACTGCCACGAACTTCGCGCCCAAGCCGCCGCGCAAAAGGGAAAACAAAACTAAAAGGTGGCCATCCACCGGCCCCCGCCTGTAAAGCTGAGGGAGGGCGACGAAACACCCTGGGGACTGGGGAGAGCGACAGGGAGAATGGCGGAACACTCATGTGTCCGGTGGATGGTCAACGAAAAGCGAGGCGGAGTGGGTCCTGCGGCCGGACGGCTCCGGGTGCTCGAGTTCCCGTCCGGTCCCCGGGGAGCGCTGCCTCAGAGGGCCTGCTCACCTCGGGGTGCTGCTGCGTCCAAAGGACGGAGTCCAAAATCCGTAGGGTCCTTGCGAAGATTGTAAATCCAGGCTCTACTGGTCCCGAATCTGGCCGACCAGGAGCAGGCAATCGATGCAGAGGGGCCCCAGGCTGGGCGCCAGCAACTGAAGCTGTGGCTGTTTTTAAGGGGGGCCCGGCTGAAGGGATTTAGAGAGACCAGCCACCTTCAGTTACACCGGCACTCCCCTGGCGCAAAGCCAGAGGCATGTGCCGACCGTGGGTGGGGCGAGAAGAAACAGTCACCGATATTAAAGCAACCGCGCCGCAGGAGTGAAGAAAAGAGACGGCTCTCCTCTGCTGGGTGAAGTAACTTGGTTTAATCCAGGGTAGGGGAAGTGCAGGGTGGCCGCCCAAAGGTGGCGAGCAGAGGAGGAGCCCCGAGCCCCTCCAGGGACCGGGTTTTAAAGGGAAGGGGTGGGTACACAAGAAACCAATCATAGAACGAAAATTTGGATACATTGAAGACTGATGGGTGGTGTGGATCAATGGGGATAGGTCAGGGGAGGAGCCCAGGCCTACCAGCCAATCACTCGACACCCTAGCTGGAAGATTTTGGAACTTGGGGTGGGGTGCTGGTGACTGGCAGAAGGCCTGGGGAGGGGATACAAGGACAAATAAGGGATAATGAGGGAAAATAAGGAGGGGAAAACCGTGACTGACATAACTGGGGGTTTGAGCCAGACCAACTTGCCAAGCTAGGAGAGGGGAGAACGGAACAAACCAAACACAAACCACAACAACTGGTCAAACCAACAGTCCATCAACTCTCTCCTCCTCCATAAAGGAATGCAAAACAATGAGTTATTTACAGAAAGTGTGTGAGAAAGTTCACTACAAGAATGTCAACATCAGATGGCTTAGAAAATCTTAAAAAACCAGGGTGACATCTCACCCTTTTTCCATTTAAAAAAGAAAAAGAGAAAAGAAAATGAAAAATGTGAAAAAGAAAACATGAACAATATTAGTGTCCATTTGGGGAGGAATCATTGGAGTGATCACTCTCATCATCTGCAACCGAGTCATCACTCAATGATTCACCTGCTTGATGCCTTTCAGGTTGGTCATAGTTTCCATCTTGCCCGTTGGCTGGATTCTGTCTCTGCAGTCACAGGTCAGGGTGAACACATTTCAAAGGTACCCAGCGTACCCCAGTGTCTGTGGATACACAAGCATACCCACGCCCCGAAGCGATAAGCTCATAGGGACCCTCCCACTGTTTGGTGACTAAATTCCGCACCTGAACCTTCGCTCGAGGCTGATGTGCCTCGTCCGCAGCCTGCAACGAGAGATGGTGATTCAAAATGACAGGGTTATTTGAGTTCTGTGGCACAGTGAGATGACTGATTGTGCACAAAGCTTTTGCCAGCCGACTGTGCGGGGTTTCACCCTGCATTCCCCGTTTTTGTTTTTGAAGAACCCGCTTCAGAGTACCATGACCACGTTCTACAATAGCTTAACCAGTCAGAGAATGAGGGATACCAAACCTGTGTGAGACATCCCCCAACTGCAGGAGCTGCTGCACATTTTGCGACACATAAGCAGCACCATTGTCAGTTTTCACAGCAGAAGGTATGCCCAGAACGGCAAAGGCCTGCCTCCAGTGGGCAAGGACATCATGGGCCTTCTCCCCAGTGTGAGCAGAAGCCCACATCGCAGAGGAGAACGTGTCCACCGTGACATGCGCATACTTGAGCCAGCCAAACTCGGCAATCTGGGTGACCTCGGACTGCCAAAGCTCCAAGGCCCTAAGGCCTCTGGGGTTTACCCCTGCCGGCAAAGGTGGAACAAGTGCATGGCAGTCATCACATGACTCAACAATGTCACGAGCCTCGGCTGGCGTCAGCTGAAACTGCTTCTGCAGGGTATGTGCATTTTGGTGGAAAAACCCATGCGATGCCTTGGCCTGCGCGAGTGTGTCAGGCTGAGGCACTGCCCACGCTGGGTTAGCCAGCTTGTCAGCCCTCGCGTTACCTTCCACTATAAAGCCTGGCAAATTGGTGTGACTCCTCACATGCAGAACATAGAATGGATGAACCCGGGCCTGAATGGCACCCCACAAGGTCTTCAGTAAATGAAACAAGGCAGGATTACTGACCTCCTTCAAAACCGAATGACCCAACCGCTGTGCGATATCAGCCACATAGGCGGAATCCATGACCCAGTTGAAAGGTTCCTGGGAAAATTTCTCAAATGCCATGACAGCAGCCCTCAATTCAACCAATTGGGCTGACCCATCCTCATGACCTTCCAGAACCTGCCACTCAGATCCATCCCTCAAAGTACCAATGTCCTTTCCTGTTTTCCCTGAACCGTCAGTGAAGATGGTGGGTCCTTGCACGGGTTCCTGACTATTTTTGGGCCGCAGAGAGATTTGTGTGAATTTTGCCATATGCAGTAGCCTATGACTGGGCAGATGATAAATGACCTGCCCTGAAAAATTTTCCAGAGCACTCTGCAGGGACACACTGTTTGCAAAGCTCCAGTCAAAATCCTCCCGTTGCACTGGGAGTATGATCTTTGCGGGATCCGCACCCAGCAATTGCAAACACCGTTGCCGGCATTTGATTATCAAGTGAGCAATCAGCTCAAACAATGCTGTTGCCGTCTTCTGCGGCTGATGGGGCAGGAAAACCCATTCCAAAATGTGCAAGGAGTCGGACCATTTGTCACTCCACTGGCCAATGATGCCTGTGGGATACGAATCTGGAGTGACAGTGACATCAACGGAGGGATCAATGCAATGAACCTGGCAAGCCAAGACAGCTTGCTGAACCACCTCCAGCACCTGACGTGCCTCCAGGGTCAATGTGCGAGGTGACTTTAGATCAGAGTCCCCTTTCAACAAATCATACAGAGGAGACAGTGCGTCTGTCAGTCCCAAGTATGGATGTAACCAAGTACGGATGAAACTTACCAATTTCTGGGTATCATTCCGTGTCTTCACCAAATGCACAAATTGCACCTCCTGGTGATGGATCATCCGTTCCAGAATTTTGACCTCCAAGTACTTCCAAGGTGGTGGTTGTTGAACCTTTTCTGGAGCCACCTGCAGCCCATGAGCATGCAAAGCATTGAGCAACCGAGGCTGACTCCTCAGCAGCTCATCCTGGGTGGATGCAGCCACCAAAATGTCGTCCATATAATGGTAAAGATGGGCATCAGGAAACTGCTTGCGAACTCCAGACAAGGTACGGGCCACATACCACTGGCATATGGCAGGAGAATTGTGCATTCCTTGGGGCAAAGTCCTCCATTGATGTCTCTGTGCGGGCTCACCCTCGTTAATCGCTGGCACTGAGAAGGCAAACTTTGGTCTGTCATGGGGATGCAAAGGAATTGTAAAGAAACAATCCTTCAGATCCACAATGAGGACCAGCCAATCTGCAGGAAGCATGGTAGGCAATGGCATGCCTGCCTGCAATGTTCCCATGCTTTCCATCATGGCATTGACCTTTTGGAGGTCTTGCAACAACCTCCATTTCCCAGATTTCTTTTTGATGCAGAAGAGAGGAGTGTTCTAGGGACTGGTAGAAGGCTCCAGATGACCCTGGTCCAACTGCTCCTGCACCAGATTCCGAAGGGCATCCAATTTATCTTGAGGGAGGGGCCACTGCTTCTCCCAGACAGGTTTGTCCACCAGCCACCCTATAGGAGGTGTAGGACACTCTGTGCCCTTCATTGCAGTGGCCCCCATCAAAAATCCGTCCCGATGCGCACCCCCCAGACCGACAGAACATCCCTCCCCAGAGGTTGGCAGGAGTAGAAGTAACATGAGGCCTAACCCAGGCTGTCTGTCCCTCTGGGTTCGTGACCAGCACGGACCGCTGGCTCACGTAGCATTGTGCCGTCCCTCCCAGGCCCGCGACAGGCGTCCCCACCGGATCCAAGGGCCACTCCGGGGCCAGGCGGCAAGGGAGAGAACTGTGACATCAGCACCGCTGTCAAGAAGCCCGTGGAGGTGGATTTCCGACGGTGTCGCACCAGGAACAGACAGGGTGCACAGCATCTCGGGACGGTCCTTGGTCAGGACAGCAGCCCAGTGAACTTGAGGTGGCCCAGTGGAGCCAAAACCGCCAGCCCCACATGACCGGTCAGCTGACCTGCGAACAGAGGACTTAAAAGGCACAAGCTGAGCAATCCTCATCCCTTCTGGGATAGTGACGGGGGGCTGGGTGTGGAGACAATGGCACAAATCTGCCCTGTGAAATCCGCATCAATGAGCCCCAGGTGCACAATGATGCCCTGAAGGGTGGCATTAGACCTCCCCATAAGGAGAGCACTCATGCCCCCACCCAAGGGACCAAAGGATACAGGGGAACCTTGCATATCTGAGAAGACTCTAACACAACTGTTGTTGCGGTGCAGACATCCACTCCTGCTGATCCGCGGGTGCTGGCTGCAAGCCAGCAAAGGAGACCTTCATCGGCTCTGGGGTCTGGAGAGAAGCTTGTGTCCGCACACGCCCCTCTTGCGTGCTCCGCTTGCCATTTCCCGAGCCTGGCAAAGCCTGGCCATTAACACAAACAGTCGCCTTGCAAACACTGGACATGTGATTCGGCCTACCACACCAACCGCACAAGAACATGGGGAATTTGACCTTCTGCACTTTCTTCCCCCCCTTCTTGCCAGCCTGCGCAGTCCCCTGCTGTGGCTGCCCGCCCTGCAGTGCCACCCAAACTGGCTGCACAGCGGCAGCCACGGCAGCCAACTTCCAACCTGGGGGAACGATGTCTGTACAGGCCTCCGCCATCTCGGAGACAGTAGGAAAACCAGGCAGAACCACTATGACCCTCCTACAAGCAGCACTGCAATTACACCTCACAAGGTTTGCAATCACAACCCTCCTTGCCACAGGATCAGGCACCTGCCTCTCCACAGACGCAGTCAGCCTTACCACAAATGCCATGAAAGGCCCATCACTTCCCTGGACAATGGTTGCAAACGGCGGCTTCAGAACAGCCATTTCCAGGGTCTGAACAATCGCTGCCATGCGCAGTGCCTGGCACTGGTCAAGCACAAGGGGATTGAATCCAATCTGCCCCTGAACATTTTCATAAAGCCCTGTCCCCATCAGCATGTCAGCAACAACCCCACGCCTGGGGTCCTGCAGCACCAGCGCAGCATTCTGCATCACTGCTTCGGCCGCCAAATGAGCCCACTTGGTCTCAAAAACATCAAACTGCACAGGGTCAAAAAGAGAGCATGCCACACAACAGAGATCGTGAGGTGTCAGCACGTCCGTAGCAACCCTCCGGAGAATCTGCATAACCTCAGCAGACCCCAAACCATGCTGAGCAACTGCTTCACGGACTTCCCTCTCCAGCTTATACGAAAGGGGGTCATGGGTGTTATGAGCAACGCCTCTGAGCTCAGGGAAAGCCTGGGGACCTCCTGGCAAAACCCCTGCACTTGCTGTGTTCCGTTCCTTGGGCCCCACCGGGACAAGAGGAGATGATTGACTGGGAGCCAGGTCAACACCACTCGCCCCCGCGCCCCTGCAGCACTGGCAGAGCCAAAGGAGCCCACTCTGCGACCCTGCAGATGCTGCGAGGAGACAGGCTCAGTCATCTCGTCGGTCTTGGTTTTGGCCTCTTGCTGGAAACGCTTGGTATGCCTCGGACGCACGGTCACCTGTCACGAGAGAAGCATCCAATAATTTGATGAGGAAGCGCCATGGCCCCGGGCACCCACCAGCCTCCTGCTGGCCATGTCAGCAGTTGTGCTAAAGGTAATAAACACTTCAGCGCCCTGTTGTGCCGCAGCCCCGGCAGGGGGTGCCTCGGTGGATGCAGGTGCTGGCACGGCCCACAAATCCGGCGCGGGCCAGGACGAGACCGGCGCGGAGTCCCCAGCCCCCGACACGGGGGAGGACTGGGATGCCGAGAGGGGCACGGCCCGTGGAGCTGCGTCACTGTGGGGCGGCACAAGGGAGCCCGGCACGCCCCCTATGAGAGGCCGTCCCAAGCCGCAAGACTCCACAGCGGGCACCGCCTCCACCGAGCGGAGAGGGGCGGGCTGCCCGCTCGCCGGAGCGGGGCCGGACAGAACACCGACCAACGCCCTGCCCCGGCTGCTTCCACTGACTGCGCATGCCCAGCAGGCTGCGCAGGCCCAGAGATGATAGGTGAAGTCACCCCCCCACCCCCATCCCCCGCTGAGGAGCCCGACTCAGAGGCGAGCGAACCTGCCCCGGCCGCGCTCATGGGGAACACCCCGCAATTTGGTCAAAAAGTCGTCACCGAATCAGACTCAAGCTGAGGCAGAGGCTGACCCTCAAAGGCCGGGAAGGCACAAAGAGAGGGCAGCACGTCCCCCGCCCCGCCGCCCATGCGGGGCCTGGTGAGGACAGCCCGCCGAATCCACAGAGCCCCCAGAAGCCCACGGGGCTCCGCCCCCCGGACCTGGGACCAGCTGGCTGTGAGCCCAGTCCACCCCAGGGGAAAAATCGCCACCCCCCAGCACACCGTCCCAGGGCAGGGAGGGGGACTCCACATCGCACAGAAACTCAAACTCCCCCTCGTCCACGTCCGCGACAGAAGGGCTCCCCTGGGAACTCCGAGGGGTACAAGAACCAGACCCCCACCAAAGCTCCTCACACTTTTTCCACTGCACCAGCAGCGATGCAGCGATCCCATGTCTACGGTACAATCATCAAAGAGGGCCTCCATGAGGCGGACCCTCACAAGAGACCACGACTCCCTGGAGAACGCCTTCCCAGGGACCAAAAAGAGCCCTCGCTCTCGGGCCCACAGAATCAATCTCTCAAAATCATCCCAGGAAACAGAAACCTGTTTCCACTCTAGGACCCCCCTCCAGAGATCCAAAATGAGGGAATCATCCTTGAAAAGCACAGAGGTTGCCATTACCCCAAGAACAGCAGGCAAAGCACCAAAAAGAGGGGGGGAAGACCTCACCGCAGTCCGCTGTCTCAGCCTAGGCTGCAATACACTCGGCGGTCACCAGATGTCACTATCGGACACGAAAAAACACAAGCTCACACCGCTGTTCTCAAGGTGAAGGAAGAAAGGGAAGTTTATTTTCCGACTCCAACATTTATAGTTTTCCAAAAGTGACAGTGGATTGGAGGGTGACAGTGGCACCTCTCCAATGATACTGGCCAAACCAACAGTCCATCAACTCTCTCTTCCTCCATAAAGGAATGCAAAACAATGAGTTATTTACAGAAAGTGTGTGAGAAAGTTCACTACAAGAATGTCAACATCAGATGGCTTAGAAAATCTTAAAAAACCAGGGTGACAGGTAACCAAATTAATTGGCTCCAAAACCTTCTCAATGGCTCTCACGACTGCGGCCAGTTCAGTGATCTGGGGCGACCCCTCCACAAACTCAACATCAGCTTACCAGTGCTGGGTCTGGGGATTTCTCCAAGTCATCACCCACTTGTGGGATGCCCCGGACGCATCAGTGAACACTGTAAGCACCTTGAGTGGTCTATGACTCCTTTTCTCAGGAGCAATGAGGTGGAATTCCTTGTTGAACAGCTTGTGTGACAGGGCGTGGACTGATACCTGTCCACTGTAGCTGTCCAGGGATATCTGGAGACTGGCATTGCTCTGGAGCAGGTCCTTGAACATCTTTTTGGTCAACTTCTCAGGAGAGTTCCTTCCCTCCTTAGAAAGTTTGACTGGAAGGTGAATACACTGAAAGTCACAACCAGCCAGCTCACACAATTTTACCCTGACCTTCCAGATCAGCTGAGCTATCAGCTCCTCTGGCTGTGTGATGGTTTTGGACTGCTGATGGGAGAGGAAAACCCACTCTATGATTAGAAGTGAATCCTTCTGCCCTTTAAACCACTGGAATATCAACCCATGTATGTGTGGTAACTTCCCCAAAACAATGAATTCAAAAGGCAGCTCAGGCTGATAATGATGAGCCTGCCTCTAGGCCAAAGCCTTCTGCACTTTTTGGAGGGCAGTTTTTGCCTCTAGGGTCAGTTCCCTGGGAGAAGTTAGCTCTCTCTCTCCCTTCAGTAAATTGAGAAGGGGAGCTAGGTCCTTGTTGGTGAGGCCTAGCCAAGGCCTGACCCAGTTCAAAGACCCACACAAGGAATGGAGATCTGCTACGGTTTTGGGATCACTCCTAATTTCCAATTTCTGCGGAACAATGGTCCATGCAGTGATTTCCAAGCCCAGGCACTTCCAAGGTGGCATCCTCTGATCCTTGTCTTCCTGCAGTTGGAATCCAGCAGAGGTTAAAACTTTAACCACTAGGTCAAGTGTGTCTTGGAGTATTGTGTCATCAGGGGCACACACAAGCACATCATCCATGTAGTGTAGGATGATTGCCTCTTTTTTCTGGGCGCGCACTGGGGACAGCAATGAAGCCACGTACCCCTGGCAGATGGATGGACTGCATTTCATCCCTTGAGGCAATACTTTCCAGTGGTAGTGCTTCATTGGGGCTTCTCGATTGATGGTAGGAACCGAGAAGGCAAACTGTGGTGCATCTTCCAGGTGTAGGGGAATATGGAAGAAACAGTCCTTGATGTCTACGACAGCCAATTGCCAATTTTGGGGGAGCATCGTTGGGGAGGGCATACCTGGTTGGAGAGACCCCATGTCCACAATTCTCTTGTTAATTTCTCTTAAATCATGGAGGAGCCGCCACTTATCCCTCCCTGGCTTTTTTATTATGAAGACTGGGGAATTCCAGGGGCTAGTTGTCCATTCAATGTGTCCTTTAGCCAATTGTTCTTCCACAAGCTCCTCGAGTGCCTCTATCTTTTCATTACTGAGTGGCAACTGTTGTACCCAGACTGGATCATTATCCAGCCATGTTAACTTGTGGGCAAGGCACTCCACAGTGGCCACTTCTAAAAATCCTGGTGTGTCTTAGGGATGACCAATTTGATCCCCCATTGCGACATGGTGTCTCTACCCCCGAAGGGAGCTTTGTAATCGGTGACAAATGGGTGGACACTGGCCAGTTTTCCATCTGGTCCCTCAATTTGCACAATGCTTTTTGATACCTTTGCCAATGTAACTCCTCCTACACCTTGGATTTTACCAGCCACGGACTGCAAATCCCAATGTGACGGCAACAACCTTTCAGGTATGATTGTCACATCTGCCCCTGTGTCAAGCAACCCTTCTACATGGAGATGTTCTGCTCCATGCATTAGGTTGCATCCCATAATGGGTTTGTCCTCGCCAACCACTTCTGCCCAGTATACACCTGGTGCCTTGTCATCTACTGAAATTTCTGCTGGAACAAGAATGGCCTGGGCAATGATTTGCTCCTTGGCCAAATAGAAGGGTGGCTGTGGACAGCATGCCAGGAGAATGAGGTTAGGTATGTTACCTTTGATAGTCATGGGAGCCACCTCAATCTCCATGGGTGTGTGTGCAGTGTCCCCAATAACAAAGTACTCATTGTCCAATTTTGTGTGATCTTTTGTCAAGTTCTGCAAGTCCTCTGGTAGGTCCACTCCAATGGCCATCCACTGGGTAGACGTGAAAACAAAAGCTTTGGTGGTCACAAGCTTGAAATGCTTGTGAGGCTGCCAGATTTTATTCTGTATACAGTTATTTTGCTTTCCTGCACCCCTCTTCCCTTCCTCCCCCTTTTCTGTTTTGAGGGAGGTTTTCCCCTTAGGGAAGCCCGCTGCATTTATGTCGTGGCAGGGGGCGGGCATGCGCTTGTGTCCTAGTTTTTTGGTGTGAATGGTGTCTTTTGTTGCTGGCTTTGAGGGCAGTCTTGGGCAAAGTGTCCTGATTTTTTGCTTCTGAAGCAAATGACATGTTTGTAGTGAACGGCGGAAGAATTGCAGCACACAATATGCGTGAACAACAAATCCCCAAGTTTATTGATAACTCACACATATTTATATTGGTGTTAATGAAGCTTATACATATTGCAAAAGCTGAGCTCATTATTGGTTAAAGCACACTTAGATCAACCACACCTACTTCTATGCTCTAATGATTATTTTGTTTCTATGTTTACATTCTTATAGCTACTCTACCTAGGCTATCTTCATTTTCTGGCAAACGATTTTCTCCCCCATCTTCCTGTTGCAGCGAAGGTCACCATGACCTCTGTCAGTGACTGGACACTTATTACTTAATCCCCAGCTTGTTTCCCCTATCCTTATCCAACGGTATCACATCAAAGTGGCCCTTCTCAGCTAGCCAATTATCCACAAAGCTCTCCACACATGTTGAAGTTGCTCTGGTGACAACTGTTGCCTCCTCACTCCTGGAGATACAGCTGCCACAGTCTCTGGGTTTGTCAGCCTTGACCACGCCTCCCATGCAGCAAACAGTTCTGCCTTCCTAGCACAGGCTTCGATCATCTCTGCCAGTGTAGGTGGGGGTTTGAGAGGCAGTCCCAGGAGCACCCTGCTGCAGACTTCATTGGCATTCCTCTGTGCTATCTCTTTCACTATCTCCATCTGTGTCTTGGGGTCCCATACTTGTCTCTCAACCTATGCACAGAGCTGGTCAACAAACTGCAAGAAACTTTCTAAGGAGACTGTTTAATGTCAAGGAAACTACCACTAGCTTCAGCAGTTGGTAGCTGGTTAAAAGCCTTATCTGCAGCCTTTGAAATCTTATCTAGAATGAATTTTGATAACACCTAAACTTGGTCTTCAGGCTTAACCCCTCACCACACAAATGTTCATAAGTGATGTTATTATTTTCTAAATCCTTGTCATCCTGAAGGGTTTAAGTTCCTCCAAGAGATCCCTGAGAGATCTCTTCCAGGAGCTTTCCCATAGATCAAATTCTGACTGGATAAGCAGGCACTGGAAAAGATCTAGGAGGTCAGTAGGAACAAATTCAAGGGATGTTAACGTGGCTCTCATCATACTTCTAAAAATTTTGCTATTTCTCCCGAATTCTAACTCACTTTTACATAACTCACACTTTGTCAGATAGGAGAAGGGCTGGTAGGTTCTAGGGCCGCCTCTACCACCTGTGTATTGAACAGAGGCTACCAAGGGAATTACTTCTTCCTCCTGGTTTTGAGCCCCAGGGTTTTCCCTTTTAGCCCCACCCCTGTGGGAGCCAGCAGGGGGACCACCCCCTCCTCCAGTCCCACATTCATGGGAACCAGACAAGGGAATAACCCCCACCCCAGCCCCACTCCCTTGGGAAGCAGGTGGGGGAACACCCCTCTGCCCACACCTGTTGGAACCAGGCAGTGGCCCACCCCCCAGCCCTTGGCCATACCCTCTTGGGACCCGGGCAAGGCGGTGTGGGAAACAGGAACAGGCAGGGGGGCAGGGCAACCATGGGAACCAGGGGCAGGGATGCAGGGTGACATCATGGAGGGTGGGGACATGATGGGGGGGGAGGAGGGTCCAAGGGAAGGAAGGGGTTGGAGGAGGAGACAGGTGGGCGAAAGGGATTGTGGGGAGAAGAGGGGTAAGTTGAAGGCTCAAACACCTGGATGCCACCATTTTGGGCTCTGACCATGCAGTCAGCATTATCCTGAATGCCAACCATGTGATCGTAGCCATTTTGGGGATTGGGGGGGGTCAGAACGCGAAATCAGGGTAAGAGGAACTAGGTTAGAGGGGTACAGGGAAGGTGCTCTGTCACAGCTGCCAGAGCCAGGGTACTGAGAGGGAGGTGGGAGGCCGGGGAAACAGTGGCAGTGCCAGGTACCCTGTGACTGCCAGGGAGCCTTGCTCGTCTCTCAGTTCAGGGCAGAGGGTTTGGGAGGAGGGGTAGGAGAAGCTGTGGGAGGGGAGATTTGCTCTGGCTGGCCTTTCAAATCCTTCTTTAGCACTTCTTTCCGAATCACAAGGAATACAGGAAAAAGTGAGACACTGTCGCATCTCCCTGTTCCACTTTCGCTGTTAACAATTTTGTCCCAGGCAGAGACAGAATTAAATTCTGCTGGGTAAACTGAGGGAAATTAAAATATATCCAGCGAACAAACCATTTCAAAACTGCTTTGGAAACCGTAACATTTCCACTACTTAGGTGTCCTGGTTTAGGGCAAATTTGGGAGAGAATCTCTAAAGAGGGGCCCATCCAGAAAGCAAACCCACACAGCCCCTCCCCTCAACCGGTTTGGGAAGAATTCCTCAGAGAGAAGTGGAAAGAACCTGTTTATTTAACAAGCACAGCACCCCCAGCACACAGAATGAACAATACCAGATGACACCACTCTGAAAAAAGATGACAAATTCAGAAAGTCTCTCTCGGGGGTGGTCACTCTGTTATCAGTCCCTCCGGTGCGGGGCAGCTGCTGCAGCCACAAGGTGCAAACTCTCGGTGTTCCCAGGTCCCAGTCCGGAGCAGGTTCAAGTTGGTTCAAAAAAGGAAAGAAGAGACAATTCAGGAAGAAATTTGGACTGTTTAGCTAAACTAGCTAATGAGCAGAAGCAAGAGCAAGCAGAAGCAAAGCAGAAGCAAGAGCAAGAGAGCAAAGCGAAAAGCAAAAGCAAAAAAGCAAAAGCAGCACTATGGTACTGCCCTGCCTCTGTGTCCCGCCAGGCTGATAAGAAAACCCAAACAAAACTTTCTCTCTTCAGAGCCAGTCTTAAAAGGCACAGAACATAATATCCAGCATAAACAGAACATATGAATGGGGATACAAGCATCATAACGTCACCCTAGGACATTCCACCCCTTATCCCTGTATCATCAAAATACTACCACACATCATGCATTTATTCACACAAAATTTCCATCTGTTCCCCCAAAAAGTACAAGCAATACCCATCATACCCTCATCACATCCCCACACTGGACCACTGAATCCAGGCCCCTACAGAGCTGCAGGATTCCCCCCTTTCACTTTACTCACTCAAAGCTCCATCTATCACTTGCTCAGACCTTCAACACTTACACATTTCCTTCTCCATCTTCCACTTGCTCAGACCTTCAACACTTACACATTTCCTTCTGTCTCATGTCTGTATGGTTTAATGTACAGACAATGGCAGTAACATTCAACAAACAGTGATATTTGCATATCATTCTCACCCCACAATCAGATCTCCCTGAGGTACACATCGTGTTGTTCCATCTCTCTGCATTATCCACCATGTGCAACCTGGTCCCTGAGCAAAGACAACCCCACAAATGGGTTTGTTTGTACTCGAGGCAGAATTGATCCACACAGTCTTCCCTAACAAACCTCTGACACGCACCACTGGGACTTTATCACCATCTATTACATTCAGGGACTCAGACTGGGCAGGACCTGCTGGGTTGGTGGAACCTCGGGTGTTAACTAACCAGGTGGCCTTTGCTAAATGCTGCTCCCAATTTTTGAAAGATCCCCCACCCAAAGCTTTCAACTGGGTTTTCAGTAGTCCATTGTACCTCTCCACTTTGCCTGCAGCTGGTGCATGGTAGTGGATATGGTACACCCACTCAATGCCATGTTCGCTAGCCCAGGTGTTGATAAGGCTGTTCTTGAAATGAGTCCCATTGTCTGATTCAATTCTCTCAGGGGTGCCATGCCTCCACAGGACCTGCTTTTCCAGGCCCAGGATGGTGTTCCAGACAGTGGCATGAGACACAGGGTGAGTTTCCAACCATCCAGTGGTGGCTTCCACCATGGTCAGCAGTTAGCGCTTGCCCTGGCATGTCTGGGGCAGTGGGATGGAATCAATCTGCCAGGCCTCCCCATACTTGTACTTGGACCCCTGCCCACCATACCATAGGGGCTTCACTCGCTTGGCCTGCTTGAGGGCAGCACACGTCTCACAGTCATGGATAACCTGTGAAATACTGTCCATGGTTAAATCCACCCCTCGGTCTCGTGCTCACTTATAGGTGGCATCTCTGCCCTGATGGCCTGAGGCATCATGGGCCCATCTAGCTAGGGATATCTCTCCCTAGTGTTCCCAATCTAGGTCTATCTTGGGCACCTCTATCTTTGCAGCCTGGTCTACCTGCTCATTGTTTTGGTGCTCCTCATTACCTCTACTCTTGGGGACATGGGCATCTACATGGCGGACCTTCACAGGCAGCCTCCCTACCCTGGTAGCGATGTCTTTCACACAGAAATTCTAGGTTGGAAGAGACCTTTAAGATCATCGAGTCCAACCATGTTCTAATACCTCAACTAGATCATGGCACCAAGTGCCACATCCAGTCTTTTTTTAAACTCTTCGAGGGATGGTGACTCCACGACCTCCCTGGGTAGATGATTCCAGTATTTGACTACTCTTTCTGTAAAATACTTCCTCCTTATTTCTAGCTTGCATCTCCCTTGGCGCAGCTTGAGACTGTGTCCTCTTGTTCTGTCGGTTGTTGCCCGGAGAAAGAGACCGACCCCCAGCTCACCACAGCTACCCTTCAGGAAGTTGAAGAGGGTGATAAGGTCACCCCTGAGTCTCCTTTTCTCCAGGCTGAACAACCCCAGCTCCCTCAGTCGCTCTTCATATGGCTTGTGTTCCAAGCCCCTCACCAGCCTCGTTGCTCTCCTTTGGACACGCTCAAGCATCTCGACGTCCCTCCTAAAGTGAGGGGCCCAGAATTGGACACAATACTCAAGGTGTGGCCTCACCAGTGCTGAGTACAGGGGAAGAATGACCTCCCTGCTCCTGCTGGCCACACCGTTCATGATACTGGCCAGGATGCCATTGGCCTTCTTGGCCACCTGGGCACACTGCTGGCTCATGTTCAGCCGACTGTCAACCAGCACCCCCAGGTCCCTTTCCTCCTGAGCACTGTCCAGCCACACCGTCCCCAGCTTATATCGTTGCAGGGGGTTATTGTGGCCAAAGTGCAGGACTCGGCACTTGGACTTATTGAACTTCATCCCATTGGATTCTGCCCATCCCTCCAACCGTTCCAAGTCCCTCTGCAAAGCCCTCCGTCCCTCTAACAGATCCACACACGCTCCCAGCTTAGTGTCATCTGCAAATTTGCTAATAAAGGACTCTAAACCCTCATCCATGTCATCAATAAAAACATTAAACAGAACTGGCCCCAGCACAGAACCCTGAGGAACACCACTGGTGACTGGCTGCCAGCTGGATGCAGCACCATTCACCAACACTCTCTGGGCCCGGCCATGCAGCCAGTTCCTGACCCAGCACAGAGCGCTCCTGTCCAAGCCACGGGCTGCCAGCTTGTCTAGGAGTATGCTGTGGGAGACAGTGTCAAAGGCCTTGCTGAAATCCAAGTAAACAACATCTACAGCCTTACCTGCATCGACTAGGCGGGTTACCAGGTCATAAAAGGTGACCAGGTTGGTTAAACATGACCTACCCCTCCTAAACCCATGCTGGCTGGGTCTGATACCCTGGCCATCCTGTAAATTTTGCGTGATGGCGCTTAATATAAACTGTTCCATTATTTTACCAGGTACTGAGGTCAGACTGACTGGTCTATAATTACCAGGATCTTCCTTTGCACCCTTTTTGTGAATGGGTATCACATTGGCCAGCTTCCAGTCATCCGGAACTTCGCCAGTGAGCCAGGACTGCTGGTAAATGATGGAGAGTGGCTTTGCAAGCTCATTTGCCAGCTCTCTCATCACCCTGGGGTGGATTCCGTCTGGTCCCATAGATTTATGAGTATCCAAGCATTTCAGTAGTTCTATGACTGCCCCCTCTTGGATAAAGGGGGGACCATTCTGCTCCCTGTCACCATCAACCAGCCCAGGTGGGCAGGTGTCTTGAGGGCAAGTCATCTTCCCACTAAAAACTGAGGCAAAATAGGCATTAAGCACTTCTGCCTTTTCTTCATCTTCAGATACTAAGTTCCCTCCTTTGTCCAATAAAGAACAAGGGCTGGTCATACCTTTCCTTCTACCATTAATGTATTTGTAAAAACATTTTTTATTATCCTTTACAGAAGTTGCCATTCTAAGTTCAAACTGAGCTTTGGCCTTCCTAATTTTTTTTCTGCATGCTCTAGCAGCCTTCTTGAATACTTCCTTAGAGACCTGTCCCTTCTTCCAATGCTGATACATCCTCTTTTTATTCCTAAGTTCCTCCAAAACCTCCTTGCCCAACCAGGCTGGACGTTTACCCCGTTGGCTGATCTTTCGGCACACAGGGATGGTCTGTTCCTGTGCCCTCAAGATCTCTGTTTTGAGGTATGCCCACCCTTCCTGAAC
The DNA here is from genome assembly GCF_037042795.1 of Molothrus aeneus. Taxonomy (NCBI): domain Eukaryota; kingdom Metazoa; phylum Chordata; class Aves; order Passeriformes; family Icteridae; genus Molothrus; species Molothrus aeneus. The sequence continues at coordinate 3,000,859 of NW_027099016.1, forward strand.
TCCTTTGTTTTTTAGGACTGCTTCCCAAGGGACGCTCTGAATAAGTCTCCTAAACAGGCCAAAGTCTGCCCTCCGGAAGTCCAATGCAAGAGTTTTACTGGTACTCTTCCTGATTTCACCAAATATTGAGAACTCTATCATTTCGTGATCACTTTGTCCCAAGCGACCTCCAACCACCACATCTCCCACCAGCCCATCTCTATTTGCAAATAGCAGATCTAACATAGTCCCTCCCCTGGTGGGTTCACCCACCAGCTGTGACAAAAAGTTGTCCTCCATACATTCTAAGAATTTCCTGGACTGCCTCTTTACTGCTGTATTAAGTTCCCAGCAGATGTCTGGCAGGTTGAAGTCACCCACAAGAACAAGGGCTGATGATCTTGAAACATTACCTAGCTGCTTATAGAATAAGTCATCTACCTCTTCTTCCTGGTCGGGTGGACGATAACAGACTCCCAGTATGGTGTCAGCCTTGTTGGCCTTCCCTTTTATTCTTACCCATAGACGTTCAACTCCATCTTCCTTAGTTTCAATTTCGGTGGCATCAAAAGTCTGCTTAATATAAAGGGCCACCCCTCCACCTCTTCTTCCTTTCCTGTCTCTCCTGAAGAGCTTGTATCCATCCAGTGCAGTACTCCAGTTATGTGAGTCATCCCACCATGTTTCTGTGATGGCAACTGCATCATAGCTCTGCAGTTGCACCACGGCCTCCAGCTCTTCTTGTTTGTTGCCCAAGCTGCGTGCATTGGTATACATGCACCTCATCTGGGCTACTGACTTCTCCCCTAACTTAGCCTTGTAATTCTTGGGCCTGTTTCCAGATAGCTCAGCTGGTTCCCCTTCCCCCTTCAAACCTAGTTTAAAGCTCTCTCAATGAGGTCTGCCAGTTCATATCCTAAAACCCTTTTGCCCTTAACAGAGAGGTATACCCCATCTGGTTCCAGCAGAGAAGATGCTGTAAAAGTTTCCCCATGATCAAAGAATCCAAAATTTTGCTGATGACACCAACCCTTGAGCCACTTGTTGATGATGCGTATTCTTCTGTTTCTTTCATCATTTTCCTCTGCCACCAAAGGGACTGAGCAGAACACTACCTGAGCTCCTGCCCTATCAACTACCTGACCCAATACCCTGAAGTCCTTTCTAATTGCCTTGACACTCCTTTTCTCAATCTCATCACTGCCAGTCTGGAGTATCAGCAGTGGGTAATAATCAGAGGGCTGAATCAGCCCAGGAAGTCTCTCAGTGATATTTTGTACCCGGGCCCCAGGGAGGCAACAGACTTCCCTGTGGGATGGGTCTGGTCGACATATGGGACCCTCAGTTCCCTTCAGGAGGGAATCACCTACTACGATTACCCTTCTTTTCTTCTTGATGCTAGAGGTAGTGATCTGTCTTACAGATGAATCATAACTGGGGGGTTCACTGGTCAGACAATTTTCTCCTAAATCATCTGGTTGGGTCTCTCTATCCAGGGTCTCATATCTATTCTGAAGTGGCACTTGGCTGGATGATGGGGAGGGGGAGGACTTTTTGTTATTACCTCCCTGAATGGGGACCTGTTTCCACTCCTCTTCATCTACCAGGTCTCTTCTGTTGCCCGAGGGTGGGAGGCATATAAGTCCTCAGTCTCTTGGTCAGAGGCCTCCCTTAAAGATGGAAGGGCTGAGCTCCACCAGTCTATTTCCCTTTCACTTTCCCTGATACTCCTTAACCTTTCAACTTCCTCCCTAAGCTCAGCCACCAGTGAAAGGAGGTCATTCACTTGTTCACACCGCAGGCAGGTCTCCTCCACAACACTCCCTGAAGCCACCGATAAGCTCAAACATTCTGGGCATGGATGGGTCTGTACAGACACATCCTTTTTGAAGGGCCCGACTTGGTCACTTATACCAGCCACAGCTTTTGACCTTGTAGAGACCATCACTGACAAACACCTCAAACACAACCGGGCAGAAGAAAGACCTCAAACAATACAAAGGACTCCTTACTAGCGAGACAACTGGCAACCCTGCCTGCTTGCCCTGCCTGCGCGAACTGCCGCGCAAACTGCCTCGTATATTTCCCAGAGACTCACAACACCCCTGTTTGCCCGCTCCGGGTCGCCGCGCTCCCCAGACACCTCTTATAATCAGCCACTCAGCAGCAACTCAGGAAGCTCCACCCTCAGCTCCTCTCTGACTCACAATGCAATCGGCTCACCTGCTCAACGATCTATTATATACTTCAGCCACTCAGCAGCAACTCAGGAAGCTCCACCCTCAGCTCCTCTCTGACTCACAATGTCTTTCCACTCATCAGCAGCCCAAATTGGTTTTCCTCTACACTGCCAGCTGGACTCTTTCCACCTCTCCAGCCATCCCCACAGAGCATTAGCTCCCATCCATGAATCAGTGTAGAGGCGGCCACTTCTCTCTTTTTGCAATGTCCAGGGCCAGTTGAACAGCTTTGAGTTCTGTAAGTTGGCTTGATCCACCTTCTCCTTCAGTGGCCTCTGTGACCTGTCGTGTGGGGCTCCATACGGCTGCTTTCCACTTCCAGTTCATCCCTAAGACGTGACAGGAACCGTCAGTGAAAAGAGCGTAGCGCATTTCCTCTGGGGGCAGTTGGTTATATGGAGGAGCCTCTTCAGCCCGTGTCACTGGTTCCTGTTCTTCATCTGTGACTCCAAAATTTCCACCTTTAGGCCAATTTGTAATTACCTACAGAATCCCAGGGTGATTCAGTTTACCTGTATGGGCGTGCTGGGTGATAAGAGCAATCCACTTGCTCCATGTGGCACTGGTGGCATGGTGAGTGGAAGGAACCTCGCCTTTGAACATCCACCCCAGCACCGGCAGTCGGGGTGCCAGGAGGAGTTGTGCTTCTGTACCAATCACCTCTGAGGCAGCTTGGACTCCTTCATAGGCAGCCAAGATTTCTTTCTCTGTGGGAGTGTAGTTGGCTTCTCACCCTCTGTAGCTTCGACTCCAAAATCCCAGTGGTCAACCTTGAGTCTCCCCAGGCACCTTCTGCCAAAGGCTCCAGGACAAACCATCGCTCCTGGATGCAGAGTAGAGCACGTTCTTCACCTCTCGTCCTGTCTTGACTGGGCCAAGGGCAACCACATGAGCGATCTCCTGCTCGATCTGGGCAAAGGCTTGTTGCTGCTCAGGGCCCCAGTGGAAATTGTTCTTCTTGCGGATGACCAGGTAAAGAGGGCTCAGGAATTTGCATTCCCCAAAAAACTATGGTGCCTAGGAAAGCTTGTGTCTTCTTCTGGCTGGATGGTGGAGACATTGCTGTGATCTTGTTGATGACATCTGTAGGAATCTGCTGCTGCCCATCTTGCCACTTTACTCCTAGGAACTGAATCTCACGAGCAGGTCCCTTGACTTTGCTGTTCTTGATGGAGAAGCCTCAAGTCTTCTAGCAGAATCTGGATGATCCTCTCTCCTTTCTTAAATACTTCCATTGCTGTTTTCCCCCACACAATGATGTCATTGAGGTACTGCAGGTGTTCTGCAGCTTTACCCTTTTCCAGTGCTTTCTGGATCAGTCCATAGCAGATGGTAGGACTGTGCTTCCACCCCTAGGGCAGTCGGTTCCAGGTGTACTGCACACCCCTCCAGGTGAAAGCAAACTGAGGCCTGCATTCTGCTGCCAGAGGAATGGAGCAAAATGCTTTAGCAATGCCAATGGTGGTGTACCACTCTGCTGCCTTGGACTCCAACTCATACTGGAGTTCCAGCATGTCTGGCACAGCAGCCCTCTGTTGTCATATTGCAAAAGTTCTATTGTCATTACACTGCAAGGGTTCCATATTGCTGCAGTTTCGTACCTCCTTGATGTTTCTGGCAGGCAGCTCCTCTAGGCACTGACTCTTCCTTGTCCTCACAGTAGCCAACTGACTCCCGTTCCCACCAATCCACTCTTTTATAACACTCTTCTTATTGGCTACAGGTGTGGCCTGTTAACATCAGGCCTGCTCCTAATCTTTAGTAATTGGTTCAGCTGCAACTCTTTGGGGGATAAGATTACATTCTACACCACCTTCATTTACCCATACTGTATCCCCCTACAGCGCTCAGTGGTGGAATCCTTTCATTCAAGGCACAGTCCCTGAATGCACAAGATAGTCCACAGTCAATCTCCATTCTCTGTCAGACTTGCACACAGGCCAGATGGGACTGTTGAAGGGTGAGTGGGTTTTGCTGTACGCCCCTTGGCTCTCCAGCTCACAGATCATTTTGTGCATGGTGATCACGGCATCCCAATTCGTCCAAAACTGCCAGAGGTGCCCCATCAAGGGGGCAATTGACACTCATTGCTCTTCTGCTCTCAGGAGTCCTACTGCAGATGGGCTTTCTGATAGTCCAGGCAAGGTGTTCAACTGCTTCATGTTCTCTGCCTCTACAGCAGCTATTCCAAAAGGCCACCTGAGTCCCTCTGGGTCCTTGTAAAGCTGTTCCGGAGGAAGTCGATACCCAGAATACACGGGGCCTCTGGGCCAGTCACAATAGGATGTTTCTGCCACTCCTTCCCAGTCAGGTTCAACTCAGCTCCCAGCAGGGTCAATTGCTGTGATTCCCCTGTAACCCCGGCAATGGAAACAGGTTCTGCCCCCACATGTCCCGATGGTATCAGGGTACATTGCACACCAGTATCAACTAAGGCGTCGTATTTTTGTGGTTCTTATGTGCCAGGCCATTGGATCCACATCAACCAGAAAATTTGGTTTTCCCATGCCTCTTCCTGGCTACAGGCAGGGCCCATCTAACCCTGGTTATTATTTCTTTCCTGGGCATACATGCTAGAGGTACCTTCACTTTAGTGGAACTCCCCCAATTAGAGTTTCCCTCCTAGAGTTGATGCACCCATGCTGCCAGGACAGAAGTTTGTTTCCCATTCCACCTTCCCATGCCTTCCCCATAGTCAGGCAGAAAGAACCATAGGTCAGCCCATGGGGTGTCCCCTCTCTGTCTAGCTGGGGGACGTTGGGCTCTGACTTTGGGGCCTGTGACTTGCACTGGTGGGATGTGGGAATTGTTCCGCCTCACCTCCTCCCTCATCTCCTCTTTGAGTTCCTTGACCACAGCAGAGACATGAGCCTGCATTGGGCCATTGATCACACTCTCATCATTTCTGAGCTTGTTGGCGACAGAGCCCACTGTCTCTCGGTTGGTATCGGCATCAATCGTTGCAATGAAGGTGGTGTAGTGAGATGGCCCCAGATTTGCCAGGCTCCACAACATTTACCCTGTGCACCCGACCTTGTCGGGGTCATTTTCATGCTGTCCATCCCTCCCAAAGAGTCCCTCCAATGCTGTTACTTCTCTCAGCTGTTGGATTCCTTTCTCAAGGGTCTTCCAGCACATTCTATGGTGGCACTTCTACATTCTCTCCCTGTGGACAAACCTCTCTCTGTCACTCATTAAAAGCTACTCCAGAGGGACAGGGACCCTGGCTCCCTTACAAAAATCACATTCACACCTGAGTCCTGGGTCAAGGGTCCCAAATTCCTTGCCTCACCACCATCCAGTTGCCCACGTGTACCCATAAGGTCCCAGACCCAAAGTAGCCAGGTTGTATAAGTCTCACATCCCCATCGTACAATGTCTTTGTGCAGCTTTCGGAGACTTTAGTTCGTCAGGGACTCAGTGATGATTGCAACCTCTGGGTCTCCTGTGGGTTGTGAAGGCCCTCCCTTATCTGGGTGCTCTGATGTCATCTTAGATCTCCTTGTTTCTATAGGGGCAACTGCTGCTGGCTGTGACTGCCTTTGCAGTTCAGCTGGATCTGGGGCACTTGTAACACTTGTATGTTCCACTGCTGCAGTGTTAGACTCTCCCTCTTTGAGGCATGGGAGGGCTTCTCACCAGCTGGGGAAATATACTCCTTTAGCATCTGTCCCATCTCGTGTATCTCCTTCACCAGAACCCCCATCCAATCTGGGTAGTTTATAGCTGAGGTGGGCTGTGGGGCAGGGCCAGGCCCTGGGGCTGCATCCCCAGGCTCTGGGGTAGGTGTCAGGGTGGTTATCCAGGTTAATCTTATCTTACCTCTAAATGCTAAATAGAACAGGCCTATCAACAATACCAGCCACTATATGATGTCAGTAGTATTTAGAGTGGATCTGATCCCTTCAAAAACTGGTGGGGCAGATCCAAAGAGATGGTCAAAGGGTTGGGAGAAAATTTCCCCCAGTGTCATTTCTTTACCGTAAGTGCCATTATTAAAGTAACCCAGTAAAACATCCAGTTAGAGTGTGATAGCTCTGAATCCATGTACGTGCTTTCCAGAGGAAATTAAAGAGCCATGAATTCCTCACCTTATTCACCCATACAACAAACTGGATTCTCATTTTTCCCCTCCAATTCTAATTTTTCCACCCTCAAACTCCCTGTATTTTCTCCCAAAATCCTGATTTTTTTTCCCCCCTAAACTCCCATTTAAATCACCCTAAACACCCTAACCCCAAATCCTCTTTGTGTCCCCCTCAGACCATGGGAGCAGCACTGGGGATGTCCCTGGCCCCACACCTGGGGTTGCTCCTGGTCCCAACAGAGTCTGCTCCTGCTCAGTGTCTGCGGTCACCAGGGCCACCAGTGGGACCAAAGAGGAGATGCTGGATCTCCTTAAGTCTCCCCAGCAGGTTACAAATGAACTTGTGGGTGCTCCGCTCCCACAGCTGCTCGGCCTCATCTACCACGGCCACCAAGGGCTCGGGGACATCGAGGGATGTGTCCGTTGTCTGCTCCAGGGTGGCCTCGATGGCCCTGAGCCAGCGCTGCAGCTCCTGCAGGAACACGGTGGCTTTGTTACACGCAGTCACCAAGTCCCCCAGGGCCTCCTCCCCCTGCCATTTCCTCTTGGTGGATGCCATCCCCTGGTTGGTCAACACCACGGCCTCTCTCATGGCCACGGTGGCCACCAGCACCTCGTTGCTGGCCACCACCACCCGGGCCTCAAGTGCAGCCATTGCCTCCATTTCCAGGGCCAGTGGCAGCTCCCATTTTGTGGCCTCCACGTTTTCCCGAGCTGTCTCCCAGGGCATGGCTGTATCCTTCCAGTTCCTGGCCTGGGTGGTGGCGGTGGCCACTGTGGTGGCCTCAGCAGTGGCCACCTCCCTGCAGGTAGCACAGAGCTCGGTGGCCTCCCTGGCCAGATGGGCCCAGCTGTCCATGAGCGCCTCTGCTGACTCTCATCAGGCGCTGGCCACAGCTCTCGCATCGGCCCAGGTGGTCCCAGGCTGTTGTCATTAAATTGCTAAAGTTCTATTGTCATTACATTGCAAGGGTTCCATATGGATAGAGTTTCATTCCTCCTTGATGTTTCTTGTAGGCAGCTCCTCTAGGCACTGACTCTTCCTTGTCCTCACAGCAGCCAACTGACTCCAGTTCCCCTCAACCAACCAATCTACTCTTCTATAACGCTCTTCTTATTGGCTACAGCTGTGGCCTGTTAACATCAGGCCTGCTCCTAATCCTTAATAATTGGCTCAGCTGCAACTCTTTAGGGGGGTAAGATTACTTTCTATACTACCTTTATTTACTTATGTTCTATCCCCCTACAATTCCCCCTTTTCCTTTTAATTACAGAGTTGCAGCATTTCTAGAAAAACATGTTTAAATAAATTAACATTATGACACATTCATACATTTCCTTCAGAACTAATAGCTATACAAATGTTCAGACAACATATTATAGTATGAATATATATATTTCTGAGTATTGGTTCAATTTTGCAGCTTTTCTCAGTTTACAAAGTATTTCTCTTCAAAATCTTCCATATTCATATTTAACAAACATTAATAGCTGCAATTGATATATTTTACCAATCACTAAACACATTGTACCAAATAATCAAACTATTTTTTTCCAGCTCTTACAGTTGCTTTAGCAAATTCTATCCTTTCTCTTTCAGTTTTGTTGCTTTTCCTCTTTCAGTTCTCTACCCAGATCAACATGGGATCATGTTGCTTAATGTTTAAGTCTTCTTTTCTGCATCACCACAGGATCACGTTGGTCGATACTTAAGTTCTTTTTCCATTCCCAAATCCACGGGGTCATAGAGTTGAGTCCTTTTTCCCGAATCCATGGGGTCATATAGTTTAGTATTTGAGTCCTGTATCCCAAATCCACGGGGTGATATAGTTTATTGTTTGAGTCTTTTTTCCCAAATCACGTCGGGGTCGCAATTTGTTATCTTTATAGTGCAAGAGTTCTATTGTCATTATATTACAATGGTTCCATATCGCTAGAGTTTCATTCTTCCTTGATGTTTCTTGTAGGCAGCTCCTCTGGGCACTGAGTCTTCCTTGTCCTCACAGTAGCCAACTGACTCCAGTTCCCCTCAACCAACCAATCCACTCTTCTATAACACTCTTCTTATTGGCTACAGCTGCGGCCTGTTAAAATCAGGCCTGCTCCTAATCCTTAATAATTAACCCAGCTGCAACACTTTAGGGGATAAGATTACTTTCTATACTACCTTTATTTACATATATTCTATTCCCCTACAAACCCTCTGTGTTCTCAGAGGTGTATCCATGTCTTCAGTGGCCACACCAGGTGCCAATATTCAAATCTGACCACTGCTTGGTTTGACCACAAATTCCTGAAAAACTCACTTCCTTATCAACCCAGGGCACTCCACCCTTCACATCTGAGAACATACATTTCCAAAATTATTATCAAAATTACGTTGAACACACTTCTACTTAAAACAATAACTTACAGTAAACCTCTATCCCTGGGTTTTCACCATCAATCTACCTTAACCTAATACATGCTTTGCTCTTATTCCTCTTTGATCTCATCTCACAGTTTTTATCTTATCATTTGCCCAAAATTCATTTGAACTGTTCCATAGCCTTACCTGCTACTGAGGTCAGGCAGACTGGCCTATAATTACCAGGATCCTCCATCCAACCCTTTTTATGATTGGGCATCACATTGGCCAGCTTCAGTCATCTGGAACCTCACCAGTGAGCCAGGACTGCTGGTAAGTGATGGAGAGCGGCTTCACAAGCTCATCTGCCAACTCCCTCATCACCCCAGGATGGATCCCATCTGATCCCATGGATTTATGAATATCCAAGTGGCTTGGCAGTTCTCTGACTGCCTCCTCTTGGAAAATGGGGGAAAGATTCTGCTCCCTGACACCACTGAGCAACCCAAGAGCACAGTTATCCTGAAGGCAAGTCTTCCCACTAAAAACTGAGACAAAGAAGGCATTAGGCACCTCTGACTTCTCCTCATCTACAGTTACAAAGTTCCCTTCTGCATCTCATAAAGAACAAAGGTTAGTCTTACTCTTCCTTTTACCATTAATATATGTGTAAAAACATTTTTTGTTGTCTTTTACAAAAGTTACCATTTTAAGTTCAAACTGAGCTTTAGCCTCCCTAATTTTTCTTAGCAGCCTCCTTAAATACTTCCTGAGAGACCTGACCCTCCTTCCAAAGATAATACATTCCTTTTTTATTCCAGAATTTCTCCAAAACCTTTTTGCCCATCTAGGCTGGACATTTGCCTCCTTGACTTGTCTTTCGGCGCACACAGACAGTCTGTTCCTGTGCCCTCAAGATCTCCATTTTGAAGCACGCCCACCCTTCTTGAACTCCTTTATTATTAAGGACTACTTCCCAAGGAACTCTCTTCTTGGGTTTTTGTGGTTGAGATGACTCCCGAGATATTAGAAAGTCTTTTTTTTTCTCAGCTTTGCGACTGAAGAAGCGTTGCAGCCTGAATAGCTGCTAGTAAAGTCTAAGGTAAAGAAGGCTTTTGCCTAATATCTACAGGTGTTTAATTCAGCCACGCAGTGAGATGTTCAGGTCCCAGGCACACACACTTGGAGGGTCAAGCTCTCTCTCTCCAGGGGCCTGACCCTGGTCTCGGGGCAGTACAAAGATAAGGGCCAATCAGGGAAATGGGAGGGAGTGGCTCAGGAACATAGGGACAGACATAGGAACAGGGGAAGGAGCCAGTTGGGTGTAACTTAGGAGATGCCCCCCAGGGCCTCCGCAAAGAAATTGAGATTCGTTGGTTCTACTTTTCAAGGTTGTTTATTTTTTCTTATCTATTACATTCTTTCTCTGACCTGCTGAGATCTGTCCAGCAGGTCGGGTTCTGGCACAGTCTTTGCTTTTGGGGTGGTGTTTACTTTTTATACTACAAACTACGTGTACCTTATTTACAACAATTTTCTAATACTTATCACTTATGTTAGACAGTCTGTCTCTACTCTAAACCAATGAAAAAGTGTCACCATCCCAGCTGAAGATGGAGGACAAGAAGGAGAAGAAGGACAGGACACACTTAGATTCTTCTTTTGTGCCAAGGTCTTTGAGCTCTTTGCTAGGGTCTCAAATCACTTAGGGTGGCCAGAGGAATGTCTTGGGTCTCGACACTCTCTGAATAAGTCTCCTGAATAGGCCAAAATCTGCCCCCTGAAAGTCCAGTGTAAAACTCTTATTAATGTTCCTCTTGACTTCACCAAATATTGAGAATTTTAGCATTCCATGGTCACTATGTCGCAAACGGCCTCTAACCACCACATTTCCCACCAGCCCATCTCTATTTGCAAATAACAGAGCTAACATAGTCCCTCCCCTGCTGGGCTCACCCACCAGCTGCAACAAAAAGTTGTCCTCCACAAACTCTAAAGATTTCCTGGACTGCCTTTTTTCAGCTGTATTGAGTTCCCAGCAAATGTCTGGCAGCTTGAAATTGCCAACAAGAACGGGGCTGATGATCCTGAAACATTCTCTAGCTGTTTATAGAATGAATTGTGTCACTATTGAGTAAGAAACAGCACAGATTCACAGGAAGGCTGGTTTGCACAGTGCAACTTGAATATGAAAATTCTCTTTTTATAGACTGTTCAAATACATTTCACCTGATTGGCTAATTAACAAAAAGACCTTTCTTATAAACCATCTTTGAGAAAAAGAGGAAAACAGAGAGTAGGAAAACACCACCTGCAGGTTTTTTCATAATAACAAGCTATCATTGTTTCTCTACAACTCCCTGAAAGTCTCACAAGTCAGCCATGAGAAAACTTACCTGGTTTTCTCACTCTCTGACCAGGCTGTCATATTCACAGGTCCCCCTTTTTGTTTAAAGGAGGAGGTGGTGTTTGCAATCCTCTGTGGGGCTCCTTGCAGGAAGGAGAACAAACACAGCTCCACAGGTTCCTCTAGCAGTTGCTAGTTATCAGTCAGAACCTCAATCGGATGCCAATTTAAAATGGTCAGAGAGATCAGATCTTGTGATTCCCTCTTACAAGAAATGCACTATCAATCCTAAAATCATTTACTTATTCTAATACAATCTCAATACTAAGTCTAATATAATAACAACTTATCATTAATTTGTTCAAAGAACTGACAGTCTTAGCCTGTCAACAGTCCTTTTTCAGAAGCCAAGAAAGGATGGAATGTTCACTCCCCACTTGTGATTGATGGTTGTCATCTTGATCATCATTTGGAGGTTGCCTATTGGCCACATGCTGGTTTTGGTGTCACAAATCAGGGTGGACGCACCTCGCAGGTACCCATCGTACTCCAGTGTCTGTGGAAACACATGCGGACCCTCTTGCTTCTTCTGGTGAGATCAGCGGTTGCAGGTTGAAACCCCATGGACAAAAGGAGACACAAAAAGCAAAGAGAAAAGGCTCTTCTCTAAAACCATGGTAGCCCCAAAATTGTTGTGCATAAAGACTCAAAGAAGAAAAAGAGGATTGTAAGTACTCTTTGGGGGTTGTGGGGTGGGCAGGTACAGCGGGATGAATGTGTGTATGAATGAGAGGTGGGCTGGTTATCCCAGACCTGCAAAGTGAGTGATGAGTCTCCCATGCTGCAATTCTGTTCTTTCATAAGAAAAACGGCCCTAAAGAGACAAAGCAAAAGATAAAAGGAGTGAGAGAATCCCCCGGGGGTAACTGGAACTGGGTCTCAGGGAAGGGGTGGGACCCCTTGGAGAGAGAAAGGTGAGGGTTTTCCTGGTACAATCCACTGGGAAAGTGGGATAAAAAGTGGAGGGGTCCCCTAAAATTTTGCTGGATTGAGGGATAAAGATGCCCAAGAGCATCCAGGGTTGAACAACACTGCTGGATTGAGGGATACCCAAGAAAATCCGGGGTTGGCCAGGAACATTTTGAGATTTTATAATACCTGTGGGTAGATATTAACAAGTGACTTGAGAACAAAGGTACCTTGTATTTTTGTGTTGTCCTGTTGTGAGTGGGAATGAGTGAGAAGTATTAAATAAATAAAAGTGAATGAGTATGGATGAATGAAAGTATATGTAATATAGATTGCTTAACTTTATTTTCTGCAGGAAGGTGGATTGTGTGGGACAGTATTGGAAAGGAAGGGTTTTTTCATGCTGTGAGGAATGTTCAAGCTGTCAGGGGAATGGATTGCAGCAGGGACGAGTGGGTGGGGTCCTGGGGAAATGAGATAAGGAACCAGAGAAGAGAGCAGGGACCCTCTGGAAATACTGTCTCTCCCTGTCTCCAGTTTCTCTGCTCATGCCAGAAGCTCCAGTCTCCCTACCCATACCAGCTTCTCTGTCTGAGCCAAGAGCTCCAGCCCTCCTCACCCACACCGGGCATGATCACTCCCATCCCTGCTGTGGCTCCTCCCAGCTGACTGCTCCTGCACCTACCCCTGTTTCTTCCTTGATTCCAGCCACACTGTTGAATTCTGCTCCTCCCTCTGTCCCCTTTCGGATCTGGCTCTACAGCCAACTTTCAGCCTGGTCTCTGTTCCCTCGGTGATTTCAGCTCCCTCTGTGTCCATGGGGGAGGTTCAGGAAGGAGACAGAGCCCGGCGTGGTCAGGGTCCCGGGAGAGGACTGGGGGTGCTGTTTCTGCTGCAGGGGGGAGCTCACCCTCACTCAGGAGGAGGCCTGGGGATGGCTCAGGGGGTGTGCCCGGTGAGGGAGTGGGAGGAACATTGGGCTCTGTTTTATTGTATTTGCGGGATGCCTGACAAAGGAAGGAAGGAATGATGAATTTGACCTTATGTTTTCAGAAGGTTAATTTATTATTTTAAGGTATTATATTATATTATATTATATTATATTATATTATATTATATTATATTATATTATATTATATTATATTATATTATATTATACTGAACTATATTATATTAAAGAATACAGAAAGGATTCTTACAGAAGATTAACAAGATAATAATGAAAAACTTGTGACTCTTTTGCAGAGCCCCAACACAGCTTGACTCTGATTGGCTAATAACTCAAAATAATTTACAGTAGAAACTAATGAAACAATCACCTGTTGAATAAACAATCTCCGAAAATTCCAAAGCAGCAAAACACAAGAGAAGCAAATGAGATAATATTGTTCTCTTTTTTCTCTGAGGTACTTCTCAGCTTCTTAGGAGAAAAATCCTGGGTAAAGGGATTTTTCAGAAAATATTAATGTGACCCTGTTTTCTGAGGGATGGGTGCTGTCAGGAGCCTTTGATAACTTTAAAAGTAGGCCCCCAAGAGGAACTATTAAAATTCTATAGTTCATACTGATGCAGAGAGAACTTATGTAGTAGATGTTCCAGAAGGATGTGATAAAGGTGGTGACACGGTAGAAATGGCAGGGGAAGGAGGAGAAGGGTTTAAGATCTCTGTCATTAAAAATGTAGCAATCAAAGGGGAAGCCAGAATGGGGGTAGGAGATGTCTTACTCCTGGAGTTCCTGGAGCAGGTGTCAACTTCTTGGGAAGAGGCTTACAAATCCAACTGGGAATAGAGGTTATGCCAGAAGAAGAAAAGGCTGTGGACAAACTCTTAGAAATAAACTAGTTGTGGGTACACCTCATGTGGCCCAAACTGTGTTAAAATCAAAAAGGGGGGGAAAAAAGGGAAAGAAAAAGCTGGAGAAAAAATGATTAGCAGACTCTAAGATGTCAACATGTGAAATAATGATAACAGTAAAAGTAAACACAAGTTTGAATCCAGGTCAATTTTTTTGGCAAACAAAAAGGTACCTTAACACATGATTGTTCAGAAATTGTGCAATACCAAGCTGAAGTTCAGGAGGATGTAGCAGAACAAGCCCTCCTAGAGGGGGAAAAGATATATGTTGATGGTTCATCCAAATGCTTATTAAAGAAAAAGAATCCCTGGGCAGCCAGGGTGAGGGGTGTTGAGGCTGTGGGTGTTTGACCGCTCTTGTGCGGGCGGCAGAGTCTCGGGGCTGCGGCAGGGGCTGATCCATGGGGGCGGCCCCGCGTGACAACTTCCAGCGTTTGCCCCCCGGTGGAGGCGGCGCGGGGCGCGGGTTTGTGTAGGCGCCGCTGGGGCTCGGCAGCTGCTTGGTGGTGCCGGGGTCTCGGAGGGCGCGGGGTTGCTGCACACGCTCAGCAGCCCGGCAGCGGCGCTGGGCACGGTTTGCACAGTTTGCTGCTGAGGAGCGCGGCTGCCGCAGGGACGGAGCTGCCCGGGGGTGGCTCCCAGCCTGCTGGGGTCCCAGTGCAGGGCGGCAGCCTCAGCCCCAGTAGGTGGGTGAAGAGAGAGAGAGAAAAGGGGCGAAAGGGGGGCGAGGCACATCCCCAAGGTCCCCACAGGGGCCCTGCTATGAGTGAAGAGAGAGAGAAGAGGGGGTGGCATGAGAATAAGCGATAAGACCAAAGCAGAGAATGCCTTGATCTCTCGCTAATTCTCAAAAGCTCACCAAGTTATTTTTGTTCTCTTAAAGCAAGATTCTTTTATTCTTTCTCTTTCTTTCTTTCTTTCTTTCTTTCTTTCTTTCTTTCTTTCTTTCTTTCTTTCTTTCTTTCTTTCTTTCTTTCTTTCTTTCTTTCTTTCTTTCTTTCTTTCTTTCTTTCTTTCTTTCTTTCTTTCTTTCTTTCTTTCTTTCTTTCTTTCTTTCTTTCTTTCTTGTCAGGATGGATGGGGATTTGTTCTGAGAAGTTGTTAGAAGAACGGATCTGTGAAGGCTAAACAGCTAAATAATGCTCAGACGGTAAAAAGCAATATATGTTAAGACCAGCCTGGCTCTTTTTTCTGTTATTGTCTTGGGGGATTTTTTGGTTGGTTTTTTGTTTGGGGCTTTTTTTGTTTAACTAATTGTGGCTCACAAGAAGAGGAATTTGCCTCTGAGTTTTCCCTTTATAGCTGTTAAGGCTTCCTGCCTTAGAAAGAAGGCAGCATGCTAAGCACAACAAGTCATTTTTTCTCTAGGAGAACTGTCCTTTACGTGATCCCAAGAGCTGAACAGCCTAGAACAGCTGAAGACCCAGCTGGGTACAAGAAGAACAAGCAGCTGTGGCCAAAAAAAAACCAAAAACCAAAAAGCCCAACTTGTTGCTAAAGCCAGAAAGTTTTGAAGAATTAATGGCAAATCCTGATGTAGAGTTGCCTTTCCTCCAGTCACTGTCCTGTGCTATTGAGAAGTCCTTTTCAGGTACTACTGACAAATGAGGCAGCAATCCAAGCCAAGGGAAAAGAGAGTGGATCCAGGCCAGCAGAATCAAAGGAGCTGTGCAGGAACCTGAGGAGTGGACATTTAAACACATTTAAACCGGGTGATACCAAATTGGCTCCTAAGTTGGGACTGGGTGGTAATGAACTGCGACGACCCAAATGATCCAAGGAATGTACAAAGAATCACAGCTAATTGAGAAACAAGGCCAGGTTTATATCAGTGGTTTCAAGTGCCATCTGGACAAGTTCTGAGACATGTCAGATATCCAATTTGGGGAGGAATACTTCCACTCCAAACAGGAGCATCAGGAATATTTCGGTCAGAGAATTCTCATGTTCTGGCCTTAGCCTGTGACTTCTACAAAGAGGACGAGGAATTACAACTTCCATCAGGGCCATACCATATACCCTGTTTGCTTCATCCTAATATCAGATATGCTGGGTTATAATGCTGGGTTAGATGTAAATGTTTAAATTGTGGGGAAAATTGGTATTGCAGTTTCCACAATCGATGCTCATGTTGCAGGAAGTGTCGAGTACCAAATCTATCCCCTATCCAGATAGAACTCAGAACAACTGAAATAATAACTTTGTTTTGTGGATGGGAGTTATTAGTGCCTGGTGAGTGGGAGATACCTGAGGAACAGTGGGAAACCACAATTACAGAGTGTCAAAAATTATTTGCCTGGAAATTAGCAAAAAGGGAGTGACAAGGAGAAGAGGGCAAGACTGGATTGGCCGCTGTGCTCGCCACCGAGAAGATCAAATACACCTGCTATGGGCAGCAACCCCATAGGCATGGCAGGTGGGGGTATAAGCCATACCAGACCTCTGTTATTCCTTTTTCTGTCACTCATCTTCTGTCTTTTCCCTTTAGGGATACCAGCAAAATCGTGTCACAAATGCTATCAAAAGCATTACAGGGAAAGAAATCAAAGTTCCTCTTTTATTACACACACCCATGTCAGCAGTCACTGCTATGACCCATCCAAATTAAGTACCTGTAGGCAAAACAGGAAAATATTGCATTGCTAGAAACTTAGGAAAAAGTGAGAAGATATTGGGAAGTGAATGTCCAAAAGGGGAGAGATGGATTTGTTTCACATTTGCCTTTAAGGGTAGAGTCCAAGATTTGGTAAAAGAAGAATCAGGAAACAAAAAGGGAAAACCAGCACAGCAATCTGACTCTGTATCAGCCCCAATTAATAAGCTGAATCATATTATAAGACTCCAAACAGTTGTAGAGATAATAACAAACATAACCAGATGGGCATTAGAATTAATAGCCAAATAAAAACCATTATGTATCAGAATAGATTGGCTTTAGACTCTCTATTGGCTAAAGACAGGAGTGTTTGTGGAAAATTTAATATATCAGGTTATTAAAAATAGATGACCACAATGAAAAATAGCCCACATACCTATCTGAAATTGGGAACCAATGTTAAAAAAACTAGCTGGTGAGATCATGTATAGAATGGTGGAAGAAATTAGGCTTCTTCCTTTTATGTGTTACAGCTGTTTGGATATTTCTTCCTTGTTTGATTCCTTGTTTTATTCAGCTAATTATCAGCGTAGTCCAAAGCATAAGAAACATTGCTCAAGCTAAATGTTTTATAAAGAATAAGAGGGGAGTTTGTTATAGATGCTGTTCCAGATTGCAATGCAAGATGTTTTCCATGACCATCTGTATGGCAGATTATCTTTGTCAAGCGGGCAGTTTGCCTTATCTCTCTCTTTGAGTGACCACATTCACACCTCTCTGGGGAGGGGACATCTGTTGATAACAGACTATTGAATGTCACTGCATGACTGATAAGAACTGTAACATCCCATTGGGAGATGCTCCGCCCAGAGGGAGGAGCCAAGCATTGCTACCCAGATATAATCCAGAGGTTTTTGAGACACCAGCGCGGGTTTCTCCACTGGATTCCCCAGAGGAACAGCAGCTGCCTCTTCTTCCACTGGATCTTCCGAGGAAGAACACATCCTTCTCTACAGGACCCCCCTACTCCAACAGAACCACCCCTGACACTTCAGGAGGGCTGCAGCCACATTTCCAATTGGACTGCTACCACACCTTTACCCACAGGGTGTCAGGTTGGGTCCTGACTCTGTCAGTGTTGTTCTAGTGTACTGCATTCTTTATTTAATCCTTTTATTTTTTTCCTTCCCTATTAAAGAACTGTTATTTCCTGCTCCCATATTTTTGCCTGAGAGCCCCTTAATTAAAAATTTATAGCAATCAGGAGGGGTGGGGAGGGTTTACATTCTCCATTTCAGGGGGGGCTCCTGCCTTCCTTAGCAGACTCCTGTCTTTCCAAACCAAGACACAATAATAAGGATCTTGACCTGCACATAATCACTAAAGAAATCCCATACACTGCTACTGAATTAACAAAACTTGCAAAGCAGTACGGGCTTCTCCCCCACAAATCTGAAACAGAACACATCTGCCAAGTGTCTCTCACCAGGGAGATCAGATTCTTTTGTCAGAACAAGAAGCCGGTGGGTGCTGGGGACATGGGGTGTTCTTAACAAGGGCAGACAGACGCACCCCATGGGCCCTGGCTCAGTGTGCAGCTCATTGGGCAGGGGGGCTTCACCCCTTGGAAAGGGGAGACCTTTTAACCAGAGCTGGTACCCCCGGCCAGCCCCTGGAAAACATTCACAGAGCTGCTTGCTTGCAAATGATGCATGAAAGAAAATCAACTACAAGCTATGAGTTACCAATGCAATCACCTGTAAAGCCTGAAATTATGACCTCTTTAATTCAAGGGCTTTCAGAAACACTTAAACCTACAACAACTCTCCTTCAGAAAACCATAGTAGGTATATCTCCTGTAGAAACACCTAATAGATTTCTTAGTAACCAGAATGACCCATTTGTTTCCCGTTATGACTTGCTGAGCAAAGGGGTGAAATGGGATTGGACTCCTTCTCAGGAGGAAGCATTGCAATTGCTGATTTTTGAAGCAACAGCTCACCAAGCACTGCACCCTGTCCATCCCACAGATCCTTTCAGCTGCAATGGGGATTTGCCTCCTCAGGGCTGTCAGTACACATTTGGCAGCAGGGTCCTGAGAGTCCAACAAGGCCTGTTGGTTTCGATTCCTGTGGTTTCAAAGATGCTGAGAAAAGATACACTACCTGGGAAAAAGGATTGTTTGTGGTTAGCTCAGCTCTCATAGAAGTGGAAAAAACCTTAGCAATACAAGAAACTTGTATTTCTTGGATAGCAGCCAAGACAAACTTGCCTCTGTGATTAAAGCAACCCCTCCTTTCTCCTCTGCTTCTGCTCACAGAGAGGGAGAAGGCAGTGCTCAGGTTGAGGAACTGTTAACTTTATGGAGTATTTTCCAGCATGAGGAACAGAATTCTTTTCTTGTCTGTATTTACAGCGAGTCCTATGCTGTGTTTATATTTGGGTTGGTCCAAGCCGATGCTTTTAAAAGACCTACAGGAGATAATACTGTTAAAGCAATGCAGGGATGGTTTGGGATTTTCCTAAAACCACAGGAAATTCTATCTGATAATGTTTCTCACTTTACTGTCAAAAGTGTGCAGGATTGGGAAAAGGTGAAGGGACTAAATGGACTTCTCACACCCCTTACTATAGATGGGGGGTAAATGGGAGTTCCAAATCACTGCTTTTTGCCCGACTGCTCCAAGCATAATTGCTTCACTACAGGGACCAGAAGATTCCAAGAACCCAGCACATTACCCTGGACAACCTGTTTTAGTGGACCCCCCTACTGCAGGGGAAGTACCACTGGTGTTCAAAACCTCTCTGACAATTCCACTGTTCTAACTTTTTCTGCCTCTTCGTGGCAGAGTCTGTTGTGTTTACTTTCACAGAAGAACTCCGAGGGACATGAAGACTTGATAAACCACGATAACACTAGAGATGGACAACAGAAATGATGTTTTCCCTTGCCTTTATGGTAACAGCAGGTGATGATATTACACATGACATGTAAATTAATTGACCTTGAATAAATTGGCTGCCATATACAGAGATTTGACCAAATTACAACAACCACTGCAGTCATCCTTATTGGCATTGAGAATCAGTGGCTGATATCAAACATATTACTAAATTGGGAGAAAGTAAATGTAAATGATCACAAATTGGTAATTGATGCACTCGGTGCTACACAAAACAATCTTTCTTTGGCTCTCAGCTGTATCCAGGCACAATTGTGGATGCAGTCAGTTGCTGCCTCAATTATAAAAGAAGGTGAAGAAGGCACTTCTCCCACTTACTACACATATTTCCCAAATTCAGAAAATAATATGGGACAGTGCCACTGACTTTGAAAGAGAATTCCAATCCTGGTGGAACCTGGTGAATTTTACCTATGACCCCATTTCAAATACAGCCACAGTTTTTGTGTTAACCATACACAATGCCTCAGAGCATTTGATTTTCCCTGTTATAGCATTAGAACTGAATTACAGCGGAGCTGTTCTCTATCCCATAGAGAATGGGCCCGTCAAATTGGTGAGAAATGGCAAACTGTTAATTTAGAATCTTCTATTTTCCGAGAACAACAAGGGCTCATCTGTGAAAGCAATGCAATCATAGCTCAAGACATTTGTTTAGACATAGAGCAAAATATCTGTCATTTTGAAATTTGTCCATACAAGACTTCTGAAACAGTCCTTACATACATAGGCAATAGATGTGCATGCTTAGAACTGCTCGTGATTTTGTATTCATAGAAAACGTTGTAGTAGATACTAAAAATCTTTCAACTTTCTGTACTTGTAACTTTACCAGAATTGCAGGATGGGATTTCTCTTATGAAGCTCCAGTTACCTCTCACTACCCATTGCAATCCAACTACACACTGATTCACAAACTGATGCCTACTCCTATTGGGATGGATCTCACTTTGGTAAGACAACTGCTGCTCCATCGAGACTTAGTTGAAATCCTTGAGAAGATTCAGAAAAACGCACAGAAAGCCCTGGTGACTGTTCATCACAATGTGAGACAGATAGCCCGGGTCATGGAAAGGGTGGAGAAAGATGCCCAGCACAGGTGGTGGGATACTCTTTTAGGTGGTCTCCTACTGCCACGGGTGTCCTGAGCAGTCTGTGTCATCCCATTGTTATCCTTTTGATACCAATTCTGCTTGGTTTTATTTTATCAGCAGTCCCATTTGGTATGAATTGGAGCATGAAACAGCTGACAAGATTGACGTCTATAGTTAATGCACACAACTTGGCTGATGTCCTCTACACTGTGAACATCCCCAAGCCTTTGACACAAGGCAATTATGAATGAAGCATATGTGTTTTGGAATAATCCTTAAATTCCATTTATGATTTTGTGGGAATTACTTTCGATTTTTAGTGAATTGTTTTAGAAAATCATTTTTTGAAGTTAATGCTTATATTATGATTTGTTTCTTGCTTTTGCTTTTGATTATTTGTGACCTGTTTTAACCATTTGAAAATAGTTATAAAGTAATATTGTTTTAATTAATTACCCATTTGTGAAAATTGTTATGATAATCAATATTAATTATGTTTGTTTATTGTTTCACTTTTTCCCCTCCTTTCCTATCCTTTCCTTTCCTTCTCTCTCTCTATTTTTCCTCTCTTTCTGTTGTCCCTATTTTCCGGGTTATACTACCAACGTACGGCGATTTCTGCAGACCCATCAGCGACACTCCAGAGTTCTGCTGATGAAGATCCCTTCAAAACAATCGTGAGACACGGGGTCATGTGAGAGTCTGTCCGAATTTCCCTCATCTGCCTCACGATCGTCACTGGGGACCACTGAAGAGAAGACCCCCCCTGTCTTAAATCTCTGGCTCCAAAGGAGAAAGTCATGTGCCTGAGACCTGAGAGCGTTGCCAAGCCATTGTTTGCACAGGTGTTGTTTGCTGTATGCTACACTGAGCCCAATGAGAAGAAGAAGGAAGCACCGTGCCCTTTTTGCAACAACAGCCTTGGGAGCTGTTCCACCTCTCGGCCTGGCTGGATTCTCCTGAGTTCTGGGTGATCTCCCACAGAAGATCCTCACCTGTTTTACAACCACCGTGACAGACAGACTGAGATGTAAGGAGCCTCTCCATCAAGGACTGAGACACGAAACCCCCATGTGAAAAGGCCCCTCTGCTCCTTCCAAGGACTGGCACTGAAACCCCCAGCCCGGGGCAGGTGTGTGGGGGAGGCAAGCTGACCAAAGCGAGA